>NC_056747.1:336901173-337233147 GCF_019279795.1 Protopterus annectens | reverse complement strand
CAAAGAAAGCAAACTGATCAAGTAAACTGCAATTCTACTTTCTATGTAGATAGTGTAACAGTCTGCTCAATATTTGAGTGGTTTGGCTGGCTACAATCAACTGCATTAGAAGCTGAAGTACAAACTTGCAGTTTTAAAGATAGTACTCTATTTCATTTTTTTATTTAATTGTTTAACTTAATTTTGCCTGACTGAAATATTTTTTTGCCTGACTGAATTATTTTATATACTTTCTGGCACTGCTTTCTGTTCTCATCTGTCCTGAAACTGTTTTTCCCCCTCCCACCTGATTCCTGTCGTGTTGTTTAGCTGGTGGTTTGCAGTTGTCCGCCCCTACTGTAAATTTGATCTGGCACACCCCTCCCAGTCTAGTGTTCACTCTACTTAATACAGAGAGAACATTTTAGAAGGCCAACTCACTTCCTCTCTCCTTGCACTTTACTAAATATAAAAAAAAATTGCACTTTATTCATCTGCTTTTAATGTATTTGTGTTTCTTCCTACATTATTACCTTATTTTGCTTTTGCCTCTAAAGTTTGATAGCCATTTCTGTGCATTTAACGTGTTTTTTTTTATTGTATCTGCTTTATTTTCTGAAAGAAACAAAAATATACTTGCTTTCCTGCCTTTCTAAGCTAGTATAGTCCAGTTTTCAGGGCTGTGTTACAAGTTTCTGTGCTTGCCCATACCTTACTTGTATAGAAGGAAGTTTCTCTGTTAACCTGTGAGAACGGGGAGCTTTGAGCAGCCTATCTGTCCCTGGCCATTTTTGGGCCAATTTCTCTCTCTTTCATATCCCTGCTGTAAAACCCACATTTGCGCCGTTTTGCATGCCGGGCAGCGCCAGTTAGCTAGGGTATAACTATTCCCGGCTCCACAATGTCTACTCTTCAACTTTTCCCTTGGAACTAGACAAACTTTCAACTTAAGCACTCAAACCATTCATTTCTCAGCTCGGCACTTGCTCAAAACTCATAGCAACCACTAATAAACCTTAGCATTAGACCCCCCTATACTGTAGAGAAGGACAAGGCTCTCTAGTCGACCTTACCAGCCAATAAGTAAAACAGTTCACTGTACCTATTCCAGGCATGTCCAAAGGGCAGTTTCAGGTGTACTCTCCGGTCCATCTGGTTAATCTGGGCATTTTGAGGCAATGTTACAATTGCCTCATGTACACAGACAACCCTCTCCTACCACAAAACTAATGCATGTGAGAGATACAATTATACAGCCAAACTGTTGGCTAAGCTCTCTCAACCCAAGAGTGGACCAGACAGTCAAGAGGAGAAGGGAATTACTTGCATCACACCACCAGTCTCACACAGACCTATGAAACCAGCACCAGCAAAAAACACACAAATACAAGAAAACACACTCGGAGGTTCTAAATAAAAATCTGCAAAAGCAACAGATACCTCCAAAGCAGACATCAAAGCAACCTCCACCCCCCAACACAAACCATGAAACATACATCACAAAACCAGTGTGCCACACAATCACAGCCCTTAAGGCAAAATAACATGCCAAACACAGTAGTAATAGGTGACTGTATAGTCAGGCACACTGAAGTCCCACTCACTAGGTTGAACAAGGAGAAGGTTACTGTTAGCTGCCTGTCAGGTGCCAGGATCAGCCACATAACACAAACACTCAGGTCACTCCAGAACAAGCACAAATACATCTCTGTCATTGTTCATGTTGGTGTGAATGACCTGAGCCATACCTCCCTGGACTACATGAAAAGAGACATGGAGGAGCTCTCTGATCACATAGCCCAGGTCGGTATGACTGAGTAGCATCCTGCCTTCACCAAGAATGATACCACGGTATAAAGAAAAATTATCAATTTTAACAATTAGCTAAGCTTCTGGTGTCACTCAAAGGGGATCCGGTGTCTGTCAGCCTGGGATGACATGCTCGACAAGCCACGTGACTTCGCTAGAGATGGCTTGCACCGCTCATCCTTAGGCTTTCGAATACTGGCCAAGGCTCTTGCCACTCCCATAGTACCTTTTTTAGGCAAGGTTCAAAAGACAAACCCCCTGCCATAAATAGCACAATTTAAAAAAACTGAGGGTAATACTACTCAATGCCAGAAGTCCAAATTTCAAAATGCACGCACTCGAGGCACTCCTCAGTATGGAGAAAATTGATATATGTGCAGTAACAGAAACCTAGTTTAAGGCTCCAGAGAGCACCCCAGCACTACCAGGCTACAACTCATACCATACATTTTGGCCACAAAACCCTGACCAAAATACAAAAGGCGGGGGCATATCCATATTCATCAAGGATACCCAAACCTCCAGGTTAGTGGCACAGCACGATGCTTCAGAGATCATCCATGTGCAACTAACAACGGGCCAAACTGCAATTCAAATTGTAGCTTGCTACAGATCACCCACCATGTCCCATGACCCCCATTCCACATTTTTGGAAACACTAGGAAACATAAAGGTCCTACCAAACACCCTCATATTGGGTGATTTCAATTACCCAAACATTATCTGGGAGAACTACTCAAGTACTAACTCCCTTGCCCAAAATGTCCTAGAATTTATAAACTCAAATGCCCTGGATCAACTGGTCAACACCCTCACCAAAGGTGACAACATATTGGACCTCGTTATCACCAAAATGGGCGACCGGTGTTCCACACCAGAGGTCAACCCCTCTCTGGTTAGATCTGACCATAAACTAATCACTCTGGATATCAATATTCCGCCACCACCCCCGGTCAAAGAAACCACCATGAAAAACTTTTCAAAAGCAAACTTCACATTACTTAAGACCAACGTGGAAAGCTTCAAAGCCACCATGCCAAAGGAAAACTCTGTCCCAAGCTGCAAAATCCTTTACTTATGCACTCTACGGGCACCTACAAGAATGCATGGATCATGCTAACCCAAGCAAAACTAAGACTCACTCCTCCAAGAAAAGGAAACCAGTCTGGTGGAGCCCTGCCATAAACAAGCTATACAAGAGGAGGGGGAAACTAGTACAGAAAAGGGTAAAATACCAGGAAGGGAAGACATCCCTGATCAGTATCAGCAAGAAACTACGATCCCTCAAAAAAGCATCCAAGGCTAGCTTCAAAAGAAAAATTGCCAAGGACTCCAAAGATAACCACAACGCATTCTTTAGCTATGTCAAGAATCTAAGTGGCAATTCTGAGATCTGCATGGAGTTAGTGCAGAATGGCACAAAATACACTGAACCGACCAGATATCGCCAACATCCTGGCAGACAGGTTCAGTACAAACTTCACCCCCCTCTCACCCTCAAAAGGGCCCATAACCATACCAGAAGAATGTAGTGCCCCTGAAATCACAGATACTGAGGTTAAAACAGCCCTCGCCAAAGCCAAAAATACAGCATCAATGGGACTAGACAGTGTCCCAGGCTGCATCCTACACAAGCTCAAAGATGAACTAACCCCTCACCTAAATACACTGTTCAAACTCAGCCCTCTCCACAGGCTACATTGCCCATAGAGTGGAGCACAGCAACAGTTATCCCACTCCACAAAGGTGGCGCCACAACAGACCCCGGGAACTATCGCCCTATAAGCCTGACTAGCTTGCTGTGCAAGGCTATGGAGCACATCATTATGGATCTCATAAACAGAGACATTGGGAACCTCCAAACACTGGACCTTACCTAGTTTAGCTTTAAGGGCAGATCATGCCTCCTAAACCTGGTGGACTTCTTTGGGACAGTTACCAAGGCTATAGACGAGGGAAAGGTGGTCCACACAGCCTACCTAGACATCGCTAAGGCCTTCAACACCATTCCCATTCAGGTCAACAGCCTGAACATAAAATCCTACGTCATGAGATGGTTTGCCAACTGGCTCATGGACAGAACCCACATGGTGAGAGTTGCGGGAGCTAGGTCTGACTCTAAACTGATGACAAGTAGTGTTCCCCAGGGCTCAGTAATAGGACCCCTCCTGTTCGGCATATACTTCTCAGAGGTACAGGCAAGCACAGAAGGACTATGGCTGACCAAGTTCGCAGAAGACTGCAAACTAGGAGCTATAATTGATTCTCCGGCAGACACAGACATCCTCCAAAAGGGTCTCACTGAGACAGACACCTGGTGTCAAAACCATGGTCTCAAGCTAAATGCCAAAAAGTGCATAGTCATCCCCTTTGGAAAAAACAAAGTGTCCACAAACTACCACATAGGTGGTAGCCCCCTGAATACGGAAGGGATAAGGGATCTGGGGACCCAAGTAGACAGTAACCTCTCCTTTGATAATCACATTGCCAAAGTAGTTAGAAAATCCTTCTATGTGGCCGACCTAATCACAAAAGGGTTTGCATCCAGATCAAAAGAGGTCATTGTGCCCCTCTACGCATCACTCATCAGACCCATCATAGAGTACAATGCCCCATTTTGGATGTACCTTACAAGACACATGCAACAGCTGGAAAAGACCACAAAAGTACCTCACCAAGAGGATCACTGGCCTCAGACAGATGCCCTATGCAGCTCGACTGAAGAAACTCCAGCTGTACTCGGTTGCATGCCGCCTACTCAGAGGTGATCTCTACCTGACATACAAGGCCATGTCCAACCCAGAATTGATGGACATGCCACATGCTCTACGGATCTAAACCTCACCACAACAATAAATAGGACGTGCTGGAGGGACAGATTCCTGTCGCAGAGATTTCCCATACTCCGGAACAGTATTCCAGTCTACATTAGGCAGAGCTCCTCGCTAACCCTCTTCAAGAGAAACCTTGACGAGTGGATGGGAAACAGAAATTTACCCCAGGGATCACTTCAATGGCTCTAATGGACAGAGGCACAAGGAACTAATCTAAGGGGGCGGCGAGAGCCAACAAATTCCGGCTAGGCTTATATATACCTTTGAGCAGATAGCCTAGTACCTACCTATGAACCTATCCAGGCATGTCTATGGGTCAGCTCCCAGTGTTTTCTCCTGTCTACCTGATGAATCTGGGCATCTTGGGACAATGCAGCAATTGCCTCATGTACACAAGACAATTCTCTCCTCCTACTACCCAACACTACAACCTGTGAGAGATGTACTTATATAGCCAAACTGGAAGCAAAGCTCTCTTCACCCAAGGCTGGACTAAACAGTGAAGAGGAGAGGGTAAAACACTTGCACCACCCCACACTTATCACATATTCCCTCAAAACTTACACCACCAAAACACACACACAGAAACACAAAACAGAAACCTACATTCACGGAGGCTCTAATAAAAATTTGCTCAAGCAACAGAGACATCCAAAGCAGTAACAAAGCAACCTCCACCCCCCCCCCCAACACAACCCAAATGACACATAGCTCACAAACTCAGTGTGCCACCCAACCACAGCCCATAAGGCATAACAACATACCCAACACTATAGTCCTAGGTGACTCTATAGGCAGGCACACTGATGTTCCACTCCCCAGGCTAAACAAGGAGTAAGTTGCTGTCAGCTGCCTGTCGGGTGCCAGGATCCACCACATAATGCACGCACTCAGGTCACTCCACAACAAGTACAAATATGACTCTGTCATTGTCCATGTTGGTGTGAATGACCTGAGACATACCTCCCTGGACTACATGAAAAGAGACATGGAGGAGCTCTCCGATCTTGTAGCCCAGGGAGGTATGACTCTAGCCCTAAATAACATCCTGCCATCACCCAGAATGATACCACAGTACAAGGACAAAATTATTGACTTCAACAATTGGTTAAGCTTCTGGTGTCATTCTAAGGGGATCCAGTATATGTCTGCCTGGTATGACATGATCGACAGACCACGATACTTTGCCAGAGATGGCCTGCACCTGTCCCCCTTGGGATTCCGGATACTGGCTAAGGCTCTAGCCACCCCTATAGTGACTTTTTTAGGCAAGGTTCGAATGACAAATTCACCACCGTAACAGGTACAAGCAAGCAAAATCTGAGAGTAATGCTACTCAATGCTAGACATCTAAACCTCAAAATGCACTCACTCGAGGCACTCCTTAAAATAGAGAAAATTGGCATCTGTGCAGTGACAGAGACCTGGTTCAAGGCTCCAGAGAACGCCCCTGCATTACCAGGCTACAATTCATATCACACCTTTCGGCCACCTAACCTGGACTGAAACACTAAAGGCGGAGACGTGTCAGTATTCATTAAGGATATCCACACCTCCAGGCTAGCTGCTCAGCATAATGCATCCTAGATTATCCAAGTGCAACTAA
Organism: Protopterus annectens; assembly: GCF_019279795.1. Lineage (NCBI taxonomy): Eukaryota > Metazoa > Chordata > Ceratodontiformes > Protopteridae > Protopterus > Protopterus annectens. The sequence continues at coordinate 337,226,919 of NC_056747.1, read as the reverse complement.
CTCTGGGCAAGACCGCAATACAAATTGTAGCTTGCTACAGATCCCCCACCATGCCCCAGGATTCCCACTCCTCCTTTCTTGATACACTGGAAAATATTAGGATACAACCTAACACCATAATAATGGGCAATTTCGACTACCCCACCACTACTCATGTACCATCACTTTTGCTTAATGTTTTCTGGAATTCATAAATTCCAATGCCTTGGATCAACTTATCAACACCCCCACCAGGAGCAGCAAAATCCTAGACCTGGTCATTACCAACACGGACGACCAGGGTTCCACACTAGAGGTCAATTCCTCATTGGTCGGATCTGACCACAAGCTAATCACCCACATCCCGCCCCAACCCCCATTATGGAAACCACCATAAAAAATGTTTCCATAGGCAACTTCACACTTCTTAAGACAAGTGGCAAACTTCATGACACCCATCCAGACGGACAATAGAGGTACGACTGCTGAATCCTACACAAATGCACTTTATAAGCACTTACACGAGTGCATGGATCATGCTATCCCTAACAGAACCAAGATGCTATCCTCCAAAAAAGGAAGCCAATCTGGTGGTCCCCTGCCATAAACGAACTCTACAACAGAAAAAAGAAACTGCTGCAAAAAAAAGAGTAAAATCCCATGACTGCAGGAACTCCCTTGTCAGCCTCAGTAAGAAGCTGAGATCCCTCATAAAATCCTCCAAAGCTAGTTACAAAAACAAAATCGCCACTGTTTCTAAAGACAACCACAAAGCATTCTATAACAATGTCAAGAATCTCAATGGCAACACTCAGATCTGCTCTGAGTTACGGCACAATTGCACTAAATATGCAGAGCAAAACCAATTGCTGTGCACGTGGGTGATGCACGGCCAGGAAATACCATAGAAAAACACAGTTGGCCAGCAAAGATAGCAGTCAAGCATACAGCCAAAATCAGAATAGTAAATGAACAGACTTTATTTAATATAAAAATAACAAACCGGTTTCGGCAAAATAATGCTTTCTTCAGTGTTAGAGAAACAGACACACAGAATACAATTAAATATTAATTGTATTCTGTGTGTCTGTTTCTCTAACACTGAAGAAGGCATAATTTTGCTGAAACCAGTTTGTTATTTTTATATCAAAGTCTGTTCATTTACTATTCTGATTTTGGCTGTATGCTTGACAGCTATCTTTGCTGGCCAACTGTGTTTTACTAAATATACAGAACCAACTGATATTGCCAACATCCTGGCAGGCAGGTTCAGTGCTAACTTTACCCCCCTCTCACCCCCTAAAGGGCCCATTTCTATACCGGAAGAATGCAAAGTTCCTGTAATCACAGCTGCACAGGTAAAAACACTCTCTCCAAAGCCAAGAACACAGCATCCATGGGACCTGACAACATCCTAGGCTGCATTCTACATGAACTACAGAACGAACTGGCACCCCACTAAGTACCATGTTCAATCATAGCCTCACCTCAGGCTTTGTGCCCACTGAATGGCGCACAGCCATGGTTATCCCACTCCACAAAGGGGTATCCACCATGGAGCCCGGGAACTACTGCCCGCTTAGCCTGATGAGCCTGGTTTGCAAGGCCATGGAACGTATCATCATGGAACTTATAAACAATGACATTGGCAATCTCCAAAGTCTGGACCCCACCCAGTTTGGGTTTGTAAAAGGCAGATCATGTCTCCTAAACCTGACAAACTTCTTTGAAGCAGTCATCAGAGCCGTAGATGAGGGTAAGGTGGTCCACACAGCCTATCAACATCTCGTCAAGGCTTTCGACAGCATCCCCTACTCTGGAATTATAGATAAACTCACTAAACTAGGTATAAATCCCTATGTCACAAGATGGGTTTCCAAATGGCTCACTAACAGAACCCACACTGTAAAGGTAGCAGACTCCAAATCCGACTTCAGACCAGTGACAAGTGCAGTACACAGGGTTCAGTCCTGGGTCCTCTCCTGTTTGGTATTTACTTCTCTTAAGTACAGGCTAACATAGAAGGTCTTTGGCTAATGAAGTTTGCAGATGACTGCAAACTAGGAGCCATAATCGAAACTCCTAACGATGTGGACATCCTACAAAAGGGTCTCACTGAGACAGATGCCTGGTGTCAAAGCCATGGTCTCAAACTCAATGCCAAAAAGTGCACTGTCATCCCTTTTGCTAAAAACTTTGTAACCATGAACTACCACATAGGCAGTAGTCTACTTAACACCAAACGTATGATAAGAGACCTTGGGACACAGGTGGACAGTAGTCTCTCCTTCGATAATCACGTCGCCACAGTGGTCAGGAAATCCTTCTACATGGCACACCTCATCACAAAAGGTTTCTCATCCAGGAAAAAAATAGGTAATTGTTCCCCTCTACTCATCACTCATTAGACTGTACAATGCCCCTTTTGGTATGTACCTCACAAGACATCTACAACAACTGGAAAGGCTGCAGAAATACCTCACAAAGAGGATTGCCGGCTTCAAACAGAAGCAACACGCAAACAGTCTCAAAAAACTCCAGCTTTACTCCATCGCATATCGTCTACTCAGAGGTGATCTCTGCCTAACATACAAAGCTATGTCAAACCCAGAGTTGTTGGACATGCTCCACTTAAAGAAATCCCAATCACTCCGAGCTACACACTCTAGGGACCTAAACCTTGTCACCACAATAAACAGAACATGCTGGAGGGATAGATTCCTGTACCAGAGACTTCCCATACTCTGGAACAAGCTACCTATCTATATCAAACAAAGCTCCTCATTAGCACTCTTCAAGAAAAATCTTGATGACTGGATGGTAAATAGGAAATTCACCCCGGGGATCACTTCTGTGGCTCTGCTCAACAGGGGCACAGGAAAATATTTTTTTTGGGTGGTGAAAGCCAAGGTACCTTCTTGGCTAGGCTTATATAGGCCCTAGGGCCAATAGCCTAGTACCTACCTATGAACCTATGAAGAATTGATGCAGTGAATTTGTTGGCAAAGAGCAAAGTGTTTTGTACTGTCCAGATCAATGGTAAATCCACCGAGTTTAAAGTAGACACTGGTACAAAGTGTAATGTTATATCAGCAGACACATTTGCTAAAGTGAAACTAATGAGCAACTCAATGTGGCCAGTAGTGAGAAACTTGTTGCTTATGGAGGTGAAGAAATTCAAACCAAAGGCTCAGTAATCCTTTCATGTTATTTGGTTAAGAACTGTTACAGCTTGTTATTCTATGTAGTTTGAAGACTTCTGCAGTCATTACTGGGTCTCAGACACAGTTTGAGAATGAAAATGAATCTGCTTTCTTTTACCAGATAAATTCATCATATAAGTGCATATCCTAGTTCCAATTTTTCTGAAGCCATTTTCTCAGAGTATGTTGATGTTTTCAATGACAAGTTGGGCAACGTTCAGTCGGGTATTCCATGAAGTTAGACCCAGAGTTCACTCCCATAGTCAGACCAGCAAGAAAAGTTCTGGTACCTACGCAGGATAAAGTCAAAGCACAGTTGGATAAAAATGGTGCAGCAAGGTGTAATTTATCCAGTTAAAGAACCAAATGAATGGCTGTTGTCCATGGTAGCAGCTCACAAAAAAGGCTCAGACAAAATCAGAATATGTACTGACCCAAGGGATCTGAACAAAGCATTGAAGAGACCACATCATCCAATGCGTACAGTCGAAGAGGTTGCAGGTCTGATACCAAATGCCACTGTTTTTTCTGTCTTGGATGCAAAAAGTTAATTTTGGCAAGTGATGCTTGATCACAAATCTTCATTACTAACTACTTTCAGTACCCGGTTTGGCAGATACAGATTCCTAAGAATGCCATTTGGAATAAATTCTGCAAGTGAAGTCTTCGAGCGTGCAATGGAGCAAATTTTTTCAGGTAACCCTTGTGCCATTACAGTAGAGGATTTATTGGTTGAAGGCAATGGTGAAGCAGAGCATTACAGAAACCTAAAGAGAGTTCTAGACAGAGCACGTGAAGTGAACTGAAAGCTCAGTTCCTCTAAAGTGTAAATTCAGACTACCAGAAGTCACATATGTAGATCATTTACTTACCAGCACTGGGTTGAGACCAGACCCGACCAGACAAGCAGATACTCTTGAGATGTCAGCACCAGACAATATTCAAGCTCTACAGTGTTTCCCAGGCATGGTGAACTATTTAGGCAATTTTATACCAGACTTCACTGAGTTGACAGCACCTTTAAAAGAGCTGATGCGCAAAAGTGTTACATGGTCTTGGTTGGAACAGCACGAGAAGGCATTTGAAGGCTTTAAGCAGATGATTGCCACCCCACCTACATTAAGATACTATGATGTCAATAAACCAGTCACTCTTTCCTGTGATGCTTCAAAGTTTGGTCTTGGCACAGTTATTCTTCAAGACGGTAGACCAGTAGCCTATGCATCTAGAACACCCAAAATGAAATACAATATGATCAAAATGACAAACAACTTTTGGCAACAGTATTTGCATGTTCAAAGTTTCATGAGTATATCTATGGTCGAGCTATTCAGATTAAAAATGATCACTGACCTCTAGTTACTACTCTAAAGAAGTCTATGCATTCAGCTCCAGTGAGATTACAAAGAATGATGTTCAAACTGCAAAAGTACAACTTCAAAATGGTCTATACAAAAGGCAAACTTCTTTATCTGGCTGATACCTTATCCAGATTGCCTAGTAATACAGTGGAACAGCTTGACCCAGAGAATTTTGACTTTGACATGATGGCAGTGCTTAATTTCTCTACCACTAGACTTGATGAGCTGAGAGATCATACAAAGACTGATCCAATTTTGCAAAAGCTCAACGACTACATTAATGCTGGATGGCCTTCAAAGCAATATAGTATACCAACTGAAGTGCAAACCTATTTTCCTTACAGAGATGAGATGTTGATGGAAAATTGCATTATTTTCAAAGATCATAAAATTGTTGTGCTTGCTTCCTTACAACATGAATATATCCAGATTTTGTTTACCCAGGTTCCGCATCTAAGAGAAGGGTGAGGGAACTAGTATTTTGGCCTTCATTATTAAAACATATTGATAAAATACTTTCTTCTTGTTCAGTACACAATAGTACTAAACCGCATTTGCAAAGAGAACCATTTCAGCTAAGTCAAATTCCTGAACTACTTTGTTCAATAGTAGCCAATGACATATTTAAGTGGAAAATCAGCATTACTTGGTATTGGCAGATTCTTGTTTGAACTGGTATGAGACTGATCTACTACCTAATCTAACACCCACTACTATTACTAAGTTGAAACATTTCTCAGTCCATGGTAGTCCACACAAAGTTATTTCAGACAATGGTACTCAATTTACTAGTCAGTTATTTCAGAGATTTGCAAGAGAGAATAGTCCGGAATATCCACAGTCAAATGGACTAGCTGAACATGCAGTGCAGAGTGCAATGAAATTACTTGAAAGGTCAAAGCACGATAATACCGATGTCTTTTTGAATTGACTTCATCTCAGAAACATATGCCGTGATGATATACCTGGCTCGCCTGCTCAAAGACTTCTATCCAGGCAAACCAGAACAATGCTACCTATTAGTTACAGTTTATTGAGGTCTAAAGCTAAGAACAACAGAACCATCAAAGCCCAATTATTCAAGAGGAGTTCTACCGAGAAGTCCAGTTATGATAAATCGAGCAGACTTTTTCATCCATTGAAAGAAGGAGAGACAGTGAGTATACAAACGGCGAAAGGTTTTGACTGGATTGGTCAAGTTACAGGTATTTGTACAGAGCCGAAATCTTACTTCGTAGAATCTGAGGGTGTGGAGTACAGGAGAAATTGCAGACATCTTCCTGTACCAGAATCATTATCACAGCACTGCTCCTGTGATACAGACTCTACATCTCAGAGTAAGTCAGACATTGTTCCCATCTCAGAATTTCTTTTAACCTCATTCCTGAGTATGTTCCAGATATTCCCAAGGTTGAACACTGAGCAAAGACAGTTCCAGTTGCTAAATCTAATTCTTAGTTTTATGTCACATGAATTGTACACATTTCCACACCTAGTGTGAAATACACAATGACATGGACATAACTGTATATATGTACCTAGTTCTGTATAATTTCATGACAAAGAACTATCTGTAATATTTGCATGCCAAATGAGATTCATAGCACTGCATGCTCTATTTCTCAGAGAGAGAGGATGTAAGAACAGATTGCATGTGCTGTATCTTTAAGAAGCATATCAAGGACTGAACATGCACATATAAGTAGCAGACACATGCGATACTCAGTGCCATTTTGAGAGTGCAGCCAGAGAGTGAGCATGTATGAAAGCAATAGCTAATTTGTATACAAGTTACCCAAGTTAAAGTCGATAAGCTTCTATCATGATGTGTTTTTACAGGTGTACATGCCTATGGACCGGTGAATGGTTGATTGGGTATGGCCGAAAGGATTGCGGCAACATCACAAAACTGCGATTGCAAGTGTTGGGAATTGCAAAATCCCATCCCCTTTTTGACCTATGTTAGCACTTGTTTCAGGGTGTAGAGTAGTCAGAAATGTAGAATTTGGAGTTTTTATGACATTCTGACTGTTCAGCATTATGGGATTCGCAGAGAAAAATCATTCAAATGCATGGTCAAGCAATGTGCGCTTGACCATATAAATGTAAACCGTTTGTACATAATAAAGCTGCTTGAACAGAACCCACAAAGACTCATCTACTGTATCCTAACTAGACGAGCGACAGTTCACATTTTAACTTACAGAGATTAATATAACTAAATATCCATGCCATCCTTTTTGCCATTAAATATTTTAAATACCATGTTAATTCCCCCATCTAATTATTAAAGAACTTATCTGCGTCGTACATATTCCTCAGACATTTCACATCAGAGTTCTTTTCCCCATGAATGTCTATCACTGTCTCTATAGCGCCCTAATCATTACTGAGGGCTTTCAACAGATTTTTGCAACAAATAATATTTTCCTTTAGGCATGCAACAAATATCACCAAATTTAACTTTTAATTACTGTCCACAACATAAACATTTCTCAACCTATTCATATGCCTGACTACAGATACTGTGCATGTCCACATAACATTTCTCATTTAATTTTATTCTTCTTCTCGTGACCATCCTCAATCTGTTTCTTGTCTTTCACCCCACATTTTGATCATATATATGCAGTGGTTGATAATTACTTTTATGCATATTTATATAAAGTTTAATCGAGCCACCTTCACTTGTCTCTCAACTGCCATTCCTCAGGTAGTGGTTAATTTACCTTTATAGATTTCACTGAAACCAGGTCCCAGCAGAGTTATCACTCAAGTTTTTGGTCCAAGGCTGTAGTACTTAGCAGTAAGCTTCAAATCAGTTTTTTATTGTCCTTTCATTATTTTTCTATTTCAGTGTTCTAACTCCAAACGTTGTGTCTTACCCTATTATTCTTGGAAGAAAAGCACATTATCGCTCAATAAATTCATACTGTCTGCTCCCATTTGCAAGTCATTTAAGCCATTGTTTTCTGCTTTCTTCTTTGGTATAGTCCAAATGGCTCCTCCTCTCTTGCCACAGCTGTATCACACCCCCCTCATACACAGAATCCTTGGATTCACCCTGTTACCTCTTATTCTTCTAAATCTCTCAGTTTAGCATTTTTCTTCATGTCTACTGCCCTAAGCATATGGATTCCAAAAGGAAATGTTCAGGCATTACAGTCTCTCTCCTTCCCCCTCTCATTTACGTAGGAAGAGATCTCTTGGTCTCTTCTCTAGGCCACCTTTGTGATATCAACTTTTTCCTTTATCTTATGCTGCCTTCTGAAGAGCAAAAATAAATCCATCCCTTCACTTCTCACCTTAATCTGTTGTTCCTCCATACTACTGCATGCTTGCTGATGTACCCTCCCCTCCACTACTGTAGTCATGTGATTTACTGTTTTTAATCACTCTCACAGCCTCTTCAGGATCTGTAAAAATTTTTTTTCATTGATCCTTGCTGAAAGATTCCGAGGTCCACTAGATAGAACAGCCTCCAGTGAATTCTTTTACTTACACATACCACTAGAGCAAATGTGCCTCTTTTTTTAGTCTTGTTTCCTTCCACTGATTCCTTTACATTTGTGCTTTTTCCTGTCCATTCAGATCTCTGTATAATACTGGATTCACCTGACACGCCTCTACTTGGGAAGCATAGGTTATATACTTCTAAAATAAACTGTAGTTTCGAAATTAAGAATTTAGCAATGCCATATTTGGATACAAGATCTCATTATCCTTTTGGGAAAACTTGGCAAGAATTAAAAAGATCCCCTGAGTTATTAGTCTAGTAACACTGTATGAATCTTTGAAACAGGGCTACCCAAGAAAGGCCGGACTGGAAGTCCCAAATGCTAATCTACAATCAATTGTTCGTGTTCTTGTAAACAAATATGGATATGCTACTGCGTTCTTATTAAGGTACTTGCGCTCTTTTTGGACTCTATAAAATTGGTTAGACTTCTTGGGGGGGGGGGCCTGGGAGTACGGCTCTAACAGTACTTTGATATGCACCTCTGAAGACCTGAATGACCAGAAGGATCGAGGTGAGCTTGCCCCCCCACTCAAAACCCTAGATACCATTTTAAAAAGTCTGATAATTCCTTGACCCCCACCATTCACCCAATTTAAAATGTTCTCAAAAAATATCCTCTACGAAAACCCAGAGATTATGGAGTTTTTACTGTCCACATCACAGCCCAAAAAGCAGTCTACTCAGACTGAAAAGACCACATACGCTTTTCTGATAATAATCAGGTGTCTCTTACAGGGAGAGGTCTTTCTTCCTTTTGGTAGGGGTACCATATCACAAGGCAGATGTCTCAAGAGATTTGGCCATGCCACTATGTACTTTCATGAGACAGAAAAGATGCTGTCAGTGTAGACAACTGTAGGTCTGATCTCATTACCTGCAAAATGAAAGTGCAGGGATAGGGAAATAAATGGCAGCCACTACAACTGAGGGGTTGACTGAGATGCCCAAGAAGTGGCACTTGGTTGGGAAGAAACTTCCTTGAAAACTCTGATGTTGGGAGTCCACTGCCTGCCTCCAAGGGGGGGCTAATACATGTGGATACTCTGAAGCAAGAGGAACACTGGCCGTGGCAGACAAGGCTGTGCCTTACTAGAACTGGTTAGGTCAGGCCTGTGTCACACTGGCAGAGCCCCTAAGACCATGTGTCCCCTACCCACAGAATCCTTCACAGGTTCTTAGGCTTCTTCATTTTCCAGTGTTGATGCATATTATTTTCATGGCCTTTTTCTTTCCTTTGCTTGTAAAAGCCTTCTTAATGGCAGATGGGGGTGAACATCCATTGGCTCAATGTAAGACATTGCTGCACTCCAGAAAGGTCCTAGGAATTCAGTTGCAATGGAAAAAGCCATCTTATTAAATACTTTGCAGTGAAAACAAGTGGATACTTTATAATCTTTACACAAGCAAAAAAGCAAGGAGGTAGCAGCCTTTTAAATGAATTTGACTCTCACAAAAAAACTGAGATTTTTTTTTCTGTGGAAGTCAAGAACAACCCCCCCCCTTCCCCAAACAGTTAAAAAAAAACAACCATAGTGAACTCTTAGCAAATATGTCAGAAATAAATGTGTCAAAAACTAGAGTACTTATCACTCTCAAAGTCACCTGGAAGATGCTGCTGACCTGACAACTGCATGTTTCTTGTCATAAGAAACATATTCATATAGAGTTGTCTGCTGATACCCTTAGCATACAGAGGATATCACAGCCCCCCTCTGGAAACATCTGACAGCTCCAGATGCCTGCTTAGAAGAAATGTTGCTTCCAGTTAATTCCCTGATGCAAGGGATAATATTCTAGCCGTAGTCCTTAAGATGGTCATCAATTAGGTTGTTCAACGAAGTGGCAGATGGACAGAACAGGAATTAGAAAATGAAACAACCTGAAAATGGCATTCCTGTAAGTAATGAAAATGATGTACTGTATGATAAGTAAAAAATTCACTACTGAAACTGTGAAGCCAATAACCAAGAATGGTAATAAATGTAAAACTGGACATTTTAAATTGATTTATTTTTGCAGGGATGCTGTGCTTCCTATACCTCATGTGGTGGCTTTGCAGCTGCATCCCCCCCTCCCCCAAATTCTACATATACCACCTCTGAGGCTGCTACATTTCAGGGGAAAGGGAAGGAATACTTTAAAAAATTCATGGTACTCACAAACATCACTTTCAAAATTGCAAAGCTGACCCACAAATAAAATGTCTTTTACTGGTAAGCAAATAACAAAAATACATGACACACAGAAAGCATTAATACCAAAAATTTCCTCACTATTGCACTGAAAAGAAAATCAAAACAAGAGGGGTATTCTGACTTGTTCTTTGAATTCCAGATTGAGATCTGACTGCACTAAATTACATGATGATACTCTTATTTTGATGCAGCATTTTCACATTCAGTACACTTAAAAAGCAAAGTGCTGTACCTGTGTAATAGGAGAAAGCGGAGGGAGTGTTGGGGAGAGTTGCTGGGGTTGTTGCCTCCTGGATTCATTAAGATTAAGTGGCAACTGTGCAAGAGATGTCTGCGGGCGTTGAGGTGATCCTGTGACTGTTGGTTGCGTTGTTGTAATGCCTGGAAAAAATATGCAAACTAATAAAGAGAAAACCTCTCTTGTACAGTGTTAAAAAAACAAATTTGGCTTTCATTTATGTCCTCAACAGATGATGTTGTGTATTTAGTACGAAAGCCCACAAATGGAAGTTACACAACTTATTAATCGTATGTCTCACCCTAGGGCTCATTCAAACAAAACACTGACTATAAACTACTGAGGCATAACTAAAATGATCTCAATAAATAGTTTGTAAATGTATCACCCCACACAAAGTGACATTAATCTGCAAGGAAAATGTGATGTGGGTAAAACAGGTAAAGCAATTCAATTCTCATTCTGTGGCAAAGGAGAATCTGAAGAGGGTATGAAATATCACTGTCCTATTTAAAACAACTGCTTCCAGAAGGCAAATTTCACACTGATGTCTTTAATGATTAGTAATTTACTGCTGTTTTTCTTTCTAAAACTATGCAGTGTTGTCATCTATGCAAAATATATGAAATGCCAATTGTGAAGCTAACCAAATGTGATTATTACTGAGCTATGCCTTTCAGGAATATCACCTAGTGCAGAAATAGTATCTAAACTACAATTTATAAAAGCAGGTCAGCTCCCCTTAACCCTCTGCCCTTAACTGAAGACTGCAGTGTAAAGACAAAGGAAGGTACCCTCACACACTATACTACCAGTAAGTTTTGCTCTTGGCAATGACATATTCAAAGAAGTGGCAATGAACTTCAGGTTCTAATACAGTTAAGGATGACTACACTGAGGAAGACTTTTGCCAGTCATCTAATAAAATAGCAACACAAAAGAATTTAAATAACATACTCTAAGCAACCACTATTAACTCTGACATCTGCAATCAAAGACCAATTTTAAAAAGATCTTGTCGATACTTTTATTTTTATGACATTAAGCTTCCAAAAGCCCCTCCAAACAATTTGCTACAACACATCTTGCTTTCTTAAGAGAAAATAAGGGCAAAAGTAAAAAAATTAACACAGCAAACCTGTTAATAGTTATCAAGAGCATAATTAGATGTCAAGTGTTCACAAAAAAGTCAGAAAAGCATGCAGACATGATTTAGGAAAACCATCTCAAGAAATATTATAATATTAGGGATTCAGAGCATTTAAATTAAAATTATGTACTCACCATAACTACGCATCTGTGTTGTCCGTTTTCATTCTTCCTCAACATATGGGTATCGGATCTGACTCAACCAATCTCTAGATTCTTGGATCAAACTCTCGAGCTCCTCCTTTTACTCATAATGCCTCCTCACTTGCCAGATTACCTCAGATCGAGTATACTGCTATTAAATGTGCCTGAAGGCAAAAATACTTACAATAAATTATACCAAGAAACAGAACAGAAAAAGAGTAGGGGCACAAACTGGGGACAATGTTTCCCATATACCTCATCAGGCCACTTCCAAAGAATAAGGATTGGGGGAAGGAGGGTGGGGAGTTTTGGAAGAATGAAAATGGACAACACAGATGCATAGTTATGGTGAGTACATAATGTTTAATATCTGATGTTGTCATTTTTATTCATTCGTCAATGTATGGGACAGAGTCCCCAGCTACAATAATCTTGGGTGGCCCTCATGGAAAGGTATTCCGCAGAGCCAAAAGCAACCCTGTACCTGGATACGATGCCCAACTTGTAATGAGCAATAAAGGTATGGGAAGTGGACCGACTGGCCACTGCACTAAACATCAATTGAAACTCTGGCCCAAAAAGCAGATGAAGTAGCCATGGATTTAGGCAAATGAGCCTTTGGAGATTTAGGTAAGGACAACCCTCTTACAGAATATACAATGGAAATGCAATCTGTTATCCATTTAGCTAAGGTCACTTTAGATACTGGTTTTCCCAATTTGTTTTTGTTTTAACAAAGTTGTCTATGTACATCTAAAAGATGCAGCATGTATTCTCCTTTACTGTCAAATTTTGAAAAGAAGACTGGTAAAGTGACTATTTCATTCATGTTTGACTCAAACAACTTTTGGCAGGAAGGAGGGGTTTCTACGCAAGGTCACTGTGTCTTTGTGAAAACCCAAATAAGGGGGGTTTTGAAGAGAATGCTTGAGGCTCGGAAACTCGCCTTGCTGACGTAATGGCAAAAGAAAAAATGTTTCCCAAGACAGAAATTTTAGGTCTGACTTAGCCAAGGGTTCAAAGTGGGATTGGGTTAAAGTTTGTAACAGGAGAGTAAGAACCCAGGGTGGAGTAGAGTCTCTTACTGGAGGCCTAAGCAGAAGAGCACCCTTCCGAAAAGCCTTACAAATTTTAGAAACCACAGAGAAGGCATTGTGTCCTATGTAGTAATTAGAGAAGGCTGCATGATGGACGTTGACAGTGGAGAAACTGGCACCATCCTGAAAAATTGAAGACAGAAAATCTAATATAGAATGAATAACAGCTGTAAATGGATTCAGCTTTCTTTGCTCTGCCCAATAAGAAAACCTCTTCCATTTGCTCTTGTAAATCTTCTTGACAGAAGGTTTTTGAGAAGAGGATAAAATCCAACAAACTGGAGAGGAAAGCCTGGACTGTCCAGCCGTCACTGAAATTGGAGAAATCATTCCCAGCGGATGCAAAGGTAGATCTGGACTGGGGTCAGTGTCTCAGGCAGACAAAGAAGATGAGACCATAGGAACAGGAACCACACCTGTCGAGGCCAGAAGGGAGCAATGAGGATTCACCTTGCTCTTCAACCACTGTGCTTTCTGGAGAAATTTGGGTATTAAGGGAAGGGGGGGAATAAGCATATAGGAATTTGGAGGGGAGCCAAACATGGATTACAGCATCTCTTGGTGACTCCCTGAGGGGGGGGGGGTGTGGCTAGGGCAAAGAATCTGCCGCACTTGTTGTTGAAGGGAGAGGCAAAGAGGTTGCAGCAAGGTTAACCCCAGTGACGAAAAATCACTGTTGTCACTACAGGATTGAGAGACCACTCTTGCGGCTTCAGGATGGATTTGCTGAACTTGTCAGCTAAGATGTTGTGTGTCCGGGAATGTGAGTTGCTACAAGAAAGCAGTTGGAGGAGATCGCCCATTGCCAGACTCTCAGTACTTCTTGGCAAAGGGGATAAGATCTGGCTCCCCCCATTTGTTGATGTACCAAAGCATTAACATATTGTCTGTCTGGATAGCAATCGTACCTACAGGGAGAGAGTTCTGAAAGCCCTGCAATGCTAATAGGACTGCTTTCATCTTTAAGACATTGATATACAAATTCGTCTCTCTTGGGGACCATGTACCCTGAACATTCTGTCCCAAGAAATGCCCCCCACCACAACTGGGAGGCATCCATGGTCAGCGTGGCTTTTGGGGAGGAAAGATAAAAGAGCATCCCTGACAAAGCTCGTTGGACAGGATCCAGCAAAGTAGAAATCCTTGCAGGTTCACAAAATCTTTATTGGATACTCCAACGGATGCAGAAGCATTGATCATTGTACTGACAGGGTCCACTGGAGAATTCTCATGTGAAAGTGAGCCATGGTTAACAGGGCTGATCGCTGCAGCCATCAGACCTAAGGCTTGAAGAACCAGTCTCACAGGAGGAGAAGGACTGTCTAGAATCTGTCTTACATGCAATCTTAGGGAATTAATTCTGCTCTGAGGTAAGAAAGCGAACAGTCCGACTGTGTCCAGGTGAGCTACTATAAACTCCAAGATTTAAAATGGTTATAGTTGGGACTTGAAAAGATTTACTGTGCTCCCTAGGAATGGACACACCTGGAGTAAGATATGCCTGGCCTTTTCTAGAAGATGCTTCGTTGGTGCAGAAAGGAGCCAGTCGTCTAAGTAAGGAAACACTGTGAATCCATGCAGTCTGAGATAAGCTGCCACCACTGCCATACATTTGGCTAACACCCTGGGGGGCTGTGGTGAGGCCAAAGGGCAGTGCTCTGAACTGGTAATGACTGGCTTCCAGCTAAAGGGCAGATATCTTTGAGAGCGCCTGTTTATTTTGATGTGATAGTACTCATCTTGAAGATCTATAGAGCACATCCAGTCATCCTTCTGTAGAAGAGGCAGAATCGACTGAACCATGACCATACGGAACTTGGAGATCTTCACAAACTGAGATGACTGAGATCTAGAATAGGTCTCAGGTCCCTTGATTTCCTTGGCACCAAAAAGAACCTTGAGAAAATTCCGGATCCTGCTTGGTCTTGTGGGACCTTTTGGATGACTTTCTTTTCTAGCAGCTTTTGAATTTCTAAGGCTGCTAACTCCCTCTGACCGAGTGGAACATCAGGGAGATGTCTCTTTTGTGAGGGGCTTTGTGAAAAGGGAATGAAGTATCCTCTTGATCCTTTTGCACCCAAGAATCTCTTGTGATGGCTGTGCAGGAGTCTGGGTGGAAGGAAAAGCGCCCTCTAACTGCCCCCAGAAAAGAACAGTCAGGCAACCTTTCAGGAGCACTGAAAGGGCCTACCTGAGAAAGAATCTTGAGACCTTTGGTTCTGCAGACCCCCTCTGCCTCAAGGATGGCATCTTACATTATTATTTCCCCCTCTGCCTCTGGGAGAGAAATCTGCACGAGTCCTGAAAAGGTCCTTGAGATCTTCTTACAACCGTGCTGATGCCTAGAGAAAGATCTTTGTGGGGTACAGAAACAAATTCCAACAGCAGACAATGTCTTTCCATCTTGTTTACTGCAGGAAAGTGTGTCTTGCACTGTGGGCCCAAACAGGGAAGATCCATCAAAAGAAGCATTGATGACAGAGGATTTAAAGAGCTCCACAAAATCACATCAGGGCATGTCCCCTTATGGCTATGCCTGAACCACTCATGAGGAATGGATATGTTGGTTACAGAGTGGTCAGTTGGGAGAAGTTCTCTCTTCTTCTGCCGACATGGAACCTGGGGTAGACAGAGTTCCTTGATCAAGTGCCTCTGTAATCTAGTAAAATGTGCCAGGTAGTTGAGCGACAACAAGACAAAGGTCACCTAAGCATATCCAAATCTGTCCAAAGTTCTAGACTCTCTACTTGGAGGATGGACAGAGGAACTCTGTTAAACTAGTTCCTTTTTGGTGGTTGCAGCCACAACTATAACATCTGCAGGGATTCCCTTACTCCAAACTTGCCTGTCGTTGGGGGCTGGTCAGTGGAGTATAGGCTCCAGGGTGTCTGGTTCCTTCATGCCCAGTAGGAGACAAGATCTATAAGATCAAGAACACTAAAAAACAAGAAAAATAGAAAGGGTCCCTAACAGGGAACTTGCCTATCCTTATTGAATGTAGCTACAAGTCTTATGGCTCACAGAGTGTTGTTTCACAGAACTGCAGCAATAAAGTTCTGAGGATTTCCATACCCATACATCCCTCAAGTATCAACACATATTCTCATGGATAGATCTTAGGCCAGACATGCAGCATGAGAGGAACTTTATTTACTAACATTTGTTTACTGGTTAGTGTCCAACTGGGCCAGGGATCCGTTTTCAGCAGAGAACCGGGGAGAAAAGTTCCAAAACAAGTAGTAGACAACAACACAGCAATAGAAAGAGACAGACAAGTCACATGCATGTTTTCACATGAGAGATATCACTAGAGCGGAGAAATAAGAATGAAACTTATGCAATGTTAGTGTAGAGGTCAGTCAGGACTGAGGAGTTATCCTAGGTTGTTGCAGGAGAATAGACAGTGGTTAAGCTTTTCTATTAGGAGTAGTTTGAACTTGCAATTGTCGGGAGTAGTAAGTATTTGCTGGGGCAGTAGGTTTCAGGATTTAGACATTTTATTACAATAAAGACAGTCGCCATAGTAGTTTTTGGAGTTTTTTACCTTTAAGTGTAGTTTGTCTGATGATATCAGGCATCCTGGGGGTGGTGTTTGGTTCTACTAGGTTAAAATCAGCAGGGCAGTAATCAGGTTTATGGATGATAATATGTGAAATGGTGAGTTGGTTGAAACTTAGTAGGTGGGGTAGCCAATTGAGTTGGTGAAGTGAGGTACAGGGGGGGATTTGTGAGGCAGCTTTATGGCAAATTTGGCTATTTTATTATAGCAGCTCTCAAGGTTACTAAAGTCAGTCTTGTGCAGGTTGGTGAAGATTTGTGAGCAATAATGAAGGGTGGAAAGCAGATGGGATCTGGCAGTGGAAAGTATGGCATAGTTTGTTAGGAAAGGTTTGGCTCTATAGAGGAAGCAAAGTTTGATGTGAACTTTTTTAATTGTTAGTGATATATGTTTGTCGAATTTTAGAGAGTCATCTATTGTTACACCCAGAAGTTTAGTTTGACTGATTGGTTCAATTTTTGTGCCATCAGAGGAGTAAATGGTAAGAGGTTTGATTGATTTTAGTTCTACTGTTGCAGAAGGCCATAAGTTTAGTTTTACTTGGGTTGAAAATGAGTTGATGGTTTGTGAGGTATTTTTCAACATCTTGGGAGAGATTTTTGTACAATTACTTGTAATTCTTGGGTTGAGGGGGCAGAGCAGATAAGAGAGCCATCATCGACATATTGAATGACAGTGGCTAGTTGGGTAGTAGAATTGAGTTCATTAGTAAATATGATAAAGAGGAAGGGGTCCAAGGATAGAGCCTTGGGGGACTCCCACAGAGATAGGCAGGCAGGGGGGTAGTTTGTTTTTCTATCTAGTGGACTGCTGTGTGTTGGAAAGATAGCTATGAAAACAAGTCAGGGATGTTACACTGAGGTTATAAGTTGCCAGTTTGTTGAGCAGTATTTGGTGAGATACAGTATCAAAAGCCTTGGACATATAGAGTAAGACAGATGAGACAAGTTGACCATCGTTTGTGAGGAGGTGTGCAGTGTTGGTGAAACTAATGAGTGCAGTATTAGTACTATGCTTTGGTCAGAAGCCACTTTGTGAGTTAGATAAGAGACTGTTGTTAAGGAGATGGTCAAATAATTGTTGATGAATACATTTTTCTAAGATTTTGGAAAGGGGTGAGAGAATAGCAACAGGAAGGTAGTTTGTGAAGTCTGTAGAGGGGCCACCTTGTGTAGGGGGATGACATGAGATATTTTCCAAAGGAGAGGTACGTATTGCTCAGAGATGAAGCAGTTTATTAAGATACATATGTGCTTTTAATGGTCTGATGAAGCTGTATGTCAAAGTGCTTACCTTTTTTTACCTGAATTTAACTCTGATTTGTCGATTAAATCTAACTTTTTATGGTTCCTCTGACCGTGTTTTATTCCATGGCCATTTTTGATATGTATAACTTTTATTTAGCAATGAAGTACCTATTCTCGCAGCTGTCACCCTTTTTGTGTTTATCTGTTTTATTACGACTATTTGAAGCATGGCTGAAGGTTAATCCAGAGAGCTGGAACTTGACCATAACCTGGACAAAGTGATAAATTCACGACCCATATGGAGAGACTTGTGTGCTGCATTACCAGGAATGAAAATCCACTAATGCTGTTTTGAAGCTACACCGCAGGTGGAAGGAAATGTTGCCATTAATTTTGATCCTGAAGCATTACGTGTTGCTATGGACATATTGGAATATGATTTACTTAAGTTGAAGCATTTACAGACAGACAGACAGCATTTTGAGGTGTGTCTGCAACATCAGATTATCATAGAGGTCTGGAGCTGCTTACAAGATGGCAGAAGTTAAACCTGGAGGTAAGCAATAACTATATGACTGCTGCTAGACTTTTTTTTTAACCTGAGGAGGATGCCTTGAAAGAGAGTATAAAAGAGCAGAAATCGGAGTTGTACGCATGTTTTCCTGCCACTCTGACAAAAGTTTAGATGGGCTGATAGATACAATATTAATATACGAGAGAAAACTATTGCGACAAAAACTGCTTAAAACTGAGAGGGGCACAGCAAACTTCAGGAATGGTCATATTTTTAAATGGAGTAAGAACAGCTCTGACACTTTTAACAGTAACAGAAATCCATGCTGTTAGACACTGACAGTAATAAAGGGTCACGAGAGGAACTGAAATCAGCCAGTGTTCGACCTATGAAATCCCAAAGTCATGGGACAGTTTCTCATGTGAATGTACAGCCCTCTGCTACTTGTTCTAGTGACAACAGAGTATCCATAGACACTTCCCAAATGTTACCTTTAGGGAATGACATGAAGAGAAAACTTATTTCAAACAATATTAATGCATTGACTGATGGGGTTCCTATCACGTAGTTGAACTTTTACAAGTTTGAATCTCATATGGTCAAGACCACAAGTTCGAATTTCTAAAAGTTCAAGCATTTCAATGGAAGTCTCCATAAGGGGAGGTTTCCAATTTGTTCAATGGGGTGCCATCTCAGAGTTGGTATACTTAAGTAGCGGGTGCAGCCCCCATGCGGGGGGGGTGTAGGGGGGTTTGCCCCCCTGCTTAAAACAGTTTTTTTTTTTTTTTTTATGCATAGTCGAAGTTTTGTAACTTCGAACATAATGGTTCGGACATTACGTGTTCGAAATTATAAGGCTTCAACTATGTGATATAGACCCGACTGATGTTTCCTCTGCCTTCCCCTTACCTATAAACTGGGAACTTTTCAAGGTCAGAAGTTGGTCCAGGAGCACAGGATCTACGATAAGGAAATTACTAGTAGAACACAGTACCATTCAATCTCTAAAGAAAATATGGAAATAGACAGTGATACAATAATGTGGAATATTTCCAGATGACTTTTAACAACTGATGAGAAATGATTACTGGAGAAAGGTCTTTCTTTCATTCCAATGCAACAAAGTGACTTGATACCATCTTGGACATTAAATTGTTTCTTAGAAATGTGCTTTTAAAAACTGAGTTGGTAATACTGAACGGGCTAACAGTAATGCTTAAAGAAAACCTAGTTTCTACATTCCTACTACACATCTATTGATGTTTTTAGTATGTTTGTTGAGAATGATTTATATGATGCTTTCAGTGGAAAGAAGAGCAGAAATAGGAAAGAATATACTAATCTCACTCACAAAGAACAATCTGTTTTAACTACATTACAGTATGATGAAACCAAAGTGATTAGACTGGCTGATAAAGGGGGCCGGTCATGATAATGGATAGAACGTACTATTTTGATTCTATGAATTGGATGTTGAATGATGCATCCTTTTACTTAATGACTGATGTGAATGAAATTAATAGGATGAAAAAAAGGATATTTAATGCTTTAAATTATTATTTTTTGAGTAGAGTAATCTTGCATGACCTGTTTAGATTTCTACTGATTGAGAAGCCTTTGATACCCTTGACTCAAGGCCTTCCTGAGGTACATAAAGACTGTATGAATCCCTCTTTATGAGCGACAGTAGCAGGACGTAATTGGTGTATTGAACTGTTTTCGATATATGTTGAAAAACACTTATGGCCCATACTTGAGAAGAATAAGACATCCTAAAGGACTCCAAACAATTCTTAAGTGATTTTATACAACTTCACTAGGTTACAAATGAAAAGGCTGAATTATTATTTTGTCACCCTAGATGTACAATCATTATTTATGATGATGCTGAACAGTACTGGTATTGAACATGTTAGGAACTATTTACTTAGACACAGTGATTGTAGACATCAGTTATTAGATTTAATTTGTATGTTTATGGAGATAATCCTTGAGATAGCCACGGTGGTACAGCGGTAGTGTTGTTGCCTCACATCAAGAGGTTCGCCTGTTCGATTCTCGGCTGGAGTGCCTTCTGTGTGGAGTCTGCATGTCCTCCCCGCAGTCGAGTATGTGTGAATGGGCGTGCCTTTGCTGAAGGTTGGGCTGGCAACTCGGCACCATAAAAAAAAAATCTACTGCCAATCATTAGTGGACCGGAGTTCCGTTGTGGCGACCCCTAACCGGGAAAAGCAGAAAAGACAAACAACAACAACATGGAGATAATCCTTGATAATAATATATTTACCTTTGATGGGAAGTGCTACTTACGGAAGGATGACATAGCTAGGGCACTTCCAGTGCCAACATAGTCATGGCTTTATGAGAGGAGGACTATATGTTTAAGATGAGCTGGTACATATCATTTGTCGATTTTTCATATGGACAGATGAATAGGAGGACTTACAGTGGATATAAAAAGTTTACACACCCCTGTTAAAATGCCAGGTTTTTGTGGTATAGAAAAATGAGACCACAATAAATAATTTCAAAACTTTTCCCACCTTTAATGGGACTTATAACCTGTACAATTCAATTGAAAAACAAACATCTGTTAGGGGAAAAAAGTATAAAAAATAAAAAACATACAATAAGCTGGCTGCATAAGTGTGCACACCCTTAAACTAATAATATGCTGAAGCACCTTTTGATTTAATTACAGTATTCATTCTTAGGAAGACGAGTACCAGTAAGAGTGAAAGGGAAGGTCTACAAGAGGGTAGTGAGACCAGCTATGTTATATGAGTTGGAGACAGTGGCACAGACAAAAAGGTAAGAGTCAGGGCTGGATGTGGCAGAGTTAAAGATGTTAAGATTTGCACTGGGTGTGACGAGGGTAGACAGGATTAGGAATAAGTATATTAGAAGGTCAGCCCAGGTTGGACGGTTTGGAGACAAAGCCAAGAGGCGAGATTGTGTTGGTTTGGACATGTGCTGAGGAGGGATGCTGGGTACACTGGGAAAAGGATGCTAAGGATGAAGCTGCCAGGTAAAAGGAAAAGAGGAAGGCCTAAGATAAGGTTTATGGATGTGGTGAGAGAGGACATGCAAGTGGTTGGTGTGACAGAGCAAGATGCTGAGGACAGGAAGAAACGGAAACAGATGATCCGCTGTGGTGACCCCTAATGGGAACAGCCAAAAGTAAAAATCTTCATCACCATGGCACATCGTGACTTGGCAATATTTAAATCTGTCAACAGCCCTCTTCAGGTCACCCCCTGATAATCTATTGGATTTAGGTCTGGGCTCTGGATGGGCCATTCCAAAACTTTAATTTTCTTCTGGTGAAGCCATTCTTTTGTAGATTTGGATGTATGCTTGGGGTCACGGTCGTGTTGAAAGGTGAAACTCTTCTTCATCTTCAGCTTTCTTGCAGATGCCTGAAAGTTTTGGGGCAAAAGCCATTATCCCTTCACTGTATTCCTAAAGACGTAGGTGGGATGCATACTGCATCTGTGCAAGAGAGTGTTCTTATAATAAGCCTTCCTATAAATGCCTGTATTAAGACAGATACTATTTAATCTGTGTATATATACATCTAAATAATCAATCCTTGTACTAGAGTAAGACAGAAAATTTCAAAAAGTCATGGTCCTGTTCAAAGAATGTATGTACAGTGGGTATTAAAAAGTGTACACAACCCCTGTTAAAATGCCAGGTTTTTGTGATATAAAAAATGAGACCACAGTAAATCATTTCAAAACTTTTCCCACCTTTAATGTGACCTATAACCTGTACAATTCAATTGAAAAACAAACAAATCTGTTAGAGGGGAAAAATATAAAAAAAAAAAACACAATAAGTTGGTTGCATGTGTGTGCATACCCTTAAACTAATACTTTGTTGAAATACCTTTAGATTTAATTACAACATTCAGTCTTCTTGGGTACACACCTGCCATCAATTAAAGAGACTGATTAACCTCAAATAAAGTTCAGCTGTCCTAGTAGGATTTTCCTGACATTTACTCAGTTTCCTGCTACAGCAAAAGCCATGGTTCACAGAGAGCTAACAAAGTATCAAAGAGATTTCTTTGTTGAAAGGTATCAGTCAGGGGAAGGGTACAAAAAAAATTCCACAGCATTGGATATACCATGGAACACAGTGAAGACAGTCATCAAAAAGTGGAGAAAATATGGGACAACAGTGACATTGCAAAGAACTGGACGTCCCTCCAAAATTGATGAAAAGACTAGATGAAAACTGGTCAGGGAGGCTGCCAAGAAACCACCAGCAACACTGAAGTAACTGCAGGAATTTCTGGCAAGTACTGGTTGTGTACTACATGTGACAGCAATCTCCTGTATTCTCCATATGTCTGGGCTATGGGGTAGGGCTGCAATATGGAAGCCCGTTCTTATACAGAAAAACGTCCAGGCCCAGCTAAAATTTGCAAAACAGCACATCAAGTCTGCCAAAAGCATGTGGGAAAATGTGTTAAGGTCTGATGAGACCAAGGTTGAACTTTTTGGCCACAATTCCAAAATGTATGTTTGGCACAAAAACAACACTTTGCATCACCAAAAGAACACCATCCCTACGGTGAGGCATGGTGGTGGCAGTATCATGCCTTGGGGTTGCTTTTCTTCAGCTGGAACTGGGGCGTTAGTTAAGGTGGAGGGAATTATTAACAGTTACAAATGCCAGTCACTTTATTTATTTATTTCCAGTTTGATAACCGGGGAGGTCCACTGGGCCCAGGGGTCCGTTTTCAGTGGAGGCCCAGGGAAGGGATAATGGCTAAGGGTCTCCAGGCTCAATGTATCTGAAGAAGGATTTAAATTAGAATTATCTAGCCTTAGGAACAGACTTGCAAGGAGGGCGTACAAGGAGACAGAGTTAATGATATACTTGATCGGGTACTTATGTTAAGACATGATGTGGCGCAACCTTATTTTGCTGAACAAATTAATTCTGTTAGAACTAGAAATACTGATTCCAACAAATTAAGAAAGGTTAACGTTCCACTCCATTATACAAGGGGGATCATGGATGTTATAAAGAAACACTTGGGTATTCTTACGGTTGATCTACAAATAAGAGTAGTGGGTAGGGGAAACAACTTTTTTTATATATAAAAACAACAAGTGTTTAAACAGAATGTTATGCTATTCGAAGGACTCTATTGATAAAAAAACAGTATAAGATGAACAATGTCACACTTCCATGTTTGAAATGCAATTTTTGTTGCCACATAGATAGTAGTGGCTCTTCTGAACATCCAGACACTGGTTATAAACAAGTTTTTAACATGGATACAAACTGTTTTACACATGTGATTTATCTTGCACATTGCCTGAAATTCCGGCCTTTCTACGTTGGTAAGACCGACAGGACGTTTGAAAGATCGAATAAGAGAACAGTTATATAATATTTGTATATATTATACGAATAATGCTCTTTTTAAACATATTTTGAGCACTGATGAACAGCATGTCTTTAAGTTTTTAGT
The DNA here is from genome assembly GCF_019279795.1 of Protopterus annectens. Lineage (NCBI taxonomy): Eukaryota > Metazoa > Chordata > Ceratodontiformes > Protopteridae > Protopterus > Protopterus annectens. The sequence goes on along the minus strand of NC_056747.1, from coordinate 337,203,222 downwards.
TACTGATATGGTCAAACCGGGTATGTGCCATGTAGATAAAAGGAACATTACAGAGACCAGAGAGGCTAGATGGATCATTAGGTTAAGGGGAGATCATGGTAAAGGCTTAAATGAAAAAGCTTCTTTAAAACCAGTTGTAAAGGGATGTAGTCTAAGGAGTTGATAATGTTATTTGAATGCTGTTTTCATGTTTAACCTTATGTTTTTGACAAACTGATACATGTTATTTATTATAGGGACTTATGTAGTGTTACTTTGTTATGTTTTTATTTGCTGAATGCTAACTGGTTTACTTGTGTTTGAATTCTGATTTAAGTACATGGTCCACTGACTGTGCTTTTAACAGTCTGATGAAGCTGTATGTGAAAGCCCTTACCTATTTTACCTGAATTTAATGCTCTTTGATTTGTCAATTAAATCTAACTTTTAATGGTTCCTTTGACCGTGTTTTACTCTGTGGTCTTTTTTGGTTTTGTACATAAGTGAAATATTTTAGATGAATCAGATATCAGAATAAAAAATGCTGCATGAAATATTAATGACATCAGATATAAGATGATACCAGCCTGACGGCTGAAAGCAAGAAGCTTGTTGAAGAAAGGGAAAGTATAAAAGAAGATGGTTTGCTGCTCAATATTAAAAAAAAAATACATTTATGTCATATATTTCTATTATTTTTTTGCAAACAGTTGCATAAGTACAGACAGTGACTTGCTTTCCTGGTCTCAGAGATATATGCACATGGTGATGGCAGCCATGACATTAAAAGACTCTTAGTTCTTGGGATAAAAACTATGCAAAATTTAACAAATTAAGGTCTGTGCAGCCAAAGCTATAGTTTTCATATTAAACATATGGTGTTCAGAGTTACAGCACAAGAAAGTTTATTCACTGGAAAATAAATGCTTTTGAAATGTGGTACTGCAGAAAAACTGGAACAATTCCATTGACTGCAACAAGATCAAATCGTTCAATACATAAGAAAATAAATTCAGAATGTAAAAAGAATAAATCCAAAATGTTCACAAACTCCAGCTTGAGCCACACTCTACCTCCAAGAAAAGGTCTATTTTTCATAGTAAAAAAGGATAGTAGCCTACTACAACCACAAAAAAAAGTTCAATGATGTGTTGATCAAAGCTCTCTGAAGAAAAACAACAAAATGTACGAATTTTAAGGTTTAAGGCACTTCATAGACAAAATTACTCCAGTATTAAAGCAAAATGTGAAGTACTTGAAGATATGGGAAAAGAAAAAGAAACAAAGTTCGAGCATTGCTAACTCGAAATGGTCCACATCAACTAAAATTTGAAGGAATGCAGACACAAACTCATCACACATTTTCGTCAGGATACACGCGTAGCTGGTGACATTTTAGGCCAGGAATAAAGATACACAAGGTTAGAAAAACCCAAATATTATGATTAAAATTAGTGAACTTCCCTGAAGACATACCATTTTATGAAAACCTTTAAAGAAGCACAACAAGCAAGGTTAGTAAAAACCAAACATTATGACTAACATTAGTGACCTTCCCTGAAGGAAGACATACAGTTGTATGCAAACCTCTAAAGGACGATAATAGTAAAAGATGCCAAAACTATACAAACAATTCTGGATTTATATAGCATTAATGGTACACAGCAATTCTCAAACATATAAATGTTCAACAATGCCAATAACCAGATTCCTCGTTCTATTAGAATCAAAGCCAAACCAGCCCCTTGGCTTACTAACAATACTAAACAAAAAATCCTAGTTAGAAATAAACACTGGACAAAATGGCGTACTACTAAGACTCCAATAGACCATCAAACCTTTAAACAACATAGAAACAGCACAAAAAGAGCCATCCTGCTAGACAAAAATAATTATTATCTCCAACTACAGCAAACCTCTCTGACAACCAAAACAATTCTGGACTAGTATTAATAATCTTCTCTACCCAGGTCAATTGATCACACCCAGTCCTCAGGGTTCTAACCCCAATAATCCAATACAAACTGCAAATTCCTTTAATTCTTTCTTCACAGATACCATCCAAACTCTAGCCAGCCACCTGATATATCCAACCTACCCACTTCTTCTGCTATTCTACCCCCTCAATTCCACCCTCAACCTGTATCTACCTCATACATCTCCTCCCTTCTCCAAAAGTTAAAACCTTCCTCCCCATCAGCAGACAAACTACCGGCAGAATTCTTACAAAAAGGAGCTAAGGCCATTGCCTACCCTATTTCCATTCTAATAAATAGATCCATAAACGAAGGAGATGTCCCATTAATCTGGAAAATCTCTCATATCATCCCACTACACAAAGGGGGAAACTCCAACGTTGACCTATCCAAAGCTTTTGACATGGTTAACCACCAACTTCTCCTGCATACACTTAAGTCTCTTTCACTTGATTCTCTATCTTTGAACTGGTTTACATCCTACCTTTATAACCGTCAGCAGGCTGTACTCTGGCACAATGAACTATCTAACCACCTCCCAATCTCCCTCGGTGTCCCACAAGGCTCTATTTTAGGCCCACTCTTATTTTCTATCTTCATTAACAACCTGCAATCTGCTATTCCATACTCCAACTGCATTCAGTATGCAGATGACTCTACCTTAATTTGCTCAGCTGCCTCACCAACTGAACTTCAGTCCCTTACCCAAAAAGCCTTCAGCACTGTAGAACAATGGTTCTCCCACTGCTGCCTCCTCCTAAATCCCAAAAAAACTAAATTGCTACTTTTCAGCCAAACCAAAAAGTCCATCTCTTTACATTTCAACCTCACTTCTAATAATGGTACCCTTATCTCACCTGACCCTACCACTAAACTGCTAGGAATAACAATTGACAACAATCTAAACTTTGATATACACATAAACACTACAATAAAATTAATTAATAAGAAACTGGTATCCCTTTACAGAATCAAACCCTTTCTTACTCCAGTAGCTAGGTCTGCTATAGCTAGAACTCACCTTTTATCCACTCTGCTCTATGCCGCTCCCATTTATACTAATATCTCAAAAAACAACCTAAAGAAACTAACAACTTCCTATAATAATATTGCTAGATTTGCTACAGGCTCTCCTTTCAGAACACATCACTGCCTTAATCTTAAACAATTAAACTGGCTAGAATTCCTTAACCAGCTTCAATTTCACCAGCTCACAATAGCTCATAAGACCCTGTATCAACCTAGCAACACGCCTATACTCTCTAGCCTCATCACACCGTTTTACAATCTCAAAAATCTACGTTCCTCAAACTGCTGATTAATACTACTAAATCCAACAACTCAGCAGGTGACTCCTTAATTCTCCAACTCTGTAAGAAAACTATGGAATCAACTTCCTTCCGATATCACAGCTCAGACCTCTCTTTTTCTTTTTAAAAAACAACTAAAACCATATCTCAATAATCACTGGCTATGCTCCTGTACTAACCCTGACTAATTCTGACCCCCCCACTTACTCTTCTCACCCTTCCTTCATCTACTACCTATTACAAATTAACAACATATCCTATAGTACACACATTTTATGTATATATGTAAAAGTTATCTCTGCACCTTAAAGAACTGGATTACTATTATACAGTATTAGTTAAAACTTTTGTATTATCTTACATTTTCTTTGATTTCTTTGATAACACTGTACAACTTCTATTCTTTTAGCATCTATTTACTCTGTACAAATACATGGAACTTTTCTCCCCGGGCCTCTACTGGAAATGGACTTGCATCCAGTTAGACTAGCCCAGTCAACAAATGTAAACTGTAAATGTAAATGCAGTATACTTTAACCAACTTAAGAGTAGGTTAGAATTGAAAAAAAAAAAAACTTTTATTTCTTCTATTTTTTATATTCTTTTAAGAATTTATTTAGCTAACATGTTATGCTAAAATTATACTGCTTTTATGGCACAATCATTGCTGAATAAAATTGTTTTGATGTTATTCTCTATTAAATTGTAAGTTTTTTCCTTGGAGCTTTTCTCCCCGGGCCTCTACTGAAAATGGACATATATCCAGTTAGACTAGCCCGGTCAACAAATGTAAAATAAAATAAATAAAAAATAAAAACAATATGTCTATCAACTCAGTCACTCTTTTGCCATGGTAGTACGTAAGCCACCAATTTCTCACATGTACAGAAAAGTGTCTGCCGGACAGATTTTTTTTGTGTGTGTTGTTATTCATGCAGCTTCAAGATGATGGATACTTTCTCTGGAATACCAGAACTGGCAGACAATATTAATCCTTCTGATGTTCCCTAATCTCTCCTTTCTCCTGGAAACACATCAAACATTCTACAGCCAGCTGAACCAACAAAGATGATGTTTCATGTAAAAAGTACCTAGAATGTGGGTGTCTGTATCTTCAGACAAAATCACCTGACAGTAACCAAGCATTTCTGCATATAAAAATTCCTGTCACAGACAAGCTTGTAAAAACTTCCACCAAATCATGTTCAGTTTTTTGAAAACCCTTTTACTGACATTTTCAAAACATTCTTCCATAAAATGAATAAATACTACAAAGCATAAACATATATAATTGTATAATGCAGGAAAAGTACAACCATTACCATTCATAATGACAAGCATATTTGCATGAATCAGATGTGCAATTAACATCAAACTCTACAGGTGCAGCAGTTCTGATAACTGTAATTGTTACAAATATATACTTTTATAAAATAACATAAAAGCTGGACAAATACTGGCCTCAAGTTCCAATTTTATTTTTTATGTAGAAATGTTTACCATACCTAATAACCTTTCTTTTCTGATAAATAGAAGAGTTCCTGATGATACAGAAGTGTATTAAGAACAACAAATGCACCAGGAACAACAAGTTTCAGGGTTAAATCTTGAATTACAGTAAATATAAGACCTTAGATTTATATAAATGTATAGAAGGTACACATTTGTAGCAGAAAATCAGATAAAACCATTTTCTTTTATGTGTTTTGAAAGGTTTTAAAGGCGGAATTTTCCACACCGACTAGTATCTACAGTTATACAGTCTACACACAAGTTTTCTTTAACAGTCGTCATTCACCTCAACACTACATAAACCATTCCAATCCCATCTTCCCTTAAACCTCATTCCTCTTCCTGAAATTATTCATCATGTACTGTTTCCACAATTTCCATTTACTTATAAATTGCTACTTCTCTTTTCTAAAGATCCTACTTCCAGTTGTTTTCATCTCCTTTACACTGTCCAGTATCTCAAGTAGAGCTGGTTTAGATTTTGATTTCCATTTACTTGTAATTGCTTTTTGGCAGCAAACAGCAGTGAACTTAATAAGGTCTTACTAGGTCTAGGGAGTTCAGATCCTATACTGCAACACAAAATTTTTCTTTCGTAATTATGATTTGTTCCCCCAACATTTCTGACAAAGTACTCTGCACGGAATGTTTACAATCTGCCAACTTGTTATATTCCCCCCCCCCCAAAAAAAAAACATGTTCTTTATGGCCTCTATTTCCCATCATACCTCAAGCATCTCCCACTGCTCCATAAATTACCTTTCTAATTTCTCTTCCTAATCCCTTCTAATCGCCTCTGATTATTATAATTATCAAGCAATATTTTAAATGTCCTTCTAATTATCCCTTTTTAACAGCAGCTTTTGTTCTAAACTAAACTAAAAAATCTACTACAGCTGGTCTTTCACTTATCACTTCCCTATCCCTGTCTGTTTGTATATAATCAGTTAGCAATTCTTAGTGAAGGCAGTCTCTAACCTGCAAGCTTAAACTTCTAATTGGCCTTATCCCACTTTAACTAGATTCACAGATATTCTAAGGCCACAGGATCGTATGACCAGTCATGGCTTGCCAGTATGCGCTCTCAGGCAACATCTCCTTTCTGCAGTAGGACCACTGTAGTCATTCCCAGAATAAATTTATGGATACCTAACCATAAATCTAGGTCATGTTTAAAAGAAGATAAGTGAGTCACACTGCTTAATATGCAGGGGAATTTTATTCCACAGTTATGGGAAGCACTAAGTTATAACTGTGTACCTCCATTGTGCTTTATTGATCTGTTGAAGATTTAGGTGCTTGGTTCTTATACTGGTAAAGATATTAGATTTACAGAGATAAAGGAGGTCCAGGACAATCGGGTTCAAAAGGCGTTTTAAGTAAGACAAAGATCTGTCAAAAATTCCAGTTTCTCATGGTAATTCAAGTACTTTAGGCCTGTAATCCTTTTGGTTAGGAACCTTTGGGCAGGGCCGGTGTTAGCATTTTGGGGGCCCCCAGCAAATGTCAAGTTGGGGGCCCCCTAGGCACTTCCAGTATAAGTATCATCCTATCAATGCCATCCATCCTAAGCAACCTTTTATTTCGTGCTGCAAACTTTTAGGAGTAGTATCCACAGACAAACCTGTCGCTACAAGCTCTTACATTACAACAGGCCTATATACCACACTATCATTATGTTGACCTGTCTAACAAAGGGGCAGTTACAGTTACTGCCACTTAGTTGCAACAATGATACATTGCAACAACTCTATGTACAGGTCTGGACATGAAATGATGACTGGGCCTACATTTCAACCCCCCCCCCCAACACACACACACACACACACACACACACACACACACACACACACACACACACACACACACCCTCCAGTCCTCTCCTCTGACCCCCCCCCCCCTTTGGGCTCCCCATACCATGCACGTTACTTTTTTCTTCCTTTTCTCACATTTTGCTTTACTCTCAGCTTTTTACAAGAAGCCATAACTTTCTATATGCTCTGAAGTGCATTTTAAAGTTTTTTTTTTCTTTTTATACAACCTTTTCATCCAATAATGGCTTAAACAAAAATTATGATTAAGGAAAGAAATTCACTGTTGCGGTTCAGCTTTAGTTTTCCTTGCATCCTTTCAACACACCTTTCCTGAACAAGACTGCACAGTAATAGCCATTTAGGAAATAACTCAAATAAGCCAGGGCCCAAGAAGCCATAGGTTTACAGATGGTCTGGGATGCATTTTCTCAACATTTTACTCCAATGGTGGCCTAAACAAAAATCATGAAAAAGAAAAGAATTTCAGTCTTATTTTTTTTTCTTTCAAGGAAGACATAAGTTGTGCCCAAGGCTTAATTTTCAAAGCTGACAAAATAGTAGCTTACAGTAAACTAACAAGCGAGTAGTTGTGAGAATACTTAAGTCTTATCTGGGAATACTGCCTACCTCCCTAACCCCCTACAAAAGACAGTCACTGCCTATGCATCCCTCTGGTGTTAGACTGGGATGAAAGCAGACACTTAAATTGCCTTAGTCATATATTTCAAGTGACTGCTGATGTACATATTCATAGCATGTTCTTCACCCCTAGCCTTCAAAGGCAGCCACATGTATATGTGCCCGATACGTGACTGTGAGAATGATTTCAGTAATATATTCAAATTTGTTGCTACTAGACAGTACACCTCTCTTACACAAGCTATAGTAACAGTCTTTGTACACCCCTGAGGTCTGTGAGAAACACTGCCCTCAACTCAAACACAAGCTATAATGACTTCATGTGTGCACCTCTAAGGCTTGACTGTGATGAAAATTAAAGATGTAATAACTACACAATCTCCCACCCCTCATAACCCGTAGCAGCTTTCTGTACACACACACATTTGAGCAGGGCTGGTTTTAGAATGGGTGTCATTGTAAACAGAGGCTATTATCAGCTTTATCCTAAAAGGGTCATATCTCAACACCATTCAGGTTAAACAGCGTATTCAGAAAATTGATGCATTTTTCTCCAACCAGCAACATCTTTGGTGGGGGCCCACACAGAGTCAAGGATGATTAAGGGAGTCCCCATTATCCATTTAGACCGTCTGGTGAGTAGGGACCACCAGATTCCAAGAATATCTAAGTGTCTGAATGTTCTGTGATGTATGTTATATGTCTTACTTTCGACATATAATTACTTGTTAGGTACATTTTTTACTGATACACAGAAGAATAATGTCTGTGTCCTGGCATTACTGGGTGCATGCACAGATAAAAATCAGTGATATTTTTTACACACACACACACACACACACACACACATAAACCACAGCAGTACTAGTTTTGTACTTATTTCAGCAAACAGCAATACACTGTGCAACACTAGTACTGCTACACCAGATCAGTGACTGCTGTTTAGCAGTCGTCAAACAGCAGAAGGGGTAAGATTTGTCTCATTGAGGAGTAATGCATACCTGTCACTGTCCCTGATTTCACAGACCTTCTCTGATTTTGTTCATACTTTTGCTTTGTCCTTCATAAAAAGTCTGATTTGCTAGTAAATCATTCAGGATTACAAACATTCAATTAATCCAGGCATCTGAGTTTTATACTCATTGTCCAAAAATACATGTTGATGCAAAATATGTTATTCTAGTAACCTTTTAAGTGAATTAGAGTAATATTTAAACATATTCCTGATTCTGAGTCCTTATTCTATTATTTTTGGGATTGCACTGAATTCTTAAGTAAAGAAATTGAGAGTTATAGTATCTGGTGTTCTGGCATTATTTATAAAACTACCTGAAAGAGAAACTATCCCTGAAGATCGGAAGCATCAGCGCTTCTTAAAATCCAAAGTTTGCACTGAGATCAGTCACTCTGGGCTGCCAATCTCTCTACTGCTTACCTTGCTCATGTTCATTACCAGCTTCATCCTAACAGGGTCATAACTCAGCCCTGTTCATGTTAAACAGCATAATTAGAAAAATCATACATTTTTTTCTTCCTTGTTTTTCCCCAACCAGCAGCAGTTTTTGTGGGGTCCCCACACAGTCAAAGATGATTAAGGGCCCCCCCCTGCAGCCATGGGTTTTACAGGGACCTAAAGCTGGCTATGTAGTTAGTTTTACTGGAGAAAATGTCCAACAGCAGGGTTTAACTAAGCTAGAGGCACTATGTTACTGGTAAACTATTTAATGGAATTCTGATGCCTGTTACTTGACAAAACACTGTTACTACAACCAGAAATATCTTTGAATTTTAAGGGAGATATAAATAAGAGTTATTACTCTTGTGGTTTACTAAGTATACAAGACTGCTGGACTAGCTTTCGTTGGTTTTACAGACATGTTACAAAATATCAGGATAAAATAACTTGCTGTGGTTGGGGGCCCAAAGGGAACAGGGGGCCCCCAGTGACTGCAGGGTTTGCTGGTGCCTAAAGCTGACTATGCCTTTGGGGTGTCCTTCTAATTGTTACATATGTTTAGCAAGCTACATCTTAAAGCAGACACTGTATTCAAAAAAATGGCTTGATCAATGCTGAGAATAAGGGAGTGACTACCTCTTTAGGCCTTGATGATTTACCTTTGGCAATTAGCTATGCTTAATAGAAGGACTTCCTGACAAACACTGTCCCATGATGGTCAAAAGAGAGGGAGCTTTTGCATTACCTTCACGGCATCTGATAAGGTTACTCAAGAGTTCTGTTTTCACTTTTGTTGCAGTTCTTTTTGCTCTAGCTCTGTATTTTAATGGTAGGTTTTGCTTCGGGATGTGCTACTTTACAAATCTGTGTTGCATGTAAGCTACCAAGTTTCATCATGCATTTGTTCATTCATTCATTTTTTTTAAACCCTACTGCCTTAGGGAGGGTTGGAGTCATAACAAGATGAGCAAAGTAGACCAAAATTTCCTAGCCCCAAAAATATCTGACATACCTGTGGGATCCCAAGATGTTTCCTGGTAATCTCAGTGATACAACCCATATTCTAGTGTTCTTGGTCTGCCCAGGAATCTCCATCCAGTGAGGTGTGTGTGATACACCTTCCATGGGAGATACTCAGGGGACAGCCTCACAAAGTGCCCAAAACACCTCCAATTGACTTCTCAAGAAGGAGCTGTGATTGACCTTTGAAATCCTTCCGGAGTACTGACCTCTTTTCTCTCTAGTGCAAACAGTAACCCTAAACACTTCGCTGAGGAACCTCATTTTAGGCACTAGTATTGGCACTCTCATACTTTCCAAATCTTATCGCCAAAGTTGAATACGTGCATACAGACTGAATGGTGATTTGAGAGCTTTATCCTGTGTACTTTGTTCTCATTTTACTGCAGAGTCTGGGACAATACCTACTATGCTGCAAAGCACTGCACTCATCTTCTGGTCAGTCTCCCAATCCCTTCTGTCTTTAGTTGTGAACAAGACCCAAAGGTTCTTAAACTGTACCATTTAAGGGTCTCCTCAAGAAGTCCACTCATTTTTAGAGAAGGACTGAGATCTCTGATTTGGAAATTATTTTCATGTCAGCCACTTCATGCTCACCAGTATGTCAGTCCACAGTATGCTGGAGATCAAACATGACTAGGATAACATTACATACAAAAAACAAAGGTTCAGCATATACACCCCCCAAACTACATGCTGCTAAAACCTTGCCTATGCCTTCACAGGAGGAAAGACAAGTCATGTTTGGTGGTGCTCTTCAGGACAATAAGGGCATGAAGCAGCAGCCCCAGGACCTTGCATTGATGTAGTACTCTCCACAAGATATTTTGGGGTACTCGGTCACAAATCTTCTCCCAGTTTACAAAACACAGATAAAAAGTATAGGGAAATTCCAATAACCCATGCAATACCTGTATAAGAACAAAGAATCAATTCAATGTTTCATGGCTAGGACATAGTGCGCTTTACAAGTCCAAAATCAAACATTTCAATTCTGAATGAAGTCTTCCCAGGGAAGCTGAAAAATGTGATATCACATTTACCTAGTAAAGCCTTTCTGCCCCTCTTTTTGGAAAATGGGAGACCACCTCCCTAATATTACAAGTCCAAAGGGAGCACCCAAACGTCCACACAAAGTTAAAAGGGCACGTTAACCATGATACCACCACCACACTGTTAAGCATCTTCAGCATTTCTGACCAGATTTTATTCACTACCACAGTGGAAATATTTAATCACTGTAGTAAACTCACCCACTGAAATTGATCCAGTTTTGTCTTCTGCTTCTGGCATTGCCTTTTCAGAGGAAGGTGTGCTCACAAGATACACAAGTTCCTCAACCTGTCAACAACAACCCCCATATCAAGATCAGTATTTCTTCACTCTTAAGAGCATACCAGACAATATTACACATTCCCATTCTGAGTTAACCGGACAGCTTAATAAAAAAAAAAAAAAAAATTTAAGGCCATCTGAAAGTCATCTTCCTTGTCCTCACCAAACTCTTCCCACATAGGGGGTCTTCACTTTGCCAACTGCTCCTTTCCTGGACGGTCTGAACTTTCATTTATATCTAAAGACGCCCCCCTCCACTAAACACTTTACACAAGACTTCTTTCTTTAATCTTATATTTTTCCCATCGCTGGTGTCAACCAGATGATCCTTACTTCTACCATGTTTTTAAACTCCCATTTTCATTTTATCCCACTCGCTAGCAATCTTGTCCAAACTTCTATCTTCCCTAATAATGCTCAAATGATTTCCACTATCCATTCCTTAAATTTCAAACTTTTTAACAGATAAGTAGAAAAGCACCAGTGCCTCATTTTTAGTTCATTACTCTGCAATCTTTATTTTAGCTTTTATTGCTGCATCATCTGAAATAGTTACTGGACGTGTGTTAAAGCTTTCATTAAATACACATGTTCCTCTGAACTATAATTTCTATCCAGCCTAGCCCAGTTACTGCACCTTGTCGAATATCTACATTCAGTCCGAGTTCCTTCTACTAAATTCACATCTTCCATAAAATATTTTCATATATTTTTTCAGAAATACACCCTCTTTTGTTACATTTTCCTTCCTAGGATCCCATGACACATCCTCACTACTGCAAACCAAATTTCAGCTCTCACCCATAAATGCGGTCTGTTGAAAGTGAATTATTTTTCCCAAAATTCAGTTAAACTCCTATAATAGCAGTTTCTGGTGGAATATACATCCATGCCAGCGTAACCCCCCACCCCCAAGTGACTACCCAAAATATAGCATTGCTGTCTTATTTTTTTTCTCCTATCACTATCAGAGCCCCTCTAGCTATCATTACTATTCTTCTTTTCCTTGGTCCCTGACATTCTGCCGAATATCCATCCTTTAACACTTTGTCAAATTCACATGTTCATTTTTGTCCAAATTTGTTTCCTGAAACACTGCTATTTGCACACTACACTTTTTAATATAATTCAGTATGGTTTGTTTTTACAAGCCGTGGTGGTGCAGTGGTAGCGTTGTTGCCTCACAGCAAGAGGTTCTCCCGTTCGATTCTCGGCTAGAGTGCGGGAGTGCCTTCTGTGTGGAGTCTGCATGTCCTCCCCGCGGTTGGGTGGCGTTCAAAAGACATGTGTAAATGGGCGTGCCTTCGTTGAAGGTTGAACATCAAGCTGGCACCTTGGCGTTCATGAAAATCTACTGCTAATCATTAGCGGACCGGAGTTCGCTGTGGCGAACCCTAACCGGGAAAAGCCGAAAGACAAACAACAACTGTTTGTTTTTTTTGTCTATACCTATACAATGCCACTTTCATTCCAAGATAATGTGGACAGAGCAGCTGTTATGAAAGAAAGTTATTACTCCCACCTATTTCACATGACAGTTCTCTTGAATGTGTATTTTCCACTCTTAGCTTACATGCGGACACTGTTTGGTAGGCTGAACTTTTATACAGCAGTGTTTCACCTCTATTTAAAGCTATGTCGCATTTTCAAGGTTTTTTGCTTCAATGAAAACACTCAAAGGAAAAAAAAATCAGATCATCAGATCCACCCCTTCTCGTTTTAGAACATCACACAAAAAACTATGTACATTTTCAATAAACAAAGTTTACCTTTCCAGACAAGCACAGTTACCCCAAATTGTTGTCAGCAGCCACACTCATCTCCATGACAAAGCTCATGGTAGAGCCTGTGCTCCTACTTACATTGATTGCCATCTGTGATTTTCCTTATTTCTAAACCCTCAATGATGTGAAAAAGACCTTACATGCTTTCAGTAAAAATGAACTTTTAGCCGTAAGAAAAAGTGTACTAGCTGTTTTAAAAAGTAAACTAAACTGTGTACTCTTACATAAAAAGCACTGCAGTGTTAAGACTGCCGGGAATGTTCCCACCTATCTTTTGAGAAGAGAGGAATTTAAGGAATGGGTAGTGGAAATTATTCAGGAGCTATTACAGAAAATAGAAACTTCTTCTGAAAATATAGCTAGGGAGTGGGATAAAAATAAAATAGAATTTAAAAATAGGGTGAAAATAAAACAAAGGGAGGTATGGTTAAGAAGTAACAAGAATTATTTAGAGGGGCTGACAAATGTTAAAGTACTGCAAAATAGGGGGAATTTCATGGAACAAGAAGAGGAGCAACTACAGAATGCTAAACAGAAAATGAGCGACTCCCTTGACGATATGCATGAGTTTAGAAAGACTGCTGTTAAGCAACTTTTTTTGACCACTCTAGAGCACAAATTTTTTTGGCGCAACGACTCAGACAACAGAAAGTAGAAAGGGCCGTCACCAAGCTTAGGGAGCAAATTATAAGGAAGATAACTAGGGATCCTGCAGATGTATTAGAAATATTTCGGAAAGTCTATACAAAGCAGAGAAATATGAAAATCAAAAAAGGTACAAATGGAAATGTTTATGGAAGAATGAAATATGCCAGGACTAGAGGGAGAGGAGGCTCAATTACTAACAGGATAGGAGGAGATGAGATAAAATGGTGATGTATATCCCAATCTACAGGAAAGTCCCAAGGATTAAATGGCATTCCTGTGGAAGTTTGGAAGCTAGGAGGGAAAAAAATGAAGATGATCTGGAAGGTTTTGTTTAACAGCATTTTAAGAGGAGGAGTGCCACCAACATCCTGGAAGAACGTGGTAGTAGCTGTACTACCTAAAGAGGGTAAAAATCCATCAGATCCAGCTTCATACAGGCTCATTTCAATACTAACCCCCGGATTCACGAATCCTCCGTGTAAGACTTAATAAGTCTTACTCGGAGGCTGCAGGTGAACGGTATGACGTCAGCGTGCCATGAATATGCATGAGGGCACGCTGACCAAGTCCTACACGGACCGTGTAAGAAAGCAGGGGGCGTGTCCGACTGCCGAGCAGTCTAAATGTCCACGTCCCTGCAAGTGTTTTAAAAAAAAAAGGAAATAAACAAGAGCGAGTCCGCTCAAATGTCCCTGCACCCAACACCTCACTGCCTGATAATGTAAACCCCCATCACACATCTAAAACGCATAACCATAAAATGTTTTTAAATACCCAAAATAGCTGCCCGTATTTGCGCGTGTGCGCGTGAGTGTGCCCATTGCTTAGCTACAGTTAGCAATTCTCACATGGAAGAACATAAGAAAGAATGTTTATGCAAATCACACCAAACAGCAATGGCGTAATGGTAGAGCGTTCGCACAAAGAAAATGCATTCACGGTTCGAGTCGCACCACTCCCTTTCATATTTATTTTTTAAATCAGTATATGGAATAATACCCAACATATATGTTTAAACACAACTAAAAAGCAGTGAAATGGCCACTGTATCAGTGAATAAAATAAATATTTTAAAGGATCCCAATATAAAACTGCTCGCAGTTGAGCAGCGCTACACCCAGCGCAATATAGTTGCCTATAGCTAACTCGCACTTTACCCAGCGCAATGTAGTTGCCCATAGCTAAATTGTGCTTTACCCAGCGCAAAATAGTTGCCCAAAGCTAAATAGCGCTTTACCCAGTGCAATTGGTTTGAGCAGAGGTGCGCGCCGCGCCAACGTGGAGCAACATAGAGCAAAGTTGCTTAAACACAGCCACGCCCCCTAACTTGTCTGGACAGTAGTAAAATAAAATACAATGATAAGGTTTGAACCCAGGACACTGTGCACCATAATCAAAGTACTGAACCACTAAGCCACGACAGCTTAAGAAAAAAATCCACTGTTAACATATATATAGTAATAAATGTTTGCTTAACCATTGCTAAGCATGTCTGCAGTCAGCCGAGAATATTCAAAAATGGCCAATCACAGAAAAGTGTGGGAAATGCGGCATATTTAAGCTGCAGAGGCGGGAATACTTGCCATAACTGATTGTAGCTCACATCTGCAGTCAGAATGTCTGGTGCTGGAGAGGGTACACGCTTTTGAGCGCAAAGCTGGGGCATCGAGGAGTCCAGATATATGGTTTGGCTCCTAGTCCATCGGCATGAGACTCGACTCCTGCAGGGCCAGTTCCAAGGAACGGAGTATAAGGCGGGAGGCTTGGAACCGGTTGGCTCATGAACTCACCAGTGCCACAGGCGTCCCTCGGACTGATGAGCAAGTCCGTCACCACCATGCAGACCTGAAGAGGCAGAAGCAGGACCATCTGAGCCAGTGGATCCAGGAGGCCTGTCAAATGCGGGATGCCCCACTACTAAGTAGGTAGCCATGGAATACAGTATGTAAGATAAGCTAATATAGTCTAAATAATGGATAGGTATGTTTCAATATCCCTTTATTTACTCCACAGCTGCAGGTGCTCACGCTATGAATCAGCAAGCCTATGCAAATAGGCTGCTAAGGCTGCGCCACCAGGCAGGTTAGTAAATATTCTGCATGTATTGTTACATGATATATGTGAATGAGCATGAGAAAAGTGTTTAAGCCCAATAATACAGCAATAAAATGTCCTGATTAAATCCTCTGCATGTACTGTTTTATAACAAACGTCAGTGAGACAGAAATTGAGTGCACTAACCCACCAATCAAGCTAAAATAATTCTGGAATACTATCCCTGCATGTATTGTCATAACATAAGTGAGCAGGCCTGAAAAAGAGTGTTGTAACCTATCAAGAAAGGTATAATATGTCCTGAATATGTCTTCCGTATGCACTGTAATAACAAGTAAAGGAGAGAGCCTGTAGAAAAGAGTGTTCAATGTAATTAATAAAGGTATAAAACTTGGAGTGTGTCTGTGTCACTTACTTTGAAATGTTGTTGTACCCTTGCAATAACAAATAGTACTGTTGTATTAGGTGCTGTCAACCCACAGTTGTGCAGTCCCATAGGAAGTGGATGAAGGAAGTGGCAGTAGCTGTGAAGTATAAAACATTCATTCCCTGAATAAATCATCTGCATGTACTGTTACATATAAGTCAGATAGGCAGGAATAGAGTATAGTAACCCATGAATAAAGCAAAAAAATGTCTGGAATACTATCTCTGCATGCACTGTCATAGATAAAATGTGAGTGAGCCTGTAAAACAGTATTGTAACCTATCAATAAAGGTATAACATTTCCTGAATAGGTCTACTGTATGCAATGTAATGTCAAATACAGGAGAGAGCCTGTAGAAAAGTTTTAATGTAAATAAGAAAGGTATAATACTTGCAGTGTGTATGTGCCAGTTACTCAGAAATGTTGTTGAACCCTTGCAGTGAAGAAATGTTACTCTGCTGTAGTAAGTGCTGACAACCCCCAGTAGTGCAGTCCCATATAAAGTGGATGAAAGAAGTGCCAGTAGCTGTGAAGTATGAAACAGTCCTAAACAGTTGTGAAATGGCTGACATGCATAGGTAAATCTGGCACATGAGTAGCCTGTCAAGGTGTTCCCCAGAAACTTTGGTGTGTTACCTGAAAAGTAGGGTTGTGTAGAAAAAAGTGAAAAAGGCATGTGAACACATCCAGATGTGCAGATACATAAACAAGTCAATTTAATACAAGTATGTAGCAGTAACATCTGCATCCTGGACAGTTACTATGTCAGATATAGGCCAGGTATATCATGAAGTAGCAAAACCCATAACGCAATCAAATGCGTGTTGCTTAGTGTAAGAATACATGTAGGGGATATACACCTGCATTCAATAGGAATGTAGTGTACAGTTAAAGTACTAATAAGATGTTAATGGAGGTTTCTTTTTACACCCTACTCCATGTGCATAAACAATGCAATTCTACACCTCAATGGGTATGTGTAATCTCATAACATTTGTTGGGACATATGTCCTATTGTTATAAAAAATCTGCACTTACTTTGATGCATGTCCCCTGTTAAAACACCACAATCTTGGTGGCCTGTTGCCACCAATCATCCCTGCATGCTGTTGGAATGTCCACTGTTATTCAATACATGCATGTGTTATGCTTGCTGTTCAACTGTTGCAACCCTGGTGTGTTGGGTTAATGGGAATATTACTGCATGCTGTTACAACTAACTTGGAATGCTGTTGTCTATGTTGTAATTAAAAACACCTAATCACAGAACGTATGGGAAGGCCGGTCCCAGCGGACCCACCTGTCCCACCTCAGCTGACAGTTGCACCCGACACCAGCAGGTCCAGTGCCCAGCCCGGGCCACCCTCCTCCGTAGGTCCTGTGCCACCTTCGGATGGAAGCGCTGCAGGGGATGGGGCTCGCATGGGTGGAGAAGGGCCTCCTGTCACCCTTTGAAGGGTCCGGGTTGTGGTGCGTAGGGAGATCCAGCGTTTAGTCGCTGATCCCCTACGCCAGCTCGAGGCGAGAGTGGCGCGACTCACGGGTGAGCCTGCCCCTCCTACACAGCCCCCAGCACAGCGACCCTCGGGTCTGTGAAGGTCCAGTGGTGACTGCCCATGGGTGGGGATTTCAGTCCCACTGTTACCATCTGTGGGCTCATGGGCTTACGATTTTCAAACATCCGTCCCCGTCAATTGTGTTTACCCACCCCATGTGTCATACTCCGCTCCTGTATGCATCTTGTATGTCTTGTCTGTTTACCTACCCAACCTACCTCCCCAAATATACCTACTACGTCTACCTCACTTTCCACTCTCCCCTGAAAAAAAAAAAAAAAGGGGCAATATGTACCCGAAAAAATATTACGCCCCATACATAGCTTCCCATTTCGCACACGTCCATTGGACATGTACACTGATAATTCTAATTGGCAGTACAACAAACTATGTTGTCCTCACCCCTCTCTCAGGGGTGGAAGGTTTCAAATTTCACTCCAAATTTTCAACATATGCACAGCTGTTGCTGGTAAAGAACTGGGCAGCTATGGACCTGCACCCATCCTGCACATCCCGAGCTTGTTTTCCCGTCTTTCCCTCTCTGTGCCCCCTTTTTCACCACTTTCCTATCTCCCCATTTTTTTTCTTTCAAAGAAATTAGTGCAGGGGTTAGCGGGAGTAAGCACTTTTTAAGCAGTGGTAAGCGGGATTAAGCGAGTGTGTGCATGTGTGCGCTTAGCTGAGTGTCGCTAAGCGCCGCGCAAACCCGCTTACGACTGCTTAAAAGTGCATTAGTCACTCTATGGCAGGGCCCTTGTTCTGCTGAGCAGCAAAATAAAAAACCTCTGCCAGTCTCGAACCCCACACCATTGACACAATAGACTGCATGAATTACCACTAAGCCACAGCAGATATACAAATAACTTGGTTCTGAAATAAATATATCATGCATTACAATGAGGGAATGTAAATGGAAATTAAGAATGGTACAACACAAACCCTTTTCTGTGGGTCTTTACCAGCAGTGGTTGTGGAATTGCATGACATGACTGTGAAAGGAGAACCAGCCATCCTAGCAGGCAATAATGTTACAGTAGCACCTTACAAACACCACACAGTATCAGACCAGGATAAACACTGGCCACAGGAATACAGTGCAATAACCACATTTGTATGGCAGTTAATTGTGTAAGTGAGAAAAAAGTACATACTCCCATGTATCCTGTGTTAGCATTTGGAGAGGTGAGTACATGTCTACACTGAGATGTGTGCACTGGAAGCAGCAACATGCAGGTATGAGTACAACATGCACATAACTGGCTACAACCCTAGCATCAGATAAGAGACATATACCAACCTTCAGACTGACACAACAGTGTCCAGAGCAAACAAGAATGAGCCCCACCTTTGAAATCTGAAAGGGCTACGCCTACCTAACCTAGCATTTTATAGCAGTGGGCTGCAATCACAGTAAGTAATGCAATCACCAAACAGCAGGCTGCATGCAATTACTGAATGGTGGGCAGCAATTGGTGCAGAGGTTGTCACATGCACAAGTGCAGATACCTAGAAAAGCAGGCTGTACCTGCAGTCCACACATGCAATTATATCATTGCAGGTGTTGTGAGACAGAGTGAGAGAGAGAGAGACACGCACAAAGAGTGAGACAGAGACAGAAGAGAGGGAGAGACTGAAGGTTAAATAGAGGGCAAAAACCCAAAACAAACCAGCAAAAAAAAAAAGATACAAAACCGTAACAGCAGGGAAATACAAAGGTAAGGTAGGTAACTCAAATGTATGTGTTGGCATGTTGTAGATGTTCCCGAAGAGTACTCTACACACTGCAAATCATCCATGTGTGGCAGCAGTATGTATCTGTCTGTATCTGCACATGTGCACAGGGCAAGGGACATACTGCAACTGTTAGTGAAGGGTGGACAGCTATCTGTCAGTGAATGTTAATACGTGCATATATCCATGTAGGTTGTAGTGTGTGGCCTATAAGACAGCATGCAGTGCACAGGAGTGGCCTTAGGTCAACTGGTGCCCTAGGCAAAAGAGTCAAACGGCACCCCCTACCACACTTCCTGGTGCCCCCATCCTTGTGTCCACATAAATAGTGGAAAAGCACCCCTGCTAGAGCGGTGCCCTAAGTGGCTGCCCAGTAGGCCTATGCCTAAGGCCAGCTATGGTAGTGTTGATATATGTCATGTGGTGGTTAAGTGCTGTGGGACAGATTTGTCAGATCTGATGTGTTACAGACAGTGAGGCCTGCTAATGCTACAAGGGCTCAGGACACCCACATGCATTCTGCACAACGCTGTGCAATGTAATCACATACCTGTACATCCCACAACTGTCGCATAAGTGAGATCCCCACCATGAAAGGTGGACTGTACATGTGCCTATATGTACATCCATGTATACAGCAATGGATGTGTACATGTATGTGTATAGATATGCATATATAGAATATATATATATATATATATATATATATATATATATATATATATATATATATATATATATATATATATATATATATATATATATATATATATATATATATATATATATATATATTGACATATAGAGTGAGAGAGAGAGACAGAGACACCGGGTCATATGTACCACAAAAGGTGTGTGGTGAACCAGGCATGGACTGTAGACAAGTGTTGATACTGCAGTGCCATTCCACCTTCCAAAAACAGTGTACCCATTAACTAACACATAGGCAGAGATCTACCTTACAGCGAAGGTGTGATAAGGGAACATGGGACACAGGTGGACAGTAGCCTCCACTGTGATGAAGACAGTGCCACACTACACCTGTAATCTGTGTGGTATGTGTCATGACAACAGGTGTGTCATCTATGGAAGTAAAGGGTTGGGTTCCCCTCTACTCATCACAATGCCCTGTGTGGTATGTACTTCACATGACAACTACACCAGGTGAACAGGCCACAGACAGACCACCCAAAGGGTAATACTGTCCGCAAACAGATGCCCTATGCAGACTGACTCACAAAACCACAACTACACTGTATTGCATACTGGCCATATAGAGGTGACCTCTGCCGGACACACAGAGGTATGTCACACCCATAGCTGGGTGACAACCACCATGGCAACATATCACAACCCTCGGGGTTACATGCTCTAGGGCCCTAAACCTTGTCAGCTCACTAAACAGCACATGTTGGAGGGATAGGTTCCCATCTCAGACTTATGCCATAAACCGGAATAGACCACATAGCAACAGCAAACAAGGCTCCTCCTTAGCAGTTGTTATAAATACCCCTGATGATTGTGTGGGAGATTGTTAATACACCCCAGGAAACACCTCTGTAGTTCAGGTTGGCAGGGGCAAGTGAAATCAAAGTACATGTGTCTCAAAGGCCAGGGTAGCATATGGCTAGGCTGCCGTAGGCCCTAGGGCCAATAGCATATTACCTACCTATGTCACTATGCACTCACACATGTACTTAATGCAATAGCTGCTATGTGAGGTTGAAAAAGTGTAACGCTGAATGTGTGCAAGGTCTGTAAATGTGTGATAGCTTAGTGTGATGTATCTGACATGGTAGTGCCTAACCTAGCTATGAGGACAGCAACTGATGTGTAATGTACTGTTAGGCAGACATAGTAGTACGACATATGATGTGACGTAGTTCTCCGTTGACGAATGTAGTGTATCATTGTACGCTAAAGCAATACATGCATGCTTAGTGAGGGGTACTGCAGGTGAATCCATCACCAATATGAACTGTAGTACTGCCTGAAGCTGTAGGGCTAAACAGCACAGTATGGTGTGCGTTCACATTGCCTGGAAACACTGTCATGTGTGTTTCCTGTAGTCTGCACAGAGGACAGATTGCAGGCATAAGGGTGTGTAAGTAGTGGTACACCAGCACTGTATGGTACACAGGTAATGCTCATCTGTGTTGGCATACACTGGTGCATTGTATGTTTGCCTGATGTGTGTGTGATTATGCCTGTACAATGGCTGCAATCATATGTGTATTACAGGGTTAACGTGTGTATCCAGCAACATCTATAGTCTGTTACAGCAGTATGCCACCTATAGTAACAACTGGACACATCTGTTAGGCAGGGCTATGGCATCAATGACTAGGGTGTTTAATTGGTACTATTGTACCTGTACTTTACATCCATTGCAATGGATGACATATCTGTTCATGCATTGGTGTGATATACACCCCTGTCTTGAGGTTGTGCAATGTGTCTCAAACAGTGTGTCGGGTACTGTTGTATAGTGGTGTGATATATAGAGACTGCCAGGCAGTGTTAGTTAGTTGTGGCCTGAGAACCAATAAGTGTTACTGAACATGTGTAACCACTGACAGACAATAGGATGGTATATATGTCAGTAAAGTGATATCTGTGGGTAAAGGTGTAAAGTGTGCCACAGGACACTCTCACACATATTGTTCATATCTTTTTCAGCCAGATGGCCCACCAACGTAATCCAGCTTACACTGCAGAAGAGGAAGAGGTGATAGTCAACAGCCTTTTGCAGCAGTACACTATGCTCTTCTCCAGAACCAGTCAGCACCAGCAGGAGCGGACTGCACTGTGGCAGGAACTTGTTAGTTGGGTAAATGACATAAGCATGCATAACCGGACATATGAGCAGGTACGCCATCACTGCAGTGATTTAATTAGACAAGTCCGGCGTGCGTCTGATATCCAAAGACAGCAGCTTGCCACAGGTGGTGGGGTGGCCATTCATCCCCCCCTCACCAGAGCGGAGGAGCTGCTCCTAAGCGTAGTGGCTCCTGGACAACAGCTACAGCAACCTCTGACATGTGTTGTAATGGAGGCCACAGCCACCCAGCACATCCACCTGGAGCAAGCAGGTAATATGCCCTATCTGTAGACTACAGTTAACTGTATTGTTAGATTATGTGTACGTGAGATGTGTACTGTGTGTTTAGCAGTTCCGCTGCCTACTGTTGTGCAATACAGATAGTTTGTATAATATCCCTAACACCTGTGACTGTTGACTGTTGTACTGCAGTTTAGCATACCCACTGTAGCAATGCCACAGTTGTGGCCACTGAAGAACCCTCTCATATTCTCGTATGTCCCTCTGGTGTGATGGCAGGGCAGCCGATCCATGCTGGTGAGTGTGTTATACCTGCAATGTTGGTAATGAAATATGCATGTCATAGGTGAGGTGTAGGCCATGTACACGTAACACACCTACGCATAATGCATGCTGTGCATGTTTGCTGTGAGACGTTGCACAGCTCAGTAATGTCAGTAGCTGCCTCAATGACATGCAATACACAGAGCATGACACACAGTTGTGGCAACCCTGTACTGCACATTGGATAGGCATAGTTGCAACACTTGTACACAACATAAGACATTTATCACATGCAGTACACAAAGTCATGCTACATATGGCATAATCACACACCCGCTGTAAGGTCACACGTCAGTATCCCACGTCATCCACACACACATGATGTACCTCAGGGGTAGAGGCCTATCATGGGGCTGTGCAACACTCCAACACATAACACAGTCATGTTAGGCAATGCTCCCTACTGGGCACCTCATACACCCATGTACAAAGTGGCTGTGTAATAGTGAACGTATCCACGGCACTGCAGTTCAGGTACAGCATGCTAGGCGGTGGTCTGTCACAGTAGTAGCCGTGAGTGACCAAAAGATGCATGATGATGATGATGGCACATGGTACTACACCCCATCCAGTTACAGTGACCACAGTACTACACATAGCAGCCTTTGCTGTGCACCTCATTGTTCTGTGTGTGCAAACATATGCACCTATACATAGCATGCTGTGTGAGTGCTTACATACGCTGGTATACAAATTTTGCACAACAGCCACTATCTGTACAAAGAGTCACATATATGTACTGGAATGCTATTGGGTGTATAGGTCACATGACACACATTGAGTATGTGTGTGGTGTTTAGTGTAGCATGCCATGTCATGGCTGGCAACAACATATCTGCAATATGTCCCACACGCACCATAACCACTGTGCAATGTCCATGTCTTGCATTGGGATTCCTTCACATCTACATGCACCACTCATCCCATGTCTGTACAATGCATGCATTTGCTACACCTGTGCCCACTATTATGTGATATGGACACAGACACTGTCATCACACATGGCAATCTATGTGTCACACAGATGACACATGCGGCCATGGTATGTATACCATTGAGTGATAGTGCACATGACATTGCAGAGCAGATAATACTTGCACAGCAATGTTGCGTGCATGTACACATTGTGTTCCAGGGTGTAGCCAATCACTGCACAACTAAACACATGCATCAAAGCCATGTATAATGTCATTAGAGAGGGCTGTCTACACTTGCACTGCATGGTGTTGAGCAACACATGGTCTGCCTGCTGACACGTGTGTGGTGACACCTTTGCCTTGTGAAACTGTCACCCTCCATCACCCACTATTGTGTATGTGTTGGATTGCTGGTATGTGTGTGTGTGTGTGTGTGTGTGTGTGTGTGTGTGTGTGTGTGTGTGTGTATGTGCTGTGGTGAGCAGTGTATTTCTGTGCATGTGTGCATGTGTGCTAACATCATGCACAGACTGTAAAGTGAGTTTCCTGTCTTTCTTCCAAAGGTGCTGTGTTAGGTGTGGCTTAATGTAGCAGGGTACCTGATGTCACCGCCACTAATAGTGGAGATGATGAGACATGTATTGTGGCACAGGAAGGTCTGACAGGGTCTGTCGTTGGTCCACCAATCGACAGTACACAGCGGTCAACCCCATCTATGCGCACACTCATACTGCCAATACATCCCTCGTCACCAATGGCCGTAGCTGAGGGACAGCATACAGTTGGCATTGACCAGGAGTGTGTGGTACCTATAGCACGTGCATCCCCTCACAGCAGCCATAGCCAGATTACCGGAATGGTAGCACATAGGCGGATGTCCAGGGGTTCTCGGGGGAGCACCACTGGTCGTATTGCCCCTGGCAGACGTGCCCCCGGAGATATTACAACCTCCAGTATGTTCCTGGTTGTAATGCAGGCACAGGCACGTATGGAACGGTACACCCGACAGGGACTAAGGGCACAGAGGGCCCATTACACTGCTATCAATGACAGAATCCGTGACCTTGTCGGTGCCATCCGGAATTACACAGAGGTCATTGATAGCCGTTGGAGGGAGACATTAGATGTCCTCCACAATGTGTTAGCCATGAGCCAGGACCATGCGGGAAGGATGAGAAGCCGACGGAAGCATGCCAGCAACAGCATCAGCTGGCAGTCGTCGCGGACGGACCACGGATCACAGCCGCTCCCATAGTGGCAATACCAGCCCCAGAAATGCTGTGGCTGGCCTGTCCATTGACCGTCCTACTAGACCACGTACACGTGGCGCTGGCCAGTCCCAGCAGGGATATGGGTCCAATCATCATACCTCTGATAGCACCCAGTCAGGGTTGGTACCCGATACTGCCAGTAGCACCCCTTCTAGACACAGGTACAGTGTCCGTGGCCAGTGACAGTGATCTGTACGACCTAGCAGGTACAGTCTGTGGCTGTCCCACAACCGCCCGTATATGGCAGCCACATGATGGAGTTGTGTGCATGCAGACACACACACATTTACCATACAACTAGGGCTTACACATACACACACATTACATCAACATTGGCCCATGCAGTACTGTTGTCCCTCACACACACACACACACACACACACACACACACACACACACACACACACACACGTCGATTGGATGGGTCAATGTCAGGCTCTGGCAAACCTACAACACACCCTGTGCATATGATGACACCTGTGCCACCTCCTGTCATCTGTCACATTGATGCAGGAATAGGCTAACATGGTTCTGATGCACAGGGTGACATCATAGCAGTGTAGCAATAGTAGCAAGTTGCCAACAGGAAGGTGTACTGATATCCTTGTAGGTATATCTGAGCAGGCATTATGCATCACAGCTCTGATAGTCATTGTAGCATTGTTTACACCAGTGTTAGGTCTGAGTATGTATTGTCCACCCATGTGCCACTTGGCTGAAGTGTACAGTGTTGCCAGCATGTGTTAGTGTGTGGACAGTACGTATGTGATGTGTGCATTACAAATTAGCAGGTGTACATCTATGAACATGATGTGCACGCACTGTCTGCATGTACGTGCATAGTGGACACATGGGATGTGCGACATACCCTGTTCTACACATTTTTAACATCTCATGGTATCTTTTGATGGCCAGTATGCATTCTACTACAGATATGTACTAACATGGGTACACATGTGTGTATGACATGGGTTGGCACTATGCTGTGGGTGATACCGTTGATAGCTGTCAATGATCTGCAGTCTGGCAGTATACACCACCTCAACAGCATGACTATAACCAATCATTAGATGATGTCCTGACAAATGACTCACAGTTGTAGGGAACTCAGTAACAGTTGGATCCTTCCAGTACTATACTATAAAAGTAACCAGTGGTATTGACCGCCACACGTTCCTGGGACCACACCTGTGTGGCATAAAGCCCTCTTCGGTACATGCAAACATACTAGGGATATGTCCATCCACGTCTGGTAATGTATGCATTGGCCTATACTGCATTCCCCGGATGAGACGCATATCCTACACAAGGGTATCATACAGACAGATACCTGTTGTCCAATACATGCTGTATAGCAGTACGCCGTCTATGGCATTGTCATCCACATTTACTATACATAATATCCCGACAGTACCATATAGGTGGTAGCCCTGAACATGTATGTTGGGTACCAATGTGTACAGACAGACACGTGTTATGTAATCTGTCCCTTGGTATCCACATATCCATAGGTATTGTGGGGTCCCTCGGTGTTTCACATACCACATTAGGGGCCTGCATGCATATCCACAGGGCTGATGCACACCTATCATGACTGTCCATTATTGCCAGTCGTTGTGTATGAACATGTCTGACATATACCCCAGCAATTACCCTCACTCACAGTACTCTACAGTACATGTCATGGGTGTCTGTGGCAGGGATGTCCTTGGCCACGGGTCACTACATTGGCCGGTCTTGACGCAGACATACATATGTGGCCTATGATCTGAGAAGCAGCGGCACAATCTGTCGAAGGTTACAAATGTATTCATGTAGTATGCAGGCTTCACACCATGTACTGATTGAGGTCACATGTACACAAATCTATTTGACACACAGATACCCGATGTGTGCAATGCACATACTGTTTGAAACATATGTCATACCATAGTAAAAGCAAAACCCACACTGCATTGATCACCTGTAGCACACACACAAAGCGTTTGCAGGACTCAAACCCCTACCTAACTAGGTTATGATACTTGTCAAATGCGCATTAACACGACGCGCTATTTGCTTTACTGGGAGCATTCTTTTCCAAAGCTCTATTTGTAGGATGCTGACATCATCACACTTGGTAAAGAGGTATTCACCACTCCTAATGTATTTCCACAGTCTCCAAAAAGGCCACTCCTCTCAAAGGCAGTTACACACATTCACACTCAAGAGATATGCATTAACACGGCACGCTATATGCATTAGTGTGTGGTTTCTGTTCTCCTTGAATATTTGTAGGATGCTGACATCATCAGACTTTCCAAAGAGGGATGTACCTCTTTTAAAATGCGTTTCCACAGTCTCCAAAAAGGCTACTCCTCTCAAAGGAAATCACACACACACACACACACACACACACACACCCTCCCCCAAGCCATGACTGGCACAGTCTATCGGGTGGTGAAGGTAACCACACACAACACAAATACAGTTGCACATGCACCTATGACAACAGCAAACCGTATACATTGACACACAATGACATACTTGGAGCATCTAAATATACTCTGCCTAAGCAGCTGAGACATCCAAAGCAGACACACACACAACCATACACACATATCATCACATAGTTCACAAAGTCATTGTGCCACACAGTCACTGCCCTTAGGCCTACACAACACACCTCATACACTTGTATTAGGTGAGTGTAATTGTCCGTCACACTGACATCCTACTCACTAGGCTGAACAAGGTGAAGGTCACTTTGTGCTGTGTGTCGGGTGCCAGGATATGCCACATGATACATGCACTGTTGTCAGTCCACTGCAAGTACAAATATGGCTCCATCATTGAGCATTCTGGTGTGTAGACCCTCAGACGTTCCTCCCTGGGCTACATGACAAGAGACATAGAGGGGCTCTCTGATCATGTAGCCCAGGACATGACCCTGACCTTGTGTAGCATCTTACTTTCACCAGGTACTATGTCACAGTATACAGATGACATGATCAGTTTTAACAGTTGCCTAACATATTGTTGTCATTCACAGGGGATCCAGTGTCTGTCAGCCTGGGATTACATGCTCAACATGCCATGTACATTCGCTATGGATGCCATGCACCTGTCACCCCTAGGCTTTCACAGACTGCCTTAGGCTCTTGACACACACATAGTGGCTGTTTGAAGCGAGGGTCAGAAGACATAACCATAGCCATAGACTTTACAGGGTACAGGAAATGGAGAGTGATGGTGCTCAACAACTGACGTCTAACCCTCAGAATGCATGCACTCAGGACTCACATCAGTATGGAATCTGTCGATATATGTGCAGCAACAAACACCTGGTTCAGGCTCACAAAAGCACAGCAGCACTAACAGGTTTTACGTCATACCATGGTTTTCAGACACAAGACTCAGGCTGGACAACAACAATATGGGGGGATTCCATATACATCATTCGTACACACACCTCCAGGTTGGTAGCAGTACACAAAGCATTGGGGAACGTACATGTGCAACTGAGAGTGGGCAAAACTGCATTTCAGTTTGTAGACTGTTACAGACCACACTCCCAAACATGGGCACAACAGTCGTTATTCCTGGGAACACTGGGGAATGTAAAGGTCTCACCAAACACCATTATATTGTGCGACTTCAAATACACAAACATTGACTGGGTATACTACTCAAGCAGTGACACCCTAGCAGAACAGTTGCTAAGATTGTTACACTCAAATGCTAGGGAAGACCAGGTCACCACACCCACAGGAGGTTATACATGTGTTACCTGATCATCACACACATGGGGACTCTATGTTCCACAACAGAGGTATACCTGTAATTGTTAAGGTCAGAACATACATTCATCTCACTAGACATACATATCCCATACACACAGGCATCCTATGTGATCTCAGTGACATACTTCTCATGAGCAAATGTCACACTTGTACAAACTGAGGTGGTATCCCTCAATGACCCTGGGAAAGTGTTAATTACGGCTCAGACAACTTCATACTTTACAAGCACATTCTATGGACAACTACTGGAATTCATGGATCATGCTATCCCACATAACTACAAGACTCATTTCTCCAAAGCCAGGGGACCTGTCTACTGGACCACGGCCATTACTGAGCTGTACAGGGACAAGAGGAGGCTACTATATTATAGAGCACAATCATAATCTGGAAGGCATCTTTGATCAGTACTATGTTATAGCTACGATCAGTTGTTGATTCATCTAAGGCCCACTTCTAACGGACACTTGCAACAGACACTATGGACAATCACAAGGCCTTATTTAGTTACGTCAGGGACCTGTGTGGGAACTCACAGATATGCTGGGAGTTGCTGCATAATTACAAATGATACAGTGAACCCTCTGATATTGCGAACATCCTGGACAACAGGTTCAGTGGGAATGTTTCCTCACCATCCCCCCTGCAGTGCACATGTCCATCACAACAGGGTGTAGCCTCCCTGACATCACAGATGAACATGTGTGTGCTGCCCTCTGCATAGCAGACAACACAGCATCAGTGGGACCAGATAGTGTCCCAGACTGTGGCATACACGAGATTCATGACAAACTTCACACTCACATTATGTCACTGTTCAATATCACAGTTACTACAGGATGTGTACCCATGGAATGGCATACACCTACGGTGTACCCGCTACACAGTGCTGGTGCCACAAGGGACCCTGGACATTATCACAATATATGCCTAACTATCCTGGTCTGCTATGCTATGGAGTGTATCATCATGGAACACATACACATTGTGAACCTACAGACACTGGATCCTACACAATTTGGTGTTGTTGTGGGCATATCTTGCCTCTTGCAGATGTTTGATGTCTTTAAACAGTTAACAGGTCCATAGACATACACAGGGTTGTCCACAAAGCCTACCTGGAGCTCGCACACCACTTCTACACAATACCCCACTTGGCCTTTACACATTAGATCACCGAATTCAATATCTACATATAGGTCACAATCTGGATTGCTAACTGGATCATGGATAGCACACGCATGGTCAGTATTGCAGGTGCCATGTCTGACTATACACCAGTTACACGTGGCATCCCACAGGGCTCAGTCCTGGGACCTCTCTTGTTCTGTATATACTTCTGATACATAATGGCTAACAGAGGAATATGGATGACCATGTTCGCAGATGACTGCAAACTGTGTGCCATATTCAACTCCACAGCTGGCACAGGCATCCTCAGAAAGGGTCTCACATACATGGATGACTGGTGCCAGAGCCATGGCCTACAGCTACCTTACTTTAGATGCATAGTCATCCACTTTGGTAGTAACATTATGCACACACATTACCACATAGGTGAAGATACATCACGTACAGTGCGTGTGGTTTGTGATTTGGGGACATGAATACTTGGTACTCTTGCCTTTGACATTCACGTTGCCAATGTTGTTGGGCACACCTTCTATTTAGGCAACCTTATCCCAAATAGTTTTACAACCAGATCAGGTGGGGTCATTGTGACCCTGTAGTTATCTGGCACATGCTTGGATACAATGGTCCATTTCGAATGTACCTTACCCAACACCTGCAGCAACTGGAATGTACACAGATTTACATAACCAAGTGGATCTAGGGACTCACACAGATAGTAAGCACAGTTTGGCTATGGTGACCTCAGCTCTCCTCGGTTGCTTACTGCCTACTTGGATGCAGTCTGTGCCTATTGTTTGATGCCATGTCCATCACAGTATTGATGGACAGGCTCCACGTGAGGATATCAAAGTCCCTTACAGCTACATGCTCCAGGGACAGGTATGTGAGCAATGATGTTAATAGGACATGCTGGAGGGGCATATTACCATTACAGAGGCTCCACTCACTCGGGAATGTGATCACAGTACCACATATGCACAGACCCACGCTGACCACCTACAGGTGACATCTTCACAGGTGGACGGGTAATCGTATGTTTAGCCCTGGGATATGTTTATGGGTCCTTGCTAGACAGAGGCAGAATGAAATGAACACATGTGAGATATCTTGTGTGACCTACTATTGACAGGCACAGTCTACTGATCTAGCGTGATTGCAGACTACAAACACACTGTGGCTAGGCTTTTACATACCCTAGGGCAGAGAGCCTAGTGTCAACCTCTGAACCTATGCTAATGTTCAGGATGCACATTGTTCAGTGATGGTACTGACTGCAGGTTTTGTTTCTTCTTTGATTTACCACTTCCTATGAACAACCTAGGTTTCTGCATAACATATTTGATTGTGACAGTATTTCACTATTTTATATTGTGTCTGTTGTCATATCACTGTGTGCACATGGTGGATTGGTGAATAGTGTGAAGTTCCTGGGTTGACACTTGCAACTGAGGGATATGTGTGGCCCACTGCTGTACTCAAACCTGACAAGTGTGTGAGCATACCCAGTTCAGACTTTCAGTGTTTTGTTGCCTGACATTTGTCTTATAGTTGTGTAAGCATGCCCAGTGTGACCTTGCAGTATGTTGCTGTCTGAGGTCCACTACGTTTGTTGATGTGTGTGAACATTACCAATATTAACATTTATACTATATGTGTGTTGAATATCAGGTTCTATTATTACTGCAGGCCTCACCTTTGTGTCTTAACTCGGCAGGGATTATGCTATACATGCAAGGTTTCCATTAGATACTTAGCATTGACTTATCAACATTTTTTCATGCAAGCTGACCACTGACATACTGTCATGGTTTAGTGGTTCTGTACTCTGACTACAGTGCACTGTATCCTGGGTTCGAGGACTGTCACTGCTTCATATTTTCATACATGCCAGAACAGACTGCTTCAAGAAAAGTGAAGCAAATATGAACTTGTTAACCTGCTTTTGATGAACTATACCCACATTTGACCAGACATGCACAACATTGCTCAATGTTGCCCAACAGTGCTGGACAGTGCACAATATTGCTGAACATTGCCTGTAGTTGTGCTACTTAGTGTGTGCAATTTTGTTTACATATACTAAATAGTGGTGAGAGCAGTTTAGCAGTGCTTTATATTGCTTAGCACATAGCACTCATGCCTCAGGTGGTGCTGCAGGGCTGCCTATGTTGGATGCACATTTTACACTCCCTATACATGTTTGTTAACAGGTAGTGTCAAGTTAGGCATCACTTTTACTATATGTGCGAGTCGGAGAGAGGTATCATTTCCAGAGTTCCTACTGAGTCAGTGTATATGCTATGCGTTGCCTCTTTGCCAAGGCCAAAACATACTGGGCACGCCTCCTTCTGCCTACTGGGGCAGGCTCAGGTTGTTCTTCCTCCGAGTCACGCTCTGCCTGTGATGGCCTTGGCAACGGTGGGGGGCTGTTGTGTCCAGCCCTATGCTGCTCCTGCTACAGCTGTTTTCACAGGATCATATTGTGTAGCATAGCACATACCATGACTATTTGGGTACATGTAGTTGGTGAGTACTGCAAGGCTCCACCAGATGTGTCCAGGCACCGGAACCATGACTTGAGCAGCCCAAACACACACT
Organism: Protopterus annectens; assembly: GCF_019279795.1. Lineage (NCBI taxonomy): Eukaryota > Metazoa > Chordata > Ceratodontiformes > Protopteridae > Protopterus > Protopterus annectens. The sequence continues at coordinate 337,170,892 of NC_056747.1, read as the reverse complement.
CAATTACATTTTGTGTTTGTGCGTGTGCCTCATTATGGAGTTCCTGTTCAGGTGTGTGTGCATTTCTGATGGGTGTCATCAGCCACGGCTCGAGTGCATATCCAGGATCCCCCACTAGGTGACCATGAGGGATGTGCCCATTGGCAAATGTCTGGTACAGCTGTGTCAGATGCCAGATATGGGAGTCATGGTAGTTTCCAGGGCAGCCAGCACACACATTCATTATTATGCCCTGGGCATCGCACACGACCTGGCAGTTGATGGAGGGGTAACCCTTGCGGTTATAGTAGACCCTACCCCGCTCACCGGCTGATGCTTTCATGCAAATGTGCGTGCAGTCTATTACACCCACTACCTCAGGGTATTCCACTATTTGCTGGAAGAGACGCATATTGCTGGCCAATACCTCACGGGAATTGGGGAAATATACATGATCACCGACATGTGCTGCCATGGCATTCAGGAACTGGTGCAGTATCCTAGATGCTGATGCCTGTGAAATCCCCATCATATCACCAGTTGGTCTCTGGAAGGTACCTGTTGCTAACATTCTTAGGCCAACACATATCTTTTTTTCCACTGGGATGGGTTCCCCTCTGTTGGTTCTGTGTGTGAGGCGTGGCCTGCACAGCTCAACAATTTGCTGCATGAGGTCTCTGTCCACTCTATAGCGCTCCACTACCTCCAGCTCATGTAGCCCCTGGTAGGTTACCCTAGGCCTGTACACACTTCTCAGTCTCCTCACTGTGGGTTGCTCAGCAGCATTTGCATTGTCACCACCCTCAGCATGTTGCATATATCGCCTTATGACAGCAATGGCAGCCCCTAACATTTCTTTCTCAGTAAAGCTTTTTCAGTTTTCACTTCTATTAGCTTACTGCAGTGTTGCTGTGTGTCTGAGAAATACATACTGGAATGTTTTTTGCTGAGCTTTGAGTGCTGGGCTGGGGTAGTGTAATGCCTGTGTAATTGGCTGATCCCGATTGTTTTCACCTGCCAGCAATGCTAGTACTCCCTGGTTAACTTCCTACTATTTGTTGTGCTTCCTTTTCCCTTTCAGTTTCCTCAGGGGGCAACGCCACGCAAACACGCGCACACCAGCTCACACGCGTGCGCACACATGCTTACACGGACTAAAACTTGCTTATTCCTGTTAAAACGCACGCACACTGGTGCAAACGCGCTTACAACTGTTTACCCAGCCTTACATATGCTTACTCAAGCCTACACGCGCGCGCGCACTGTCTTACTCGGGTTTCCTGGCACGCGCATGCACGCTCAGCAAGAAACTTTGGTGTTATCCACAGCATACACCTTTGATTTCTTGACTTTACCTGGCCTACCTGTTGACACACCTCTTTCACTATTATGTAAATGCAAGCTGACGCATCTCACTCTGCTCCAATGAGCTGCACTCCTTTCATACATACCCCCTCGTGATGTCACCTATCTTCTACTCTGTTACTCCCCTTATCCTACTCCTACACTCCATTGACTGTGCTCATTTGCTATGTGAACTTGCGATTCACTAACATAACTCTCATTTGCATAGGATTGCCTACTAATGCTTAGTTACATCTCTTAGACTGAGCTTCCCCCCTTAGCAACCTCTACTTGGTGGCCATGTTTTATTCAGCCTGCCATTCCCTTGCATTGTAAATTCATTTTAGCTATGAAATCCACATTTGTGGATCTTAATTATTCATTTTCTGCTTTTTAGGGCGTTGCGCTACTGTTAAACCCCGGAAATCGGGATTAAAAAAAAAGTTATTTTATTTTTAATTTGCATCACTTCCCATTGCCAATGGCCGTATTTTTGGCCATTGGCATGCTTCCTCCTGTGAATGCATGCTTTTTTTCCAGCTGACATGGCTCCGTTTTGCTATTTGCAGAACCGTACTCAGTTATCAACTGAGTACATTTCTGCAAACAACACTACTCCTACTCGGACACGTTCGGGTTTCCTGGATTGCAAATTTACCTCATTTGCATGGCTTTCGCCTGCAATTGAGGTAATTTGCATATCCCAGCCCTGTCCATGTAGAACTAGTTTGGAGAGCTCAGTTGCACGCCCCTGCCGGCTGTTCCTGGATCACTCGGTGGACATGTTGGCTTGCTGGAGTCTTACTCTACTCTTAGACTCTGTGCAAGCCTTCGTGAATCCGGCCCTAAATCATGATTATAAAGTGTTTGTCTATAATGGCTAAAACAATGGCAATAGTGACGCCAACACTGACAAATATGGATCAATGTGGTTTTGTGGAGGGGAGACATGTGACAACATAAACAAAACAGTGATGATCCAGAGGGAAGCAATGCATAATGTAAGAAAATACCACTGTTGCTGGTGGGTCTCGATGCAGACAAAGCATTTGAAAGGGTAGGCTGGGATTTTATGAGCAGAGCAATGGAAGCATTTGCATTCCCTGATAAAAATTCTAAGGTTGATTAGGAGGATATATGAAGGACCAGAGGCAAAAATTCAAGTGGGTGGAGTCCTCTCTGACAATCTTTGCTTGAGCTGTGGAACTAGACAGGGGTGTCCTCTCTCCCCTTTGGTATTTGCATTATATTTAGAACCACTGGCAAAGAAAATAAGGAAAGTACAGTTGTGTATACTTACCATAAATATAGATGTTCGAGTGTATTCACTGTTGCAGTCATCACACTTGGGTTATCCTGCCAGGGGTAGCCCTCAGTCGGCCCGAATACCAAAGGCTTAGTATTTCTGCGTTGGTTGCTGACGTCAGGTAGTCAGTGGTATAAAATCAAGCAGCGGACGCCATTACATCAGTTTTTCTTGCTCCAAATGTCAGGAGCCTCCAAATAGGGAGCTAGGTTATGGTGGAGGAACACCACCAGTAGAAAGTAAATACCAAAAATCCCTGTAAGGAGTGAGGAAGAGAGAGAGAGAGAAAAGGGCGATGGAGTGTGGGAAACCAGGACTGCAACAGTGAATACACTCGAACATCTACATTTATGGTAAGTGTACACAACTGTACTATGTTCTTCGTATTTCACTGTTGCAGTCATCATACTTGGGTTGATTCTCAAAGCTGAAGTACAGAGTGGAGGCAGTCAAGAAGAGTTGGGGCTGGCTAGGATGCCCTGCAAGACTATGGTTGCAAAGCCTGTCCTGGATTTGGAGAAGATAGGCAGGTGGTAATGTTTGGTGAAGGTATGAACAGAATTCCATGTTTTAGCCTCCAGGATGTCCAAGGTAGGGACCCCTCTGAGAAAAGCTGCAGAGGTGGAGGTTGCCCTTGTGGAATGTGTCCTGACCCGCTTAGGGAGCGGTTTCCTGTGGTGTTTGTAACAGAAATGGATACAGTGTGCTATCCATTTGGAAATGGTTTGTTTGGATATGGCCTTGCCCTCTGCCCCTGCTGCAAAGCTGACTAGTAGTTGATCAGTTTTCTTAAAGGGTTTAGTCCTATCCAGGTAGGATCTGAGCTGGCTGTGCACATCTAGAGAATCCTTTCCCCCTTATTTTGAGGCTTAGGTAAAAAGGTGGGCAAATGAATAGACTGGTTGAGAGCCACACTGGACACCACTTTAGGCATGAAAGTTGGGTTAGTCCTGAGGGAGACTCTGTCAGCATGAAAAATGATGAGTGCTTGTAGCTCTGAAACTCTTCTAGCTGAAGTGATGGCCAGAAGCAAGGCTGTTTTCCAAGAGAGGAATTTTAACTCTGCTGAAGCTGCAGGCTCAAAGGGGGGTAAGCATGAGCTTTTCCAATACAAAGTTAAGGTCCCAAGCTGGGGTAGGAGCTCTTCTAGGCTGCCTTAAATTGTTAGCCCCTCTTAGGAGCTGTTTGATGAGAGGGTGAGAAAAGAGATGTGGCTCTGTGCTGTAATGAGCAGAGATGGCAGAGGCATGAATTTTAACAGAAGAGAAGGATAGGCCCCTGTGAAGTAGGTCTGCTTGGTAATCCAGGATGAGAGGTAGGGAGGGTTGTGCTGTTTCAGCTCTTGTAGCCTGGATCCAGGTGCAATAGCTTTTCCACTTGTCAGCACAGGATTTTTTAGTGCTGGGACGTCTGGCCTCATGTATAATGTCCAGGATTTGCTTGCTTAGGCTGGCAAATGGAGGAGGGCTCAGGGAAAAAGCCAGGCTGCCAGGTTCAGGGTCTGCAATTGTGCATGCATGAATTCTCCATTCTGCTGGGGGAGGTGGGATTTGAGGTAGGTGCCATGGAGGCAGGGGTGACAGACTGCGCATCTGTGGGTACCAGAGTTGGGATGGCCAGTCTGGGGCAATCAAGATTGCTCTTGGTTTTTCCTCCCTTAAGTAGTACCCTTGTAAGAAGAGGTAAAGGGGGAACTGCATAGATCGAAAGGTTTACCCACTGGAAGGATAAGGCATCCACTTTCCAGGCCTTGTTGTGAAGTTCCCTGGTGCAGAATTTGCTGAGCTGGTGGTGGTTGTGGGAGGCAAATAGGTCCACCTTCGGGATGCCCCATTTCTGAGTTACAAGGTTGAAGGTACTGTGGCTTAGTTGCCACTTGTATGGGTCTAGGAGATTTCTGCTTAAGTTGTCTGCCAGAGAGTTTTGGGAGCCTGGAAGGAATTGTGCTAGCAGGTGAATTTGCATAGCTAAAGCCGTATGCCAAAGGGTCATGGCTAGCCTGCAGAGGGGATGAGTGAGTTCCTCCCTGCTTGTTGATGTACCATATCATTGTGGTGTTGTCTGTTTTGATTAGTAGAGGCCTCGGAGAGAGTAGGGGTCTGAAAGCTGTCAGTGTGTACTGAACAGCTAGCATCTCTTTTTGGTTGATGTGCAGATGTATTTGATTTGGGCTCCAGTGGCCCTGAATGCACCTGCCATCCAGGTGTGCACCCCAGGCATAATCTGATGTGTCTGTGGTCAGGCTCTGGGTGGTGTGGGGTTGTGAAAAGGGAAGGCCCTTGTTGTGGTTGCATGCTGCTACCCACCAAAGAAAATCTTTCCTTAAACAAAGTATCATAGGTATGACAGTTTCCAGATCCTGAATGTGTTGATACCAAAGGCTTTTTAAGTATCACTGAAGTTTCCTCATATGCAAGTCTGGCATATGGAATGAGTAGAATGCAGGAAGCCATGAACCCTAGAACTTGCAGGATTTTCCTTGAGGATAACTGGGTTCTGGTGGCTAGTTGAAAGAAGTAGCCTGTCAGGCTCGTTTTTCTGGAGTAAGGAATGTCATCTGGGATGCTGTGTCCAGGCTTGATCCCAGGAATACAATTTTTTTGAGTGAGGACTAGTTTGGATTTATTTTCGCTTATAGTGTACCCCAGGGAGGTCAGTAGGTCCTTTACAAAGGTCAGGTGCTGTAACAGCTTTCCTGTCTGCCTGAATCAAGCAGTTGTCTAAGTAGGGGTATATTTGAATATTCCTTTGTCTGCAAAAAGCAATGGCAGGAGCCAGGCATTTTGTGAAACCTCTGGGAGCAGTGGATAAGCCAAAGGGAAGCGCAGAGAACTGAAAGTGCATAGATCCTGCCCTGAAACGTAGATATTTCCTGGAAGAATCCCTGATTGGGATGTGCAGATAGGCCTCTTTTAGGTCTAGGGTGGCTAACCAAGCATCCTTGGATAGCATAGGAAGAAGCTGCTAGAGGGTGAGCATTGTGAATTTTGGTATCACCAGGAAGATGTTTAGAATTGATAGATCGAGGATTGGGCACCAAGTGCCCTCTTTTCTGAGTAACAGGAAAATTCTGGAATAGAACCCTTGGCCTATCTAACCTGCAGGAACAGGCTGTATTGCCCTCATGGAGAGCAGGGACTGAACTTGGTTTTGGGCCTCTCCCCACTGGTTTTGAGGAAGATCTGGGGACCCTTTTGGGGTTGGCAGTGTGTGGAAATAAAATTTGTACCCCTGAGACACTATGTTGAGGACCCATTAGTCGTTGGTGATGGAGGTCCAGTTTTTTGCATGGAGGCAAGTTTTCCTCCTAGGGGCACAAGCAGGTGGGCAGAGATAAGGGTGGAGTTGAAAAGTCATTGTGAGTTCTTTCCATAAGGGGGTGGCTTAGCACTCCCTGTTTTTGAAGTGGAGTAACTCCATTGCTTAGATCTCTGCATTCCCTGGGACTGCTGTCAGGGGAGTCTACTTCCCCTAGGTCTTGTCTGAGCTGGCCTTGAGGAGGCTGGAAAGGACCAGTGCTTGGAGGGGCAATGCCTATTGAACCTCGGAGGCTGGACTTGCAAAAAGTAACTGTCTGCATAGATTTAGCTTTTTCTTTCATCTTTTTTAAAACCTCTTCTGCCTTGGTGCCAAACAAATTGTCTTTGTTCAATAGTGCGTCCAACAGTTTTGATTTGACATGGTCTGGCAAGGTCTGTTCCTTAAGCCAAGCATGCTTTCTAAGTACAGAACATGTGACTGCTGCCCTGCAGGATGCTTCTGGGGCGTCAAAGCCACATTGCAAGGTGTGTTTAGTAACTTGGCTTGCAGAATGCATAAGCTCCTGTAATTCTTTATTTTCTGCACAAGCTGGAAAGGTAGATATTTTTTGTTTAAAGAGTTCCATTGTATGTTGCTGGTATTTCAGCATGTGAAACTGACAATTTAGTGCTCTAATGGCAAGAGTTGCAGACGTGTATACTTTTTTTTACCCCATCTGTCTAAAGCTTGGGAATCCCTGTCCAAAGGGGTAGGATTCTTAGCTGTGGTTGCTTTTATTCCTTTAGGTCCTTGGGAGATGACCTCTGTCTCATCAGTAGGATTTTTGAAAATAAATTTGAGTGAGTCAGGGACTCTAATACCGGTCAAGTTTCCTGGGAGCAGGTGGTAGGGTGTCAGGAGTTAAACTGGATTCCATGAAAACATTATCCACAAAATCCAGGACAGGAGGAATAACTAAAGGTCTGTGCTGTGGTAAATCTAAAAATTCCCAGAGTCTCTTTTTGGACTGAGGATAGTCCTGACATTCCCATTGGAAATGCTTTCTCAAAGTATTTAGGGTTTTACCAAATGAAAAATCCTCTGTAGGAGAGGCAGAAGGAATGGATTCCTCTGCATCTGAATCCTCATAAGCAGACGGGGGCATGTCTTCATATTCAGAAACCACAGAGTCGTTGGACTCCTGGTCAGATAAAACTGCAGGGGACAAGTCTCACTTTCTTTGAGGAGGAGTAGGCTGGCTTCCCCTAATAAGCATGATAAGGTCTTCTGCCATTTTATGCATTTGAGAGTGAGGCATGGAAGCAGGTGCTTGAGCTTGGGTCGTCGGTTTTTTAGGTGTAGCTCGTACCCTGGGCCTTAGAAACTTGGTAGTTTTAGAAAGAACTGAAATCGTGAAAGAAGTCATCGGTTTGTGTTGAATATCGGTAGTGTGAAGAACTTCCTTGGAAGCCAATGCCTGCTCAGCGGCTCCGGACCCATCCAAGGTAGAGACATCCACAGGATCCTTAGACAAAGAAGAGTCTTGCAGTATACCGGACTCCGAACAGGTCTAGTTAGCGGCCCACGAATCCACAGAAGCGGACATCAGGGGCTGCAAAAGTGCCTCACTGAGGACCGGCGAACTGGAGAATAGCTTAACAGAAGCGTTGTTGGAAGTTTTGGACCTCTGCGGTCTGTCTCTGTCTTTATCCTTACAGTTTTTTTGGAAGAACGGTAGACAGATGGCTTACCAAAGCCATTTCGGAATATGGACATCGAGAGCGAAAATATTTAGCTACGATAAGGGCCTAACAACATATAGTTCTGGCATTGACCAAAGCACAAACCTGTCAGCGAGGGACGTCGTGGTCTGGGCCTAAAAAGATGACGCAGTAAGAATGGAAATCTCGGTGTGGTATTTGCTTTCCACAAGTGAGACAATTGTTAACTTTTTCTGACATCGGTTATAGCAAGAAAAAAGGATCCCCAACGGGGTACTTAGCTTTAGAAGACTTCAACTTTAATTTCTGAAAAGAAAACTCAGGTAGCGGCTGACCGACCCTCATGCAAACTTCTTCTGCTTCAGGCTCCTCAGCAAGAAAGACTGATGTAATGGCGTCAGCTGCCTGATTTTATACCACTGACAACCTGATGTCAGTCCTGGAGCGACAGCAACCGACACAGAAATACTAAGCCTCTGGTATTCGGGCTGACAGAGCTACCCCTGGCAGGATAAACAAGTGTGATGACTGCAATGGTGAAACACGAAGAACATCTCATGAACTCATGAATTCAAGGATATAATTGGTATGGCAGTCAAGAAAAGTTGGCTCTACTTGCAGATGACATTATTTTGTACCTGACAAAACCAGAAAGGTTACAGCGCAGTGGAACATATTGAGACAGTTTCAAACCTTTTTGGGGTACAAAATTAATGAACCAAAAACAAAAGCAAGAGTGGTAAATCAGGTACCCACATGAGTTGGTTCATCAATATTCATATTTATGGAGACATGATGAAATGAAGTATTTAGAGATATGGATTAAAAATGATACTGGTTTGGCAGCTAAGGATACATGGGAAGGAAGACACTAAATAAAAATACAAAAAGTGAGAAAATGGAAGCTCTGTTACATGGATATTGACAGTCAGATACAAGCAGTTAAAATGTTTTTAGTCTCATACACTGGTCAGCATATTTTTATCAACCAGTGTAGAAGTTGTGGATACGAGCTAACAAAGAGCTGAAGTATTTTATCTAGGAGGGGTAGACAGCTAGAGTCAAGTGGGATGAGTTTATTCTTCCAACAAAACAGGGAGGGTTAAGATTATCTGAGCTGAAGGGGTACTTCAAAGCAACACAATTAAGGCTCCTATACATAGCACAAGCAGAAAACTATAATTCAAAGTGGAAAGAGATGATGATGATGATAAAACAGTGGGGAAGCTCTCTTAACAGGGAGAGACTGGGATTTTGGATACAGACCTTTAAGGAGAGCACCAATACAGAATATTACATTCATAAAGTAGCAAAAGGTCTTTAACAAAGTACAGTTTTGTACCTACCATAAATGTAGATGTCCGATAGGTATGCATCTGCAGTCATCACATATGGGTTGTCCTGCCTCAGGCAGCCCTTCGGTCGGCCGGATTCCAAAGTCTGGGTCCGGCATCGGCTGATGTCGCCCCCTCCCCGACGTCAGAGTGCCTGGGGTATAAAAGCATCAGCCGACGCCATCTTCTTCAGTTTTTCTTGCCCCAGATGCCAGGTGCCCTCTAAGGAAGGCTAAATTTGGGGAAATGCAATAAATTCCAAACATGCACAAAAATATATACATATTTAAAAACAAATACACCATAATAGATAACCCCAGCTAGCTATGAGAGGGGAATGTACCCAAGAAATACCATAGAGGGGAAGGAGGGAGGGTAAACCTGACTGCAGATGCATACCTATCGGACATCTACATTTATGGTAGGTACAAAACTGTACTATGTCCTTCAAGGATGCATCTGCAGTCATCACATATGGGTAGAATACCATAGCCAATCTAAGGGTGGAGGATCTATGTAAAAGATGGTGTAGCTAAAATGCCCTGCAGGACTGCCATAGAAAAGCCTGCTCTGGATCTGGAATATAAAGGTAAGTTGTAATGCTTGGAAAATGTATGCACAGAGCTCCATGTAGCAGCTTCTAAAATGTCCTTGGTAGCCACCCCTCTTAAGAAGGCTGTGGAGGTGGCTGTGGCTCTGGTCGAATGAGGTCTAATGTTAGCTGGCACAGTTTTTCCATGAAAGGAGTAACAGAAACGAATGCAATTCCCTATCCATTTTGAAATTGTCTGTTTTGAAATTGCTTTTCCTTGTGCACCAGCAGCATATGCTACAAACAACTGGTCAGTTTTTCTGTAATTTTTAGTTCTGTCCAAGTAGTAGCAACTGTCTGTGTATGTCCAGGGTGTGCAGAAGCTTTTCCCTTTGTTTTGTGGATTTGGAAAGAAGGTAGGCAGGTGAATAGCTTGGTTTAATGAGACCCTAGATACCACCTTTGGCATAAATGAAGGATTGGTTCTCAATGAGACTCTGTCTTGATGAAAAATAAGAAATGGCTGTACTGCCATGAGGGCCTGTAACTCAGATACTCTTCTTGCTGAGGTTATGGCCAGAAGGAAGGCAGTCTTCCAAGAGAGGAACTGTAGTTCTGCAGTTGCTGCTGGTTCAAAGGGAGGCAGTGTTAGTTTTTCCAACATGAAGTTAAGGTCCCAAGTAGGCAGTGGTGGTTTCCTTGGAGGATTGATGTTTTTAATTCCTCTTAGAAACTGTCTTAGCAGAGGATGAGAGAAGACAGGTGGATCAGTATTGTACTCTGCTGAAATTGCTGAAGCATGAATTTTAATGGAGGAATAAGACAGGCCATTGTGAAGCATTTCTGCTAAATATTCCAGGATATGCGCCATGTTCATGACTGTTGCATCTAGACCCTTTGAGGTGCTCCAGGTGTGAAATCTTTTCCATCTTGCTGAGTATGCCTTTCGTGTGGAAGGCCTGCGAGCTTCCATGATGATATCCTTCACTCTCTTGGATAGCTTATCCTGGTGATGAGTCAAGGTATTTTCCAGGCAGCTAGCTGTAATGTTTTCAGGTTGGAATGCAGAGTTTTGTAATTGTGCTGTGTCAGGAGAAGTGGCCATTGTGGCAGAAGCCATGGTTTTGTCCGTGACATGCTCTTTAGCAATGGGTACCAGTGCTGTCTTGGCCATTCCAGAGCTATCAGAATCACTCTTGGCTACTCTGCCCTGATCTTCATTAAGACCTTGGTCATTAATGGAAGAGGTGGGAATGCATACACTGTTAGAGCTCTCCAGCTGAAAGAGAGGGCGTCCACTTTCCATGCCTGTGGGTGGTATGTCCTTGTGCAGAATTTGTCCAGCTGATGATTGTGTGGGGAGGCAAAGAGGTCTATGTCCGGTCTCCCCCATGATTGTGTTATCTGATGGAAGATGTCTGGGTGCAGCATCCATTCGTGTGCATCCATGATGTTCCTGCTTAAGCTGTCCGCCAGTATATTGCCCTTTCCTGGCACAAACTGGGATTACAGCTGTATATTGAGAGTCAGGGAAAGTTCCCATAGATTCATTGCCAGTCTGCAAAGAGGGTAGGAATGGGTGCCTCCTTGCTTGTTTATGTACCACATAACTGTAGTGTTGTCTGTCCTTATTAGCAGGTGGCCTTGATGTAGAAATAACTTGAAGGCCTCGATTGCATGTATCACTGCCAGCATTTCCTTTTGGTTTATGTGCATGAGTAGCTCTTTTAGTGACCATAGTCCTTGAATGCATCTTCCTTCCATGTGCGCTCCCCATCGTGGTCTGAAGCGTCCGTTGTAATGGTTTGGCTGGCTATTTGTTTGCTGAAGGGCAAACCCCTGTTTGACTGGCTTGCTTGAGCCCACCACAGAAATTCCCTTTGAAGGCATGGGATGAGTGGTATCAAAGTTTCCAAGCTGTGACTGTGCTGAGTCCATAAACTCCTTAGGTACCATTGGAGTTTCCTCATATGTAGCCTTGCTTGAGGAATCAGAAGAATGCAAGAAGCCATGTAACCCAAGGCCTGCAGGATTTTCCTTGCAGTCAGCTGAGTTTGTCTTGACAGGTTTTTGAAGTAATCCGGTAGTTGGTTTTGTTTTTCTTCTGTGAGGAAAGCCATTTGGGTGGTTGTGTCTAGATCCGCACCCAGAAAAGTTAATCTTTGGGATGGTACAAGTCTTGACTTGTGAATGTTGACTGTATATCCCAAGGCCTGACGAAGATAGATGGCATAATTCAAGTGTTTTACCAAAATTTGTTGGCTGTCCGCTTGTATAAGGCAATCATCCAGATACGGGTATATTTGCATCCCCTGAAGTCTGCAGTGTGCAATTACTGATGCCAGGCATTTCGTGAATACTCTGGGTGCAGTAGATAAGCCAAAGGGCAATGCTGAGAATTGATAATGCGCTGAACCTGCAAGAAATCTGAGGTGTCTTCTGCAGCTTTGTCTGATAGGGACATGCAGGTATGCCTCCTTGAGGTCCAGAGTTACCAGCCAAGACCCCTTGCCCAGCATGGGAAGGAGTTGCTGTAGAGTCAGCATTTTGAATTTTGGCACAATGAGATAAGTATTTAGTGCGGACAAGTCGAGAATAGGCCTCCATTGCTTTTCTTTTCTTGGAACAAGGAAGAGTCTGGAATAAAATCCTTGGCCTTGTTCTGCAAGAGGAACCTTTTCTATTGCTTTCATTTTCATTAAGTTGGAGATTTGTTTCAAAGCCTCTGCCCTTTGATTTGGTGGCAGGTCTGGCATGCCTTTTCTTTCGGTAATGTGTGGAAATGGAACCTGTATCCTTTGTCTATTATTTGTAGTGTCCATTTGTCCCTTGTAATAATGCGCCAATTTTCTGAAAATAAGGAAAGCTTTCCACCCAAAGGTGCTTCCAATTGAGCCCTGGTTGGCGGTGTCAAAGTAAAGTCATTGAGTCTGTCCTTGTGCAGCAGTTGTAGGCCCTGCACTACCTCTCTGGTTGGGATGCTGCCATTGACGTCCTCTGTAGGAGCCTCTAGCTTGCCCTCTACCTCTGGCACGCCTGTTCTTGCCTCTCTGAAATCTGTCTGTGTCTGGAAAGAACCAGTTCTTGGAAGGCCAATTTCTGCTGAATCTTGGTGGTTGGACTTGCATAAAATCTTTGACTGTTTGTACAGATTTTGCCTTTTCTTCAAATTTAAGACCTCCTGAGCAGTGGAGCCAAATAACTTTTGCTTTTCCAGTGGAGCATCCAGAAGCTTTGCTTTAACATGGGTCTGGCAGAGATTGTTCCTTCAGCCAAGCATGCCTACGTATGACTGCACCTGTCATAGCTGACCTATATGAAGCTTCCAATGCATCATAACCACACTGCAAGAAATGGTTGCTAACCTGTTGAGAGTTATGTACCAGATCCTGAAGTGATTTGCGATCTAGGGGTTCAGGTGAAGACAGTTTTTTATGCAATTCATCTAACAAATATTCTTGGTACTGTATCATATGGAATTGACAGTTTAAAGCCCTCATAGAAAGGGTAGCAGAAGTATATACTTTTTTACCCCATCGCTCTAAAGCCCTGGGCTCCCTTTCAGAGGGGAGTGGATTTTTTGTAGTGACAGCTGCAACCCCTTTAGGGCCCTGGGAGATAGTTTCTGGATCAGCAGAGTGGGCCTTGTAAAGGAAAAGATGTGATTCCAGGACCCTGTAGTACCTATCGGGTTTGGCAGGAGCCGGAGGGAGAGTGTCAGGGGTTGTGCTAGATTCAGAGTACACATCATCACTGACATTCAAAACAGGGGAAAAAGCCAAAGGTCTGTGCTGAGGCAAATGCAAGAAGGTCCTTAATCTCTTCCTGGAATCAGAGAATTCCTGGCCCTGCCATTGGAAATGCTCCCTCATAGTGTGCAGAGTTTCCCCAAAAGACAGTTCTTCAGGAGGGAGGCCGAGGATAGATTCCTCTGCATCTGAATCCTCGTGGGCGGAAAAGCCTCCTCCTGGTAGTCTGAGAGCAGAGCCATCAGAGGCCTCATCTGAGGAGAGGGGATCAGAGGGCTCAACCCTGGGCCTTTTTTCTGTAGGAGGTTGAGAGCCCCTGTCCGGATGAGGCTGAGAGCCCCTACTTAATGAAATAAGGTCCTCTGCTAGACTAAGAATCTGAGAACCTGTAGTGGGTCCCTGAGGGATAACCCTGGGAGGCATAGATTTTGAGTGTTTAGCAGCTTTAGCCCTAGAGAATGCCTTAATAGACATGGATGCAGGAGGCCTGGCTGCACCACGTGCTGGTGTAGTTTTGTCTAAGGGAATGGTGTCGGAAGGTTCCTGGACACCAGATTCCAATGGAGATTCAACAACCGATACAGAAGTGGCCTCCGGGGCCGAGGTTGTCGGTTGTACGGTTTCGGTGGACGGTAGTACCAAGGACCTGAGATGGCAGCTAACTGAACTCTAATAGTAGCAGTTGTAGCTCCTTCATGAAAAATGGATGCCAGGAAGGACAGGATAGACTCTAGAGGAACGGAGTAGGGATCAATGCCTTGGTTTGCTGCCCAAATGGAGAACCTTTTCCATTTACTGGAATATAATTTCCTGGTGGAAGGTTTGTGTGAAGAAATCGGAACCTGTTTGACTGAGGGGGAAAGGGAAACACACCTGGCTATTCGTGGAACTGGAGTAGCCATGCTATCAATTTCAGGGTTTGGATAGTAGGATGGAACTGCCCTGACTGATGAATCAGGAGGTCTGGAGATGGTTCCTGCAAGAGATAGGGCCACAGGAAGGAGAACCAGACTTGGTGAGGCCAGTAAGGAGCAATGAGGATCAGGGTACTCCAACAGTTTTGCTTTCTGAATCACTTTTGGTATGAGAGGAAAAGGTGAAAAAGCATAAAGGAGTCCTGGAGGCCAACTGTGGACCCGAGCATCCCTGGGTGACATCCCCGGATGAGGAACTAGGGCAAAGTAGCTGCTGCATTTGTTGTTCATGTTCATGGTGAATAGGTCGCAGCAAGGCTCGCCCCTTTTGCGAAAAATCTCTTTCCGCAACTTCTGAATTCAGGGACCACTCGTGGGGCATCAGAATTGTTCGACTGAGTTTGTCTGCTATCACACTGGACTTCCCTGGGATGTGCGTTGCTACCAGAAAGCCTTGAGTGTCCATCACCCATTTCCATACTCTTAAAGCCTCTCGACAAAGCGGGTAAGATTTGGTCCCCCATGCTTGTTTATGTACCACACTACAGACATGTTGTCTGATTGAATCGCAATTGTCCCAGTGGGAAGTGAACTGTGAAGCGCTTGCAATGTGTATAGCACTGCTGTCGTCTCCAGAACATTTATGTGCAAGTGGTTCTCGTGATCCTGCCAAATACCTTGGACCGTCATTCCCAGATAATGCCCCCCCATCTGGGAGGCGTCTGTGGTCAAGACTGCATTTTGTTGAGGGGGAGCAAGTGGGCGACCTAAATGAAGTTGATCCGTATGGAACCACCATGTCAGATCCTTCTTGCAGGAGTTTGTGATGAGTATTTGATGAGATAGGGGGAGAATTTTTAAAGTGTTGCTTTAAAATGTTGTTATATGTTATGCATATACATACATATTTTTCATTAGGAAGAATTTTGTAGAAATGTATATGTTTCACAAAGACAGTTTGTATAAGTGCACGAGCTGTATGGAACAGTCTGACATATGTTTCTTTAAGAACCTTATGGTGTTGGCCAATTAGAGCATTGTTTTATTATGTAAAAAAGCAAGGGAACAATTTGATTCCATTCACTCTGATGCCATGTGTTGATGGTGAAAGCGCTTAGTGTGTGGATTAAAACGTTTCGGAATACTTGGATGGTCGTTGTGTTTTTATATTGACCACTGGGCAAGTACTTGCCACTGAAGTACTCATGTGCAGATGGGCTAGGGGAACTAATAGAATGGTGGAAGCCATAGTCCATAGGACCTGAAGGACTATCCTGGCCTGTACTTTGTCTTTCTTCAGCAAGAATCTGACTTGGCTGTGCAATGATTCTATCCTTTCTGGTGTCAGTTTTACTGTCATGGTGGTTGAGTCTATTTCCAAGCTTAAGAGTACAATGCGCTCCGATGGAGATGAGGCTGATTTTTTAGGTTTATTGTAATGCCTAGTCTGGTGCACAAGGATAAAGTCTCATCCCTGGTTCTGATTAGTTGGTGCTTGGTGGTAGCAGTGAGGAGCCAGTCATCTAGGTATGGAAACACCTGGAATCCTTGACGTCTCAGATAAGCCGTTACGACTGCCATGCATTTGAACACACTGGGGGCTGTAGCGTAGTCAAAGGGCAGGGTTCAAAATTAAAAATGACTGGCTCCCAGCCAAAAGTGTAGGTGTCTTCTGGAGCGCCTGTCCATTTTGACGTGGCAGTACGCATCCTGAAGATCTGTTGAGCACATCCAATTGTCTTTCCCGATAAAGGGAAATATCGACTGCAGAG
The DNA here is from genome assembly GCF_019279795.1 of Protopterus annectens. NCBI lineage: Eukaryota > Metazoa > Chordata > Ceratodontiformes > Protopteridae > Protopterus > Protopterus annectens. The sequence goes on along the minus strand of NC_056747.1, from coordinate 337,155,001 downwards.
TGATCATACGGAACTTCGATTTCTTTACAGACTTGTTGAGTTTACTGAGATATAGAATTGATCTCCCATCCTCTTTCTTTTTTGGAACGAAAAAGAATCGTTAGTAAGTTCCGGACCCTATTTGCTCTGTGGGGGCATCTTGGAGGACTCCTTTTTGAAGCAACGAGATGACCTCTGATGTTGCACGGTCTAATTGAACAGGTGGCACGTCTGGTAGAGATCGGTTTACTGGGGGATTGGAAACAAAGGGAATAAGGTAACCTCTGGAAATTATGGTTTGTACCCAATGATCTTGGGAAATTTGTAGCCAGGCACTTGGGTACAGTGAAAGATGACTTCCGACTGCCTCCAGAGAAGGACAGTCGGGCAACCCCTCAGGGGCGATGAAGGGACGATCAGCAAAAGTTTCTCTATCTCCCTGATGTTGCGGACGACTTCTACTGCGAGGATGGTGTCTTCCATTATATCCTCCCCCTCTGCTTCTAGGGGAGGGTTGACCTTGTGCCTGAGGGAAACCTTTTCAGGATTTACGGAACCACATTTTCCCTCCTGTTTGACCCTTGGGATAGGGTCTAGAATGAAGGGAGAAATGGACTCTGACAGCAGATAAGGTTTTCTTTTCCTGCTCGCACCTGGTCAAAGTCTCTTTTACCTGTGGTCCAAAAAGAGTTGAACCATCAAAGGGGACATTGGTAAAGGAAGACTTAAAGGATTCCGTGAAGTTACAGACACGCATCCAGGAATGTCTAAGAGAAATTCTTGCTGTGGCTGCCCTGCTTGATCTGTCAGTTGCATAGGAAATCAGCCTCATGGAGGAGTTAGCTATAGATGTAAGCATGGAGAGCTGTGCAGATACCTTGTCCGTGGATCAGAAAGCTACTGAACCATGAAGGGCGTCTCCCAACTCCTTTAGGAGATCCCTTTAAAGTCTAGTAAAATGGGACAGGTAATTCAGCGATCATAAGGTAAATACCATTGAAGAGAAGGTATGCTTTCCATACCTATCCATTGTCCTGGACTCTTTATTAGGAGGATGGATATTAGATGATGTCGGACAACTCTTTGTGGCCGCTGCTACCACCATAGCATCCACAGGAACTCCCTTAGAAAGAAAGGACTTATCTTCCGGAGCAGTCATAAATTTGTTTGGTCTCCTCGGGACAGGCTCCACTGTGTCCGGGGAGGTCCAGGCTTTCCAGGATATGACCTCCAGGAGTTGGTCATAAGGCGGTCACCCAGGAGGTGGAAGGTTGGGAAAAAAAATCAAATCCTCTCAAGGATGTTTAAAATAACTGACTCACTGTAGGAATATATAAAGTCAAATAACAAAAGGCTGGGGAAAAGCTTTAGCTAGTCAGATGCACTGATAAAACTGCAAAAAAATGTTGGCTGAGCTTGTGGCTAGAAGAGTTGTTTCAAAAATATTAGAGTTAGAAGACAGAGCATGCAGATAAAACCTGAGATTTTCTGCTGTGCCAGAGAAACTGGAAAGAACAAGCTGCATTACTTTTATGAAGGCATATATGTATGCTCCAACTCTGGCCGGGAGAATGCAGCCAAGTCCTATATTAGTAAAGATGTAAACATGTCAGCCTTACAAGCTGTTTCTGATAAAATTTTATCAGAAAGGAAAATTATTAAAAAATTATGGAGAGCAGAGTGTTTGCAGAAATTATTATTCACTGTACATCAGGTAGAATAGAGGCATTAACAATCGGGAATGTTGAGAAGCATGTGAAATTCACTCTGTTTCAAGCTGCTTTCATTTTTTTTCCCCCTCTGGAGGCTTAACAACATATGTTATGTAGTCTTATCTCGCAGTCATTCTTGCTGGATGGGTTTGAAGCCGATTCTCGGCTCCGACTCGGCCGATACTAAAGCTCGAGAGCTTTTACTGGCTTGAGGCTACCCCCTATCCCATGGTGCCTCACGGCAATTCCCCAGATCTCGTTTGCCACGAAAGCTTCAAGGTAGTCTCCTTAGTGGCTCGTTGGCTAAGTAGAAGATTTTTGATAAATTTTGTTATTTCTCATCTCTTTCTTCATATTTCTACCTTAATAGTTATCTATTACCTGTGTGATTGTTGTAGAGTGCTTGATCCCTTATTCCACTTTTTGTTTTTTTTAGCATTGTACGGTTTTGGTTAGAGGGCCTTTCCTCCCGGAGTGCTAGTCCTTCTTCCTTTTAAAAAAAAAAAAAAAAAAAACTTTTTCTTCTCTTCACACTTTGCTGTTGGTTATAGTTAGTATTGTTAGCACTGTAATTGTTGTTAGCCTTGTTTTCTTGTCAGCATGTCCAAAGAGAACATAAGGAACACCGCCCTTCTGGGTTCAAGAAATGTGATGTGTTCACAAAAAATGTCAATGACTGACAGTCACACTAGCTCTGTGTACTGTCTGGGAGAGGCTCATTTACAAGAACCCTGCACTTTTTGCCATTCCTTCAGTACTAGGGTCCTTAATTAAAGAAAAAAAGAAATTATGTACTTACCCATAACATTCCATGTTTGTAGTCCATCTAGCCTACATTCTTGCTGGATGGGTTCGGAGCCGATTCTCGGCTCTGACTTTGCCGATACTAAAGCTCGACAGCTTTTACTGGCTCGAGGCTAATCCCTATCCCATGGTGCCTCACGGCAATTGCCCAGATATTGTTTTGGAAGGTTGGGAACCAAAGGCATCACCACCATTGAGGTCTCCTATTTTCGAAAGGAGATGATCTCCTTCTGTCTCCACCCGTTCCTCCAGGACACTTTCAGATGAGGATATCGAGCGGGTGGTGAAGAGGTTGCTCTGTGACCTGGCTCTGGCCAAAACGTTAGCTCTTCCGTACCCAAAGGCTTCGGAGCCATCCCATCTCCAGACTACTGCTTCTCCTCCGACTGCTTCACTTTCGGAGTTGAACACTTCGGGTCCTTCTGTGTTGGATCCTTCGATTCTGAGAATTATTCCTGCTTCCTTGGAACTGATGACTCTATTGTCAAATTCACATGTTTGTCTACCCAAATGCATCTCTTGTAACACTGCTATTTCCACCCTACTTCGCTTAATATAATTCAATACCACTTTGCTTTTTGTTTATACCTATAAGGCCTCTAACATTCCATATTAAGACTGACAAAGCAGCTATTCTAATAAAAAACCTATTACTCCCACATATTACATGACAGTTTTTTTGGGGATATGTTTCCAAGTTGCAATTTACATGCATGCACTAATGCTTAGTATGTTGAGGTTGTATTTAATTGCTTCCCATCTCTACTTCAATCCCTGTCCCATTTTCCCACCCTTTTTTGTTTTAATAAATACACTCAAGATACAAAAACAAAACACACACACACACAGTTCCACTCCTAATCTGTTTAACTTACAGCAAACTCATAATGCTATACACATTTTCCAAAAGGAAGTTTTACCCCATAATAAAGGAGCAGTTGTCCAAACTAATGGCTGCACCCAGTAGTAGTACCTATTCTAAAGTTAAGGTAAGTCATGCTAAAGTACATGTTACAGCCTGTGTCCCCATGTATACAAACTGCTTTCTGTTTTTAATTTGCCTCTATTCCTCTCTCAGATGTGAAAATACCTTGTATGCTTTCAGTAAACATTAGATTTTAGCCTTAAGAGTGTCCTGGCAACCCTTATGAAAGTAACAAACTATGCACTGTTATATTTCATGCATTAAAATACCAAGGCTGTTTGGAAGGCAACTATAGTTTAAGATTTAATTTATTTTCAATGAACTGCTTGCCAATATCCTTTTAAGGGTTAATTAATTATATTGTACCTTGTAAATTTAACTATGATCAAAATATTCAGACCTCTCATGATTTAACTGCTTACAACTGTATCCAACTACAAAAAGGTCCTAATAGGAAAAAGCTAATAACTTTGCAAATGCAAAAAAGGACAGTTGTACAAGTTAACTTAAATAGAACACTGCTGCAATAGCCTATGCTGTATGGGTTATATCTCCAAGGATATGACAACCAGACAGCATTTAAAGCTTTAGGTTATCTTCCACAGACCCTAACCACTGAAAGATTCAAGAAGAGACCTATAAAAACAAGAAGTTATGTACTCAACATAACATTCAATGTATACAGTCCATCTCGCCTTACATTCTTACCTGTGGGTTCGGAGCCGAACCTCGGCTCCGACTCGGCCATACTCTAGCTCGAAGTCTTCAATTGGCTCGTGGCCAAGAGGTATCCCATCGTGCAACAGGTCTATTCCCCAGATCTTGTTTGCTGCAAGCTCACACAAATACACATTGAGAAGAACAACCCCAACAGAAAGCACTACTGATTCCTAGAGACAATATCTCCAGGTCCTCCAGGAGGGAGGGTTAGTAAGAATGTGAGGCAAGATGGACTACATACATCGAACGTTATGGTGAGTACATAACTTCTTGATGTTATGTAGTCCAATCTTGCCTTTATTCTTACCCATGCGACATCGTCCCTAGCACCTTGATCCTGGGTGGCTCAGTGAAAAATACTCTTGAGCACCGTGGAACCAAAGGAAGATCTGTCTCTAGAGACCAGATCTAATTTGTAGTGACTAATAAAGGTATGAGGTGAAGCCCATGTTGCTGCAGCACAAATATCATCCATAGATATCCTAGCCTGAAACGCAGTTGAGGTAGCCCCAGAACTCGTAGAATGAGCCTTCACTTTAAAGTGTAATTCTTAGCCATTGGAAGCATAAATAAATGAGATGCAATCGGAGATCTAGCGAGATAAGGTTACCTTAGAAACCGGAACCCCAAGTCTAGTGTCTGAAAACGAGACAGACATTTGATCTGATTTCCTGAAATCTTTTGTCCTATGTAAATAGAAACGCAATTGTCTGTGAACATCCAGCTGATGAAACTTAAAATCTGCCTTGTTGGAGAATTAAGGAAAAAACACAGGCAACTCAATGGATTGGTTGAAAGTGACAACAGAGGCAACCTTTGGAACAAAAGAAGGGTTGGTTCTTAAGGAGACCCTATCTTTGTGAAACACCAAATAAGGTGGCCTAATTGATAATGCTTGGAGTTCAGAGACCAGCCTAGCTGAAGTTATGGCTACCAAGAATACTGTCTTCCATGACAAGAATTTAATGTCACATGTAGCTATGGGCTCAAAGGGAGTTGAGGTGAGCTTCTGTGGTACAAAATTGAGGTCCCATGGCATCACTGGATCAAAGATTGGAGGTCGGAGTAACAATGTCCCTCTCAAAAAAGCCCTACAAAGCCTATGAGCCATAAGGTTGGGCTCATTAGCAACGTGAAATGTAGAAATTGCTGCCAATTGCACTTTAATGGTTGCCGCAGCTGAACCCTGACTAAACAGTTGAGAAAGAAATTCCAGTATTGCCGAAATAGGTGCTGTATAAGGGTCAATATCGTCTCTCACGGGCCCAAATAGAAAATCTCTTCCATTTACTGGAATAAATCTTCCTGGTAGAAGGCTTGTGGGAAGATGATAGAATATGGACCATTTCCGGGAAAAAATCATGAAGCCTGATTAAGGATGGAACTGGAGCAGCCAAGCTGTCAACCTGAGTGTCTGGATGGAGGGATGGAACTATCCTGACATATGAGTCAGCAGATCTGGAACTGGGTCCAGAATCCAGGGCTTGTCCACTAGATAGGGTTGAAGGAAGGGAAACCAAATCTGACGAGGCCAGTGTGGGGCAATGAGGATCATTTTGCTCCCCAAAGACTGTGCTTTCTGAATGACCTTTGATATCAGATGTAATGGTAGAAAGGCGTAGAGAAGATCGGAGGGCCAATCGTGAGCCAGAGCGCCCCTGGATGTCTCCCCCTTCGGAGGGGTAAGGGTGAAGTAGCTGCTGCATTTGGCATTGAGGTGGCTGGCAAATAGATCGCAGCAAGGCTGACCCCATCTGTGGAATATCTCTTCCGCAACATAATTGTTCAGGGACCACTCATGAGGCATTAGGATAGCTCTGCTTAGCCGGTCGGCAATCACGTTGGACCTCCCCGGTATATGCTTTGCAACTAGAAAGCGTTGGGAAGACACCGCCCACTGCCAAACTCAAAGTGCCTCTCTGCAAAGGGGGTATGATTTGGTTCCTCCCTGTTTGTTCAGGTACCACACTACCGACATGTTGTCTGAGTGGATTGCAATTGTCCCTAGAGGGAGAGAGCACTGAAGTGCCTGCAAAGCTAATAGCACTGGTCTCATCTCCAAGACATTGATATGCAAATGGGTCTCGTGATCCTGCAATGTGCCTTGGACAGTCCTGCCAAGATAATGCCCCCCCCCACCTGATCTGGGAGGCATCCATGGTCACTGTGGCAACTGGAGAAGATGGGACAAAGGGCTTGCCCCCGTTGAGATTGCTGGTCTGAAGCCACCAGAGTAGATTCCGCTTGCACGTGTCCATAATCAGAAGAAAATGGGAGAATGCGAGATGCTGCAGTGACCACTGGGCGAAAAGCAGCCACTTAAGAACCCTCATGTGTAGTCTGGCAAGGGGAATTAGCATGATTGTGGCAGCCACGGTCCCTAATAACTTCAGAACCACTTTTGCCCTGACCTTCCTCAATGGTAATAAGGCGTAGACCTGCTGTTGTAGAGCCTGAATTCTCTCCTCTGGTAAGAATGCCCTCATGAGCACCAAATCTAGTTCGGTGCCGATAAAAGTGACATGCTGCGAGGGCAACAAGGCAGATTTTTTCCCAATTTTACAGTAATTCCTAACCGTTGGCACAGTGTAATGGTGTATTCCCTGGTCTGTAACAGTAGATGCCTGTTGGCGGCAGAAAGGAGCCAGTCATCAAGGTATGGAAACACTTGGAATCCCTGACATCTCAGGTGAGCAGTTACCACTGCCATGCATTTGAACACCCTGGGGGCTGTGGTGAGACCAAAGGGCAGAGAGCGAAAATGACTGGCTCCCAGTCAGAAGAATAAATTACTTCTCGATGCCCAGTCCATCTTGATATGGTAGTAAGCATCTTTGAGGACGATGGAGCACATTCACACATGTTTCCCTAACAGAGGGAGTATTGATTGTAAGGTGACCATACGGAACTTGGACTTTTGTACATGAAGGTTCAATCGGCTGAGGTCTAAGATGGGTCTCAGTTCCCCTGTTCTTTTCGGCACCAAAAAGAATCTGGAGTAAGTCCCTAATCCTACTTGGTCTGCGGGAACAGGCTGGATGGCTCCCTTTAAAAGCAACTTTCTTATTTCTAAAGTTGCGTAATCCCTGTGACTGGGTGGAACATCTGGGATTCTCTTGGATGGCGGGGAAGGAGAAGAGAAGGGAATATGGTAACCTCTGGAAATTAATTTTAATACCCACTTGTCTTGGGTGACTTCTTGCTAGGCTTCTACGTATAAAGAAATGTGACCTCTGACCCGCTCCAGAGACGCACAGTCGGGCCTCCCTTCAGGAGCGCTAGTAGGGAGAACCACAAAAGTCATCACGGTCCCCCTGGTTACATGGGCCTCCTCTGCCTCTAGGGCAGCATCTACCTGAATTTCCACCCGCTCCTCTGCCTCCAGAGGGGGAATCACTTTGTGTGCCCTGAAAAAACCTCTGCGACTTCCTGAACCACATCTTCCCACCCTTCTGACCTTGGGGTAAGGTCTAGAAGGCATGGAAAAATGGACTCCCACGGCAGACAGGGTTTTTCCTTCCTGCTCGCACCTAGTGAGTGTGTCCTTCACCTTGGTTCCGAACAACGATGAACCATCAAATGGGGCATTGGTGAATGTAGACATGAAGGCCTCCATGAAATTGCACAGGTGCGTCCAGGAGTGTCTCCTAAGAGAGACTCCGGAACCCGCAGCCCTACTCTCTCCATTGGCTGCATATGAAATCAGCCTCACGGAGGAGTTGGTAAGGGAATTTGTGCATTGACCTTCTGTGCCACGGCATCAAAAATGTTACCCTGTAGAGAATCTCCTAGCTCTTTTAGGAGATCTCTCTGGTGCCTTGTAAAATGCGTCAAGAAGTTCACCGACCGCAGTGTAAAGGCCGCTGAGGTAAAAACACATTTTCCATACCTGTCCATAGCCCGGGACTCCTTGTTAGGTGGATGGACAGTAGACGAAGTTTCAGCAAGTTCCTTTTTGGTGGCCGCTGCCACCACCATGGCATCTACGGGAATGCCTTTAGATAGAAACTCCTTGTCAGACGGGGCGGACAAAAACTTATTGAGTCTCCTTGGGACCGGTTCCACAGTGTCAGGCGTTTCCCACACCTTTCGACAGACAAGGTCTAATAGCTCATCAAAAGGGGGAGAAACCCAAGAGACGGAAGGGTGAGACCCAAAAGCCTTCAGGAACCGACTCCTCATCAGAAGGGGGTTTGAAGTGCCAGCCGCCTCTCTGCTACAAAATCTCTAGGATATCTGAAAAAGAGATATCTTCAGAAGACGACTTGGGGGACCCCTCTGATTCCTCGAGGTCGGTGTCCAACGTGAGAGACTCATCCAGGGAGTCAAGGTGTTTCCTCTTACACAATCTCTTTCTGACGGACTCCTCAGGCAAAAACTCTGGGGAAATGTCAGAAAGTTGGGGACCACTCATGGGGGTATCCTGAGGCTTAGGGTCTCCGCTGCCCAAAGATAGAGCATGAACCAAAACTGACACCGGTGCTGGAGGGGGCAGAGTATTGGTGCCGTAGGATGCAGCTGACAACCTGGCCAGCACGCTCCACATAACCTCGAAGGCTGATACACCCCCGGCTCCAAAGGCCGACTAACTGTAGGTGAAACAGTACTAGCCCTCGGCGCCGAGATGAGGTCTGAAGCAGATGTCGGGTCCAAGCTCACTCGAGCTAAAGCACCAACAGGAAGGCTCGAAACAGAGGAAGATCGATCCAATCCCTCCCCCTCAGGTCCGACCGGAGAACCGTGGACCCTCGACCCCGTGGACGGAGCCAACGGGGTTGGAGCAGAAATTGGAACAGAGAGACTAGGTGAGGCTACTGGAACCGACCTACTGGCACCCGAAAGAACTGAAAACTCTGGCTCTGAAAGCCGAGAAAGGCTCTGAGGAGGAACAACAAAGGATGAAGAGGCCATAGGCTCCAGAGCCGATTGGGTCGGAGCCGAAATCAATTTGGCCAACACAGATGACTGAAGCAGTTTCTTCACCACCCTATCAACGTTCTCATCGGAAAGGGTCCTGGAAGATAAAGTAGGAGATCTGGATCTCCCTACATAAGGGGACTTGCGTGAAGGAGAACCCGGTCGTAAAACCAGAGACTGGCTCCGAACCAAAATATCCGTGACTGGCTCCGAAAGGTTGGGAGCCGACACGGACTTAAGAGACTACCTTCTTTCGGCACCGATGGCAATGAAACCGAAGAAGGAGAAGCTGTTCTAGTCACTTTCTCTGGCGGCTCCGAAGAAACAGAAGGAGCTGGAGAGCGCTTCTTGGAAGTCTTTTTGCCCTTTTTTGCTGGAGAGGGTAATGCACTGGAAGACTTAGACAAGTCTTCCTAGGAGTGTTTAAGCAGTCCCTTCAAAATGAGCTTGTTCTTCCTCTCCTGTAGCACATGGGAACTAAAGGAATGACAAAACAAGCAGGACTCTTGGAGGTGAATAGCCCCCAAGCAGTACACGCACACAGAGTGCCCATCAGTTAAAGACATTTTATTGCTGCATTCAACACACTTTTTAAAGCACAAAGGTCTGTGTTCCTTAGGATCCTTGGACATGCTGAAAGGAACAAATTAATACATACATGCACTAGACCCAACTAACAAAAAACAGAGCCTCTAACTCAAATGGCCAAGAAACCGACGGTAAAACAACAGGGAGAACCAGGTCCTCTAACTTAAACGGGCCTAGCCCGGGGAAACAAAGGTAGGAATGCACCACTAGCCAGACACAACACTAAACTCTGACAGAATGGAGCACCAAACCAAAAACCACACAAACAATGGGGAGGACTAGGTCCTCTAACAAACGGGCCTAGTCCGTGGGGAAAAGAAAATGAATGGGATACACAAACAGCCAGACAAGGGCACAAAAAACAGCCAGAGAAACAAATACAGGCGGTAAAATACCACTACCACACACACAGCTATGAAAATAGCTGTTTTGAGCAACAAGTCACAAGTTTATAAAAATTTTATAAACTATATACTTAGCCATGGCCAAAAGCGAGACCACATCTGAGCTTAATGAGCAGGAAACGAGATCTGGGGAATAGACCTGTTGCACAATGGGATACCTCTTAGCCACGAGCCTATTGAAGACTTCGAGCTAGAGTATGGCCGAATCGGAGCAGAGGTTCGGCTCCGAACCCACAGGTAAGAATGAAGGTGAGATTGGACTACATAACATCAGTTGTTAGGGCACAAAACTTTCAGAGACTCTTGCTTCAAATTAGAACCCTGATTTATAAAGTATATGCTAGGAACACAAAATAAAACATATGCGCATCATGACAAAAACAAGACAGAAAAAGAACTGGGTGGAGGGCGTCCAAAATGCAACAGTGATTTATTTAAACATCCACTATTATGATCAGTTAACTTAAACTACTGTACTATATTCATTATTAAATCACTGTTGAAGGAGCTGTAGGGGTAGATTATCAAAGCTTAGATAGAAAGTGGGTAGTGGGGAGTGTGAAGAATCAGAGTCCTGGAGCCCCTGGAGAATAGTCCTAGTACCACCTGCTATGGTACAGGAAAAGTAATCTAATTTGTAATGGTCTGTAAAGGTATGTGCACATGACTACGCTGCAGGCTCTATAATAGTTCTAGAGTCCATCTATTTTCAAAAAGCCACAGAAGAAGTCAACATCTTGGTGAAATAGGCCTGGACCCTGACTGGAAGTGACTTATGATGTTGGGAATAACAGAAAATAGCAGCAAGTTTCTTTTTAAAAAAAAAAAAAAAAAAAAAAAAAAAAAAAGATCAAGAAAGCGACATCTGTCTTCTAGGTAGAAATATATGTTAAACCTCTTTCAAAAACTGTTTGATCTGAGGCTGAGTAGAAAGAGGGAATCCATAGGCAGACAAGCAGAGATTGCAGTGAAGTGAATCTTGACAGAAGAGCAGAAAAAGCCAGAGGATAACAACTCATACAAATACTGAAGAATCAGTGGCATCTGGGCCTTAAAAGGGCCCTGGTTTCTTAGTTTGGCATCAACAAGAAAATCTTTTTGACTTGCTCAAAAATGATTTTCTAGTAGCAGGCTCCTTAGCCTCATATAATACCTGCTGTACTTCCACAGAAAACAGGTGACTAAAAGGTAGAACTCTATCATCAAGATAGTCACCTGAAGAAGATTTAGGATGGAGTGCATCAAACAAGCCTTGTGTTGCGAGAGTAAGTCCCATCTGTGAGGAAGCCTGTGGTACCTGCCCTTGGCGATTTCTAAAAGAACGGAGATCAACCACTGCCTGTACCAAAAGGAAGCAAAAATAATTTTAGAGGAGTCATCTTGAACCTTCTGAATGACCCAGGAAAAGGTGGATGGCATACAGGAACATTACCACCCATGGGAATGAAAAGGCAACTATCTTCCAGGCCTGTCTGTAAGTAATCCCGTAGCAGAATTTCTTTAACTGTCTGTTATGAATGTAGGAAAACAAATCTGTTTAAGAAGTTCTTCACAATCAGGTCAATTCCTAGAAACCCCCTGATTCGGTTTCTATTTTTGATGGTCTGTCTTGGTCCTGCTCAGTTTGTCTGCAATAATATTCTGCTCTGATACAATGCAGAAAGCCTGAAGGGAAAGACTGAGTTGTAATGCTAGTTCTCAGGCTATCACTACAAGCCTGCAAAGGGGGTACGAACCCCCACCTCATTTATGTACCATATCACTGTGGTGCTGTCTGTGATTACTAGTAGAGGTGCTGTATTCCAAAAATGATTTACAGCTTTTATTACTGACAGAATCTCTTCTGACATTTGTGTGCGTTTCAGTGGGTCTTGTTTGTTCCACAGAGCCCGAACTTTCAGTCCACTGGAAACAGCACTCCAAACAAAGTCTGAGGAATCTGTAGTTACTGACCGAGAAGGAAGGGAAAATCTGGACTGAGGGATAACTGTTCTACCCACCTAAGTAATTTCTTTTTGACAATGCCCAATGCTAGAATCTGAAAATAGGGGGAATGCTGGTGATGGATTCAAACAGATTTAAGAAACCATTATATGTTTCTCACATGCAGTCTGGCTAGAGGAATCATCAGAATAATAGAAGCCATGAAACGCAGTCCTGAGATATTCTCTGACTGAAGTGAGAGACTGGAATGAAAAATTAAGAAACTGTACCATATACAAGTCTAGTTTTCCCTGAGCAAGAAAGGCCTCATTAGAGAAGTGTCCAGAAGGCAACGTAGGAACACTATCCTGTGAGAAGGAAAGACAAGACATTTTCTGTAAATTCATCTATAAGCCCACAATGAGAAAAAAAAAATCTTTTACCCAGGGAAAGGATCCCTGATAATTTGAAGAGAGTCTGCAAATATAAGACAATTATTTAACTATGGAAAAATGTCAATGTTACCTACAATGAGATATAAAAAGAAGTTATGTACTCACCAGAACGTTCCATCGGAGTAGTTGTACTTCATTTGTCTTCAAACTGTGGGTTACGGGTCCGAGCCAGCAACTTTTACTAGCATCAGCTCCAAACTACTCCCCTTACTCATAATACACCTCCACTGCCTTCCATCCAAATATCGAGTTTGCTGAACCTTATACTGATAACCCAACCTGAAAAATTTACTTGTGACCTATACTGCAGCCCGTAGGCTGATCATATGCCATGGTCCGGGAGGAGGAGGGAGGGACGGTTGAAGACAAATGAAGTACAACTACTCAGATGGAACGTTATGGTGAGTACATAACTTCTTTATCTGAAGTAGTTTACTTCATTTGGTCTTCAACCTGTGGGACAGAGTTCCCAGCTACTGAACTCCTGGGAGGTCCTCATGTAAGGATATCCCGGAGCATCGTGGAACCAAAGGATGCTCTCCTTCTGGAAGTCAAATCCAATTTGTAATGAGAAATAAACACATCAGATGAGGGCTGCAGAACAAATATCATCCAAAGACACTCTAGAATAAAAAGCCGCAGATATAGCCATGGACCTAGTGGAATGTGCTTTCACCTGACCTGGAGGAGACATGCCTCTGTCCTTATAGACCTGCAGGATGCATTTAGAAATCCATCTAACTATAGTGACCTTAGAGATAGGTTTCCCCAAAAAGGGTTTATAGAAGGATACAAACAATTGATCATTTCTACATCACCCCCAGCATCTTTAACTTACTTTTTACTGGGGCATGATCCTGTATAAATACAACTGTAACTGTCTATAAACATCCAACATGTGGAGTTTGTATTCCATCTTGTTAGTAAAATTAGGAAAAACACAGGCAAATTGATGGTCTGATTGATATTGACTGGTGATGCCACTTTAGGAAGAAAGGATGGATTGGTCTGAAGGGAAACCTTATCACTGTGAAAAATCATGTAAAGAATTTTGATGGACAAGGCCTGTAAAGTCTGAAACCCTTTTTGCAGAGGTAATAGTCACTAGAAAAGCTGTTTTCCAAGATAAAAATTTCAGATCTGCAGTTGCGGCAGGCACGAAAGGTGGAGTGACCAAAGCTTGAAGAACCATAGTAAGGTCCCAAGGGGGAACAGGATCTTTGACCAGGGGGGCGTAACAAAAAGGTGCCTTTGATAAAGGCTTTACACAGTCTGGGAGAGGCTAAAGAGGCAGAATTCTCACCCACATGAAAATGAGAGATGGCAGCCAACTGAACCTTGACAGTAGAAGAACCAGTTTCGTGTTGAAAAACATCAGCTAGAAAATCAAGAATGGAAGAAATAGGAGCCATGAAAGGGTCTAACCTCCTTTGAGAGGCCCAAAAAGAAAAACGTTTCCACTTCCTGCGATAAACCTTCCTGGTGAAGACTTATGAGCAGCCACCAAAATAGAGCTAACTGACGAGGACAGTCCAGGAGTCCTAGCAATCATGGCAGCTGGAGCAGTCAAGCTGTGAGCTTCAGGCAGTCCAGATTCGGATGAGGCACCCCCGAAGGGTGTGAAATTAGATCCTGAATGGGATCTAGGATCCAAGGTGGAGCCAGAAGGTGAAGGAAGGGAAACCATACCTGGCGAGGCCAGAACGGGGCAATGAGGATCACTTTGCTCCCGAGTCGACAAGCTTTCTGTAGAAACCTCAGAATGAGAGGTACTGGCAGGTAAGCATAAAGAAGACCGGGAGGCCAAGCATGAACTAGAGCGTCTTTGAGGAACTCCCCCAGCAGGGGGTTCAGAGCGAAAAACTTGCTGCACTTCACGTTGGAAGGAGATGCGAAGAGATCGCAGCAAGGTTGACCCCACTCGCTGAAGATCTGTTCCGCTACTTACAGATTCCAAGACCACTCGTAAGGCATCAGAATGGTTGGACTTAGCCTGTACGCTACGATGTTGGATCATGCCAGAATGTGCATTGTGATGAGAAAGCAACCAAGGGAAATTGCCCATTCCCACACTCTCATGGCCTCGCGACAAAAGGGGTAGATCTGGTCCATCCCTGTTTGTTGATAAACCAGGCCACTGACATGCTGTCTGACTGAATAGCAATCGTTCCCAGAGGAAGAAAGGCATGAAGGGCCTGCAATGCTAGAAGGACCGCCCTCATCTCTACAACATTTATGTGCAAGCTGGTCTCTATGGGGGACCACAGGCCTTGGACTGTCCTGCCTGAACAATGCCCCCCACACCAGAGTTGGGAGCCATCCATGGTCACTGTGGCTTTAGCCAGGGCTGGAACAAAAGGTCGTCCCTCCAAAATGTCCAGAGAGCACATCCACCATATGAGGGACGACCGACAGACTCGACTGAGTTAGACTGGATATGTCAATGGCAGTTCCAACAGGGACCATTGTACAGCTAGAGTCCACTGTAGAATTCTCATGTGCAACTGGGCACACGGGAGAAGAGCTATGGTCGCCTCCATCGAGCTTAAGGCCCTCAACAACGATTCTGCTGTTGGGAGATGAGAGTGGTAGATCAGGGAGACATGCATCCTCAGGTTTTGAGCTCTCTTCGAGGTCAAGAAGATTTTGCACTGAAGAGCATCTATCCAGGCACCAATGTAGTCTATCACCTGTACAGGATCTAGGAGAGATTTGGATGTGTTGATTGTGATCCCCAAACACAGGGCAAGAG
Organism: Protopterus annectens; assembly: GCF_019279795.1. Lineage (NCBI taxonomy): Eukaryota > Metazoa > Chordata > Ceratodontiformes > Protopteridae > Protopterus > Protopterus annectens. The sequence continues at coordinate 337,139,822 of NC_056747.1, read as the reverse complement.
TCAGGAAATAATCCTTGGTTTGGGAGAGTAGACACCTGGTGGGAGCAGTGAGGAGCCAATCGTCCAAGAATGGATAGACCTGAATCCCCTGAAGCCTCAGGTGAACCACTACCACCACCATCACTTTGGTAAACACCCTAGGGGCTGTGGTGAGACCAAAGGGTAGGGCTCAAAATTGGTAATGATAGACTCTTAGCCGAAAGTGGAGGAACCTCCTGGAGCTTCTGTGCATTTTTATGTGATAGTAAGCATCCTGGAGGTCTAACTAGCACATCCAGTCGCTCTCTTGCAGGTATGGCATGATAGACTGTAATGTGACCATCCGGAAAGTACAGTTGTGTACACTTAGCATAAATGTAGATGTTCGAGTGTATTCACTGTTGCAGTCATTACACTTGGGTTATCCTGCTGGCAGGCTACCCTCAGTCGGCCTGAATTCCAAAGTCTAGGTCCGGCGACGGTTGCTGTCACCTCCTCCCTGACGTCAGAGCGCCAGGGGTATAAAAGATGCAGCCGACGTCATTTTCTTCAGTTTTTCTTGCCCCAGATGTCAGGTGCCCCCAAAAGGGTAGGCAAAAAAATATGCCAATAAAACATGCATGCACCAAAATATATTATACCTTCATCTACAAGCAAATACACCACATAGGTTGTATAGAATAGAGAAGTGCAGATAAGTTCCAGCAAGGAAATGGGGGATGGTGGGTGGGTAACCTGGACTGCAACAGTGAATACACTCGAACATCTACATTTATGGTAAGTGTACACAACTGTACTATGTTCTTCGTGTTTCACTGTTGCAGTCATTACACTTGGGTTGAATCCCAAAGCTATGGTTGGGAGGCTGGAGCTAATATAGCATTAGGAGTGGCTATGAGGCCCTGCTGAACTGCAGTGGCAAAGCCTGCCCTGGATTTAGAGTAGAGTGGTAAATGATAGTGCTTTGTAAAGGTGTGCACTGAACTCCAGGTAGCAGCCTCTAAAATGTCTTTGGTTGGTACTCCCCTGAGGAAGGCTGCTGAAGTGGCTGCTGCTCTGGTTGAGTGTGGCCTAATGCCCTTAGGCACTGGCTTGCCATGTTGTGAATAGCAGAAATGAATGCAGTGGCCTATCCACCTAGAAATAGTCTGACTTGAGATCGCCTTTCCTTGTGATCCAGCAGCATATGCCACTAGTAGCTGTTCAGTCTTTCTGAAAGCTTGGATTCTGTTCAAGTAGAAGCATAGTTGTCTGTGTATGTCCAAAGAATGCAGAATTCTCTCCCCCTTATTCTGTGGGTTTGGATAGAAAGTAGGCAGATGAATAAGCTTGGTTAAAGGCCACAATGGAGACTACCTTAGGCATGAATGTCGGGTTTGTCCTCAGAGAAACCCTGTCTGGATAAAAAATAATAAAAGGTTCCACAGCCATGAGAGTGCCTGTAGCTCTGAGACTCGCCTTGCAAAAGTTATTGCTAGGAGCAAAGCTGTTTTCCAAGATAAAAACTTTATATCAGCTGTAGCGGCTGGCTCAAAAGGAGGTAGGGTGAGTTTTTCCAAGACATAATTGAGGTCCCATGCAGGTACTGGTGATCTCCTTGGGGGCCTTAAGTTTTTGGCTCCTCTGAGGTTCTGCCTTAACAAAGGATGAGAAAAGATTGGTGGCTCTGTATTGTAATAAGCCGAAATGGCAGAGGCATGAATTTTAATTGATGAAAAGGATAGGCCTTTGTCCAGCATCTCAGTTAAGTATTGCAAAATCTGAGGAATATTTGGTACAGCTGTGTCAATTCCTTGTGGCTGGTTCCAAGCACAGAATCTCTTCCATTTCCCTGAGTAAGATTTTTTGGTACTAGGCTTTCTGGCCTCCAAAATGACATCCATCACAGCTTTAGTGAGGGGCGCGTTTTGTATGGCTACATTATCTGCCATACTGCCAGATTTAAGGTCTTTAGCTGGCTGTGCAGGATCTAATTGTCTTGTTGGGATAGTAGATGAGGTATTTGAGGCAGGGTTCAAGCCGGGCATTGAGACAAGTTCCTTAGAATTGGATACCGGTACTGGCGGGGCCAGTCTGGGGCAATCAGTATCATTTTTGGCTTCTCTTGTCTGACCTTTAGGAGTACCTTGGGGAGGAGAGGCAGTGGAGGAAAGGCATATACTGCTACGTTTTTCCAGCTGAAAGATAGGGCATCCACTTTCCATGCTTGTCTGTGATAAGTCCTTGTGCAGAATCTTTTTAGTTGGTAGTTGTGAGGACAGGCAAATAGACCTATCTCTGGACGTCCCAATTTCCTGGTTATCATGCTGAAGACTTGTGGATCCAATTTCCACTCGTGGGGATCCATGAGGTTTCTACTTAGTTCGTCTCCCAGAGTATTTATCTTTCCTGGCAGGAACTGCGCTTGCAGATGTACTTGGTAAGTCAATGCTGTGTCCCACAAAGTCATGGCTAGTCTGCAAAGGGGGTAGGAATGAGTGCCTCCCTGCTTGTTTATATACCACATGACTGTGGTGTCGTCTGTCTTTATCAGTAGTTATCCCGGATGAAGTAGGTCCTTGAAGGCTGTCAGGGCATTCTGAACAGCTAGCATCTCTTTTTGATTGATAGGTAGATGCATTTGGTTTGCGGACCATGTGCCTTGAATACATCTTCCTGCCATGTGGGCCCCCCAGGCATAATCATACATCCGTTGTCAATGTTTGCCTGGCTGGGGGTAAAGTGAATGGCTGTCCCTTGTTCCGGTGACAAGCCTTCGCCCACCATCGAAACTCCTGTTGCAGGCAGGGAATGAGGGTAATTATTGTTTCCAGGCTGTGGCAATGTTGAGTCCAAACACTTTTTAGGTACCATTGAAGTTTCCTCATATGCAGTCTCGCATATGGAATTAGTAGAAAGCAGGATGCCATGAAGCTCAAAGCCTGCAGAATTTTTCTTGCAGATAACTGGGCCTTTGTTGCCAACAGGTTGAAACAGGCAGTCAGTTGTCTTTGTTTGTCTGGCGTGAGATAAGCCATCTGGGCAGTTGTACTTAAGCTTGCACCCAGGAATATTATCTCTTGAGAGGGTACTAGTTTTGATTTCTTTTCGTTGACTGTGTAACGTAGGCCTGTTAGAAATCTCTTTACAAACGCCAGATGCTCTAGTAGAATGTCCTTGTTCACTGCTTGAATGAGGCAGTCGTCCAAGTAAGGATATATTTGTATTCCGCTTTGTCTGCAGAATGCAATTTCTGGTGCCAGGCACTTTGTGAAGACCCTGGGCGCAGTAGATAAGCCAAAGGGCAGTGCAGAGAATTGGTAGTGCATTGAGCCAGCTTTGAATCTGTGGTATCTTCTGCATGATGGTCCGATTGGGACATGCAGGTATGCCTCTTTTAGGTCTAAAGTCACAAGCCAAGCCTTCTTGTCCAGCATGGGCAGAGAGTCAACATTTTGAATTTTGGTATATCCAGAAATGTGTTTAGAATAGATAGGTCCAGTATTGGTCTCCAGGTCTTGTCCTTTCTTGGGACCAAGAAAATTCTTGAATAAAATCCTTGTCCCTGCTCTTGCTCTGGTACTTGTTTAATGGCCCTCGTGTCCATGAGGGATGAGACTTGCTTTTGTGCCTCTGCCCATTGATGTTTTGGCAGGTCTGGCCCACCATTTGTCCTTGGCAGGGTATGGAAGTGAAACTTGTAGCCTTGTGACACTATGTCTAGGACCCATTTGTCCTGGGTTATTATGTGCCAATTTTGAGAAAAAAGTGCTGCCAGAAGATAATTGCTTGGTGCAGGCAGGGGGAAGTCATTGGGACTGTTTCCTGTATGGCTGTGATTTGTCCTCTCCACTTTTGGAGGTAGAAGCACCCCATTGTTTAGACCTGTACGAACCTTGGGGCTGGGATCTAACTCTTGGGCATCTGTATCTGCCCCTTTGTGATCTATCTGACACTGGAAAGGACCAATTCTTTGTAGGCCAGTGTCTGCTAAATCTAGGTGGCTGTACCTGTAAGAAATCCTTAACCGTTTGCATAGCTTTGTCCTCCATTTTCTTTAACACCTCTTCTGCTTTAACACCAAACAAGGTATCATGCTGTAATGGAGCATCTAATAATTTTGCTTTGACATGATCATGCAGATTTTGTTCCTTTAACCAAGCATGCCTCCTGATGACAGAACCCGTAACAGCAGCCCTGCAGGAGGCCTCCAAAGAATCAAAATCACACTGCAAAGTATGTTTTCCAACTTGTTCAGCTGCATGCAATAATTCCTGCATTTCTTTGTTTTCTGCACATTCAGAATTTATCAGCATTTTCTGCTTAAGCAGTGACATAATATATTGCTGATATTTGAGCATATGAAACTGACAATTTAAAGCTCTTATAGCCAAGGTAGCAGAAGTGTAAATCTTTTTCCCCCATCTGTCCAATGCCCTAGAATCCCTGTCTGAGGGGGTAGGGTTTTTTGCAGTGGAAGCCTTGACCCCTTTGGGACCCTGAGAGATTGTTTCTGGGTCAGCAGCAGGGTTTTTGAAAAGGAATTTATGAGAGTCAGGACCCTGTAATACCTATCTGGCTTAACAGGAGCTGGAGGTAAGGAGTCAGGGGTCAGACTGTACTCTGAAAATACATTATCTACAATGTCTAACACAGGTGGAATAGCTAGGAGCCTGTGTTGTGGTAGTAAAAGGAAGTCTCTGAGCCTTTTCTTAGATTCTGAAAAATATTGGCTCTCCCCAGTGAAAATGCTCCCTCATGGTATGCAAGGTTTCCTCAAAAGAGTAATTCTCAGGAGGAGAGGCTGAAGGGATAGATTCTTCAGCATCAGAATCCTCATAGGTAGGAAGAGAGTATTCCTGATCAGAAGAGGAATCAGATAAAATGGAAACCTGATTTGAAGATTCATATTCTGTCTCTTGCTTAGGCCTTTTATCAGGTGGGGGATGGGAACCCCTGATCAAAGTAATTAGGTCTTCGGCCATTTTGAGCATCTGTTTTTTGAGCATGGAGGCCTGTCCATGAGACTGTTGTACTTGTTTCTTTGTCTTTAATGGTGCTTTACTCTTTGCCTTTGAAGATTAAGTCGTTTTAATGTATAACTGAGTAGGTCTGAAAACACCCTCAGAAGCAGATGCCTGCTTAGCGGCTCCGGACCCATCTGAGGGAATAGTCTCCAAAGGTCCAACACCTTGATCTTCCAGTATCCTAGTCGACTCCACGTGGGAGTCGGTAGTGGCCTGCAGGTCTAAAGTAGCAGGTGTCAGGGGCTGCGAAGGCGCCTCACTGAGAACCGGCGAATGGCTTAGAAGAAGCCTCGTTGTCGGTTTTGGACCTCAGATGCTTGTCCTTTTCTTTGCGTTTCTTGTGAATTCCGGTAGTCGGATGGCCATCCGACATCGTATAATTAAACCTTCTGCCAAAATAGTGAAATGCAAAATCGTACCAACGCTTAACAGTGTGTTGGTTAAATCTAGCACAAAACCGACAACTAGCAACATCATGGTCAGGGCCTAGGCAAGGAATACAGTAAGAATGAAAGTCCTTATGAGGTATTTGCTTCCCACAAGAAATACAATTAACTAGGGAGGGTGGCTTAATGGCTAAGGTGTTTGCCTTACAAACACAAGGTGCAGGGTTTGAGTCTCACAAGGGATAATTGGCTAGGCTTAAAATGGCTCGCAAGAGCAGTTAGCTTAGTACTAAACTATGAACTATGAACCTATGAACTTTTTCTGACATCGGTCTGGAGCAAGAAAAAAAGTTTCCCCAATGGGGTACTTAGCTTTTAAAGAAGACTTCGGATCTGAAATTTGAACAGGAAAATCTCAGGAGTCGGCCGATTGGCACTTGCGAACTGCTTATGCTTCGGGCACCGCGCGGCAAGAAAGACTGAAAAAATGGCGTCGGCTGCATCTTTTATACCCCTGGTTCTCTGACGTCAGGGAGGAGGTGACAGCAACCGACGCCTGACCTAGACTTTGGAATTCAGGCCGACTGAGGGTAGCCTGCCAGCAGGATAACCCAAGAGTAATGACTGTAACAGTGAAACACGAAGAACATCTTCTCTTTGGCAACTGACAGGTTTAGGGTAAAGAGGTCCAGAATGGGCCTCAAGTCCCCCGTTTTCTTTGGCACCAAAAAGAACCTGGAGTAGAAGCCTAATCTGGACAGATCTGGGGGGATAGTTTCGATGGCTCGTTTTTCCAGCAGCTTGAACATTTCCTGTGCTGCTGCCTCCCTTTGCGTGGGTGGTACATCCAGGTGGTGTCTGGGAGATTTGGGGTAACCCACAAAGGGGATACAGTATCCTCTGGATATGATCTGAAGCACCCAGCGGTCCATTGTTATGGACTCCCATGCCTCTAGGTGCAAGGACAATCGTCCCCAACTGCTTCCAGAGTAGAGCAGTCGGGCAACTCCTCAGGCTTGCTGGCCGGATCTGTCAGAGAAAGGTTCTCGAGACCCTAAGTTCTTTGGATGTTCTCTGCCTCTGGGCCAGCATCCATTCTGTCCCCCTCTGCCTCTGGGGGAAGAAGAGCCCTGAGTGTCTGGGGAATACTGTGACTTCTGGAACCACATCTTCTTTTCCCCTCTCTGATTCAGGGAAAAGGACCTTTGAGGGTTAGAGAAGCCGATCCTGATGACAGACAGTGTCTTCCCGTCCTTCTCACTCTGGACTAATGTCTCTTTGACGGTCTTACCAAAGAGTGTAGAGCCGTCATAAGGGGCATTGCAAAGGACGTCTTGAAGGGTTCCGAAAATTGACATAACCTGAGCCAGGCATTGCGCTTCATGGACATACCGGACCCAGCTGCCCTAGCCACTCCTTCAGTAGCAGGCGAAAGAAGTCGCATGGACGTGTTAGATACTACTTTTAAAGTGGCCATCCTCATGGAGAACGAAGCCTTGTCCTCATGGGACATGGACTTGGGGAGAGACTCTTCCAGCTCCTTTACCAGGTTGCGTTGGAGTCTGGTGACATGGGCCAGGTAGTTCAGCACCCTAATCGAACAGGTAGCGGAAGCGTAAACCCGCTTTCCTACGCAGTCCATCATCCACAACTCTCGGTTAGGAGGCTGGACTGAGGAACTATCCTGAGCAAGCACCTTCTTAGTGGCTGCTGCTACCACCATGGTGTCTACGGGGGAGCCTTTGCTCCATGCTGGTCTGTCTATGGGGGGGATGAAGATCTTATCCGGTCTTTTTGGAATCTGTTCCATGGCATCTGGTTCCTTCCACATCCGCGAGGTGACCAGATCCACCAAAGGATCCGCGGGAGGGGACACCCAGGACGTAGATGGGCCCATGCCGAAAGCATCCAGGAACACAAACTCATCAGAAGAGGGTTTGGGGGCAGACCAACCTCCCCTTTGGCGCAGGATTTCCATGATTTCTCCAAAGGAGACATCCTCAGGAGGTGACCTAGGGGAACCTTCTCTATCATCCAAGTCAGTGTCCTCGGTGAGGGACTCGGGGGAGTCCAAGTGCCTCCTCTTGCATGTATGCTTGCGAGGTGTCTCTCCAGTGGGGCTCTCCAGGGGGAGCTCACAAGCCACTTGTTCCTCAGGGGGAACCATCTTGGGCTCTTCGAGGATGGCTGTCCCTCTGGTAAAATGATGGGGACCACAGACAAAGCAGAGGGGGTCTGGGTGGAGTCCGAGGGGGCAGTCAGTGGTCTCGATCTAGCAGAAGGGAACTCTTTCTACTACATTGAATGCCGAAGGAGAGCGAACCTCCTGAGAAGCCAATAAGGAGGCCGGTCTCCCTGGGTACAAGGAGAGAATCGGAGCAGGGCCCAAGGAGGGACGGAGCTCTGAGGGAGGGAACCTGGCCCGACAGAGTTGGAGCCGAAGAAAAAGGTTCCACTCCCTCAGATTCGACACCCAAGCGCCGTCTCCAAGAGCAGCTCCAAGAGTAGCTCGGATCCAAGCTGGTCGGATCCGATAAGCTCCAGGCAGCTGTCGGCATCGAGGAAGCAGGTACCAATCGGCGCCAACCTCAGATCCGAATACTCCGAACCCAAAGGTAGGATTGGAGAAGGAGATATAGGCTGGAAAAAAGGAAGCGAGCTCTCCCCTCCTGAGGGAGGGAGGGTTGGCAAGACCCCCATCTGGATCTGGGTACGGATAAATCTCATTTTATCCAGATCAATGTCAGACAAGGACCGGGTGGACCTCGACGAGGCCACGGACTCTGACCTGGCGGGTCGGGGCACCAAGGCCTGAGAAGCTGAACGTGTCGCCTCCGGCTCTGGAGAGAACCTCGGAGATCAGAGCCGAGGGGAGTCATGGATCCATGGCATTTTTGCAGGTGAAGTGAGGTCTGGAGACCTCTTTTTCTTTTCCCTCACCTTTGACTCTCTCTCTCCCTCTTTCCACCCCTTTTCTGCTCTGCTACCACAGGCTTTGGTACAGGAGGTCGAGTCCCAGCCTGGGAAGGAGGAGAAGCCAGAGGAAGGAGAGGCGGCCACAGCAGCCACTGTGACCGAAGCCGGAAACGAGGAAACAGATTCTGAAGGGGGAAGAAGGCCTTTGAGGGCCAACTTGGCCATCCTATCTTTAATGGCGTGGGGGTTGAAGCCTGCACATATGCTGCAGTCCACAATCAGATGGGCCATGCCCAAGCACAACACACACACAGTGTGGCCATCCGCTGGTGATAATTTATGGCCACACTCAGAGCAACACTTGAAAACAAGCTTTTCAGCCATACTGCCTCAGTAGAAACAGAACTTAAGAAAAAAAGAAAGTTTATTTCTAACTGGCACCCACCCACCCACTCACCACACTCGTACACAGAAAAACACTGGGGGGGGGGGCACAATCTACACAACAATACAAACTACTCTAACTATCCTATAATTCTACAACTCAATGCACCAAGCAAGGGTAAGAGAAAGGGACCTATAATAACATTATCTAACAAATTTTTGAAAAAAAAAAAAAGACACTCAAAAAGATTTTACCCACTTGACTCAGTTGGAGCTCAAGAGATCACGATGCATAAGCTATTCGTGGCAAACAAGATCTGGGGATGGAAGGCAGTGGAGGTGTATTATGGTAAGGGGAGGAGTTTGGAGCTTGGAGCTGATGCTAGTAAAAGTTGCTGGCTTGGATACGATATGAATCTGTAACCCACAGGCTGAAGACTAAATGAAGTAAACTACTTCAGATCTGATGGGAGACACTTTGTATATACATTTGGATGTGTATACTATCTAAAAGGTAAGAGAGAACTGAAAATGTAAGCCAGGCACACAAAATCTTTAAAAATGTATGAAGATTTTAGAACTGGAACGGGATGACAAGCATCTTTTAAATCTAGAATTAGCAAAAAACTAAGATGTGGAATGAGTAACAGGGCCTGAAGGTAAAGTATCTTCAACTTTGGGACTTTGCTGCCAACAATTAGAAAACAAAGGTCTAGGACTTGTCTCCAAGTTCCTTCTTTCTTTAGCACGAGAAAGATTCTTGAATAAAATCACTTCCCTGTTCTAGGAGAACTGGTTCTGTTATTCCTAAAGATAACATTTACTCCAGAACTGGAGGAAATAAAGTGGTTTGGTTTGAGGGCTGGGGAGGAGAAATCACATGAAAAAGGGGGAAGGAGTCCCACTGGAAATTGTGATCTTTCTATGAAATTGTCAGAACCTTTCTTCTCTGGGATTACTTGATGCCACTGAAGAAAATGAACTGGTTGGGGGGGGGGGGGGGGGGGCACGAAATGGCATATAGTGAGTCTGGTGGTTTGGAATGTCTTTGGATCTGGGAGATTCCTCCTTTCTTTTCTTAACCTCCTTGTCATTTCTTTTTGAAATTTTGTCTGCCTGTACATTGCTGAGACAGTTGTTTTGTTTCCTATAAAAGGAACATGAATTGGGAGAAAAATACTTGTTAAATCACAAGATGGAGGGTTGAAAAATCTGTGTAACCTCCTGAATTAACTTCCCTCTCTCACTAAACCTTTTAAGGACCTCTGCAGAACACACACCAAACAGTACCGCTCTATCCAGAAGCAGAATTTAAAATCTCAAACTTTTTAACCTCTGGTAAATTTTATGAGCTTAACCAAGCAAATATTCTCATAACTGATCAAGTAGCAAATACTCTGATTACATCAGCAGAGTCATAAGAACACTTTAAAGAATGTTTAGATACCTTCAAAACTGCAGCTATTAAATAATTCAGAGAAGTTTTGATCTCTCAAGAGGGAAAGCTAGCATTTAACTTCTTCATATTTTAAAAATATGCCAGAAGGATTTTGACGTATGGGCCTAATTCAGAATTCCAAAGGCTAGAAGAAAGTACAGTTGTGTAAGCTGAACTTAACATAACAGCAGATGTTCAAATGATCACTTCTGCAGTAGCACTAGCTACATGGGGTTATAACCTGCCAAGGATATAACAGCCGGCAACCTTCCAAAGCTTCAGGGCTCCTCCTATGCTTCCAAACTACCAAGCTGACTGAAAGGCAAGTTTGAGCACAAAGCCCTTTACAGCTTTCCACCCAGCAGAGACAGATGTAGGCTGAGCACTGAAAGGACTATGCTTGTACAAAATAAAATGCCCAACATCCTGTCATAAAAAAACACCGGTGATAGAAGGGGAAAGAGCTACTGCAGCGGTGGTCATCCAAACATCTACTGTTACAGTAAGTTCAACTTATACAACTATACTATGATCATCATACTGATCATTGCTGCAGTAGCTTTAACTATATTGGTAGATTACTATAGCTAACTACATCTGGAAGGTGGAAGGAGAAGAGTTAAGGAACCCCTGGAGAATGGTCCTAGCAAAGCTTGATATGCACCTAATGAAAGAATCAAGCTTATAGTTCTTTGTAAAAGTATCTACAGAGGACCAAGTAACAATGTCTAAAATACTTCTAGAATCCAACCCTTTCCAAAAAGCCATAAATAAAGCCAAGGCCCTGGTAGAGGGGGCCTTGACCCTGCCTAGAATAGATTTGATGTGGTGAGTATAACATAAGGTAATAGCTTTAAACAGCTATTTGTTATTAGTCTTGTTTTGACACAAGTTGTCCCTTCTTACCTCACAAAAATAAACAATTTACCTGAAGATCTGAAAGATTTAGTTCTGCCAAGACAGTACCAGAGTTTTCTGTAGAAATCCAAGTTATGGAGTCTCCCTTTTCCCTCTTTTTTAAGTTCAGTAAAGAAAATTCATAAATAGATAGTTTGGCTTAAAATAAACTTGCATACTACTTTAGGCATAAAAGAATGATTAAATCTCAAAGAAACCTTCTCTCCATGGAAAACAAGAAAGAGCTGACTCACTATAAGTGTTTGTAACTCAAAACCCTTCTTGCAGAAGTCATATCAATCACTAAAAACGTTTTTCATGTTAATAACCTCAGGTCAGCTGGTTTAAAGCTGGTTTGGGCAGCACAGTGTTGCAGTGGTTAACATTGTCACCTCACAGCAAGAGGTTCTCTGGTTCGATTCTCGGCTGGGGTGCCTTCTGTGTGGAGTTTGCATGTTCTCCCTGTGTTCGCGTGGGTTTCCTCTGGGTACTCCGGTTTCCTCCCACATTCCAAAGACATGCATCTGGAGCATTTCTCCCCGGGCCTCCACTGAAAACAGGCTCTGTGGAACCTAGTCGGACATTCCCAGTCAACAAATGTTAAATAAATAAATAAATAAATAAAATAAAGCAAGTGTTAGGTTCTCCAACACAAAATTAAGATCCTAAGGACAGGCCACACACCAGTTTACATGGAGGCCCTCTTATGAAGAAAAAAAAAAGTTATGTATTCAACATAATGTTCCAACTGTGTTGTCCATTTTCACTCTTCCTCAATTGATGGGTTCAGATCAAACTCGGCCGCTTCTACCAGATCTTCAGATCCTAGAACTCTCCAGCTCCTCCATTTTCCCCTAATTTCCAGCCAGCCTAACATACCCAAGAATGAGTTTGCTGCCCCTAGATATAAGGGGATAACCTGCTACAGAAATTAGATCTCTCCAGAAGCAAAAAGGAGGGGGTAGGTGGGCAGAGAGTTGAGGAAGAATGAAAATAGACAACACAGATGGAATGTTATGCTGAGTCCATAATTTCTTTTTATCTGATGTCAACTTCATTAATTCCTCAACTGATGGAACACAGTCCCCAGCTACCATAACCTTGGGAGGCCCTGAAGGAAGGATATTCTGGAGCACTACTGAACTGAAGGCTGCTCTATTCCTGGAAATCAAATCCCAGTTGTAGCGAGCAATGAAAGTGTGAGGATTAGCCCAAGTTGCAGCTGCACAAACAACATCTAAAGGAGTGCTAGACCAAAAGGCTGATGAAACCACCATAGATCCTGTGAAATGGGCTCTATGAAGTTTTGGTAAAGATAATCCCAATTTACCACAGAAAACGTTATACAATCAGTCAACCATTTGGGCTGGATTGCCTAATCTGGCAGGATGCTTATGAGATCTTGACTGGAGCTGACAACATACGTTGAAAAATTGACCACCGAGTAGACAAAGCCCACTGAAGTATTCTCATGTGGAACCTAGCCAGGGGAACGAGGGGGATAGCCGCTGCCATAGATCCCAGAGCTTGTAATATTAACTGAGCTGGAAGGGAAGAACTTTGAATCACTTTCTTCACATGGGACCCTCAGGGTATTTGAGTGAAGAGAAGATAGGCTGTCTGACATAGTCCAGATGATCACCTATGAATGCCAGACTTTGTACAGATTTAAGCTGAGATTTGTTGTAACTGACTGTTATCCCAGATGAGACCACCACTGGAGCAAGTAGTCCCTTGCCTGAAGAAGTCGATGCCTGGTTAGGGCAGTTAGGAGCCAGTCGTCTAGATATGGAAACATAAGGAATCTCAGCAGTCTTAAGTGAGCTGCTACCACTGCCACACATTTAGTGAACACCCTGGGGGCTGTGGTGAGACCAAAGGACAGTGCTCTGAACTGGTAATGACTAGTTCCCAGCCAGAAACATAAGGTATCGTCTGGAGTGCCTGTTCATTTTGATGTGATAGCACAATTCCTGAAGATCCATCAAGCACCTCCAATCATCCTTTTGCAAAAGAGGCAAAATGGACTGAACCATGACCATCCAAAACTTTGTATACAGAACAAACTGTTTTAGCTTGCTTAGATCCAGAATCAGTATCAAGTACCCTGACTTTTTTTTTTGGCAGCAAGAAGAATCTGGAGTATGTTCCAGACTCTCTCTGGTCTGGCGGGACCTTTTTCCTTTTATAACAGCTTTTTTGATTTCTACAGATGCTGCTTCCCTGTGACTGAGTTGAACACTGGGGATTTTCTTCATGACTGGTTGAGGGGTTAGGGGAAAATTGTACAGTACAACCTCTGGATATAACCCTCTGCACCCACAAATCTTTTATGATAGACAACCAGGCTCCCTGGTACATGGATAAATGACCCCCGGCTGCCTCCAGACAGGGACAGTCAAGCTTCCCTTCAGGAGCACTGACAGGGCCTATCTAAGCAAGAATCTCTAAAGCTCTGGTTCTGCGGACCACCTCTGCTGTGAGGACAGCATCTTCCATCTGAGTTCCACGCTCTGCCCCTAATGGAACCATCGCTGCATGAATCCCAGAAAGGGCCTTTGGACTTCTTAAACCTCATCTTTCTGCCACCTCGCTGGTTCCTTCAGAAGGGCCTTTGAGGGGCAGGAAAATATACACTCACGGCAGACAGAGTCTTATTCACACCTGGAGAGTGTGTCTTTAACCTTAGGGCCAAACAAAGAAGATCAACAAAGGGCGCATCGACTAACCAAGACTTAAATGTTCCACAAAATCACATAAGGGTATACAAGCATGTCTCCTGATGGCTATGCCTTAACCCAATGCCTATGAGGTACCTTCCACAGCATGGGAGATCAACCTCATGGACATACTTGAGACAGACTGGAGGATGGCGAGTTGAGAAAAGATTCTGTTTCCATCCTTGGAGGATGTGGACCCATTAACAGATTTGGTAAGCTCCTTAATTAAATCTCTTTGCACCCTCGCAAAATGTGCCAAATAATTCAGCAACCTAAGAGCAAATGTTGTTGAAGCATAAACATGCTTTCAAACTCTGTCCAGCTCCCTAGACTCTCCATTAGGGGGGATGGACAGAAGAACTGTGTTCCACTAGTTCCTTTCTTATAGCTGCAACCACAACCATGGTATCAACAGGTACTCCCTTCCTCCAGTGTGCACTTTCTTTGGGAGGAGGGGTGGGGGGTGGCAAGAGTTTTATCCAGACTTTTTGTTACAAGCTCAACACTATCCAGCTACTTCCATGTCTGCCAAGAGACTAAGTCAATGAGCTCATTGACTGGAGGGGGTACCATTCAAGAAGTAGAAAGGCCACACCCAAAAAACTACAGGAACACAGATTCTTCCTGGGAGGGAGTGAGAGAACGCCAACCACCCTTTTGTTTCAAGAGCTCCAGGATATCTCCAAAACTTCAAAAGAGACATCGGGTGGTGATGTGAGGGACCCCTCCCCCCTCATCAAAATAAGTGTCCTCCATAAGAGATTCCTGGGGTGGAATCTAAGTTCCTCCTCTTGCACATCCTTTTTTTGAGGGACTTCCTTATTGGGATGTTCTGGGGAAGTGTGGAAAGAGATAATGCCTTAATGGACTGGGTGAGGGCTCGTTTGGGTTGGCTGCCCCAGTCTGTTGGAGGCTCAGAATACAGAACAGTATTCCTCAAAAGCAGAACACCTAGGAGAAACAAAAGTCGACTGCTCTGAAGCTGGAACCTCTAGGATCGTTGGCTCCTGCAACCCCAACAGCGCTCCACCCAAGGAGGGAGATGAACTTGAGCTATGCAGCACTGAGGCTTTCAGGGGAAGAGATGACTCCAAAGTTCTGGATTTGACACCAAGCCATGTCACCCATGCTTTGGCTCCGAGAGTCCTCAGTCTCTGAAACACTCAGTGCCTGTCGACTCAGGGGAATCAATGGAATTGAAGAACAAACAATGTTTGGATCCAAAGTAGACACCCCCAGGGATCTCGGATCTGACAGCTCCATAACAGAAGGACGACTCATAGAAGGAGATACCAGAGGGGAAGAGGACACACGCCAGCTCTCAGGCCTGGAAGGGGTTGGAGCTGGGAGAACCCCCATCTGTATCTGTGCTCTGGGGAACTTCCTCATCATCCTGTCCACATCTGCTTCTGAAAGGCTTCTGGAGGATTACACAAAGGATGTATTGGAAGGAGGCCTAGAAAACCTTTGAAGCGACTCTTCTAGGAAGGGAGAGGGAAGCCTGGATGGAATCAGATGTGGCAGAAGTGGAGGGGTACGAATCCAAGGAGACTACAAATTTTGAGATGTCTGATCAAAAACTGACAGATCCTACCTTTTACGAATCTTAGCAGGAGGCTCCGTTGAAGGAGCTGAAGTTGAGGGTTGATCTGGAGACCTTTATCCAGGACTCCTTATCCTTAGTTTGAATGTCAACTTTATATTTCTCTGACTTTTTTGAGGGGGTTTGAGCCCCAGCCACCGAAGAGAAAGACTCAGCAAGAGACCCCCACAGAACTAATTTGTTCCTGCAGCCTGTCAAGGCCCTAGAATTAAAACTGGAGCAAATAGTACAGTCATCACCAAGATGCATGTGCCAGACCCAGTCAATACACATTCCCTGTGGGCTTCAGAATTTGGGACCTTATGCCCACAAGAAATACACTTTTTAAACTCAGAGGGTTTGCCCAACATCTTAAAATTTCTACATACAAAACGCAGCTGAATACAAAAAAAAGGGGGTATTACGAAATACTACCCAAGCCAAAAAATAACTACCAACAATGGTAGACAGACTACTTGAAAGAGTATAAAAGTATACCAACAATGGTAACGAGAGAAGTACCACAACGGTAACTGACAAAAAGGGAGGAAGAATCAGCTGAGAACACAAAAATATGGAAGGGAGGAAGAAGAAAGGTGAAATACAAAACTAAATTAACTCACAACAAAGAAAAAAACAAAGACCACTCAAAATCTCTCGACAGCTAGGAATCTGCATCGGATACCTAATGGTAGCAAATGAGATCTTTGGTATGTTAACTTGGTGGGACATTTTGGGTAAAGGGAAGTTCTAGAGAGTTCTAGGATTAGACAATCTGGTAGAAGTGGCAGATTCAGATCAGAGTCACTGATCCAAACCCATCAGCTGAAGAATGAATAAAAAAGACAGCATCAGATCTGCAGATAAAACATTCCTAATACTTTCACAATTTGTCAGAACAAAGTCTAAAATATGAGCCTGACGATTCAAAATTTAAAAAAATCACTGAGATGCATTCTATACAGAGCTGTTGCACCAGAGCCCAAAATCTTCAACACAGGAAACTTATTCAAACAAAATCAGACAAAAAAACATGATAATCATAAAAATAATTAAGTGCTTTTGTCCCTAATACATGTGTGTGTGTGCATATATATATATATATATATATATATATATATATATGTGCACACACACACACACAACTTCTTCAAAACTGAACCAACTTATATCACTTCCTTTTTATAGCTTTAATTGTTTAATTAATAGTGGATTTAGATTGCTATAAAAAGGAAGTGATATAAGCTGGTTCTGTTCCATTGTCAAACTGAAAATGGTGCCTCTTTCACCGGGAAGACAAGCAGCAATTTCCAGTAAAACTACAAGCTCATAAAAAGTTACTTTTTTTGACAGAAACAACAGTAAAAAGCACTTTACAACTCTATGCCAGCCCCACAACAGAAAAATAAACAATTTCTCCACAGAAAATAAGTTTTCAGTTAGTTTACAATACTTTTAATCTGATAGAATAAAATGAGTGCTCTGTTTAAAAGTACATTACGATCTTGAGACAATCCATTAAAACTCAACACTCCTAGCTTTAAAAAAAATTCCTAAAGAAGAAAGTAATAAAACATCAATACAATTAAGAATTCAATGTTTTTTCTTCTCTAAATAGAACTTTGTCCAGCAAAGGAAAGCACAAGCCAACTGCCAATCCTCAAAAGCCTTAAAGGAGCATACTCTTTAGTGTCAGTAAAGCTCTGAGGGGCTTTGCAACCAAACTTGCCTTTTAGTCAACTCGGCTCAAGTTGTTTGACAGTTTGGGCATGTGTAAAGTGGCCTGAGGGTTTGGAAGGTGGCCAACTGTTATATGCTTGGCAGGATGTAATCCCTTTAGCTAAGACAACTGCAGCAGTGATCAACTTGATGAACATGAAGTATACACTCTCCTACCAAATATATCAAAATCTTTCTCATCTTTGTCAGAAGGGAAGGTGTTTAGCACCAGATGGTTTAAAAAAAAAACAACTTTTGGATTAGATTTGGGATTAGAAAATACATATTTGCAGGACTGAGATACCTTATACAGCCTAAGACACTTTTAGAGGTAGGGGGTTGATTAAGAAATCATTCTCTAAAGCTGGCAGTACAGGAGGAACAGCTGCAGGCTGAGAAAATTCCAACTGTAACAAAGGACACTATTTTTACTGAGAAACTGAAATTTCACACTATTCCCAATGAAATAAATATTTCATTCTGGTTACAAATTCAGAAAGAGATACCTCCTCAGAGGGAGGAGTGTGAAGAAAAACTTTCCTCATGATCAGAATCCTTTTCCTGTAGTGTAGGCATTGGAGAATTACCTTCCCAGTCAAATTCCTGCCCTTCTGACTGGGAATCTGTGTCAGACAGAAAAGAAAATCTCCTTTTTAACTTCAGTGAAGAATTAGAACTTAAATACTTGAAGAGTTGAAATAAGCCTTTAGAAAACTCAGCCAATCTTTCTTGTTTTTTTGTTTGTAAAACAGGATAAGAAATATGTCTTTTTGTTTCTACTTTCTAGAAACCCCACTAGAATATCACTAACCTATACAAGGGGTTCCCCGGAAATCAGGCTCCTTTGCTCAGCTTAGCAGTGAAACAATTCACACTCCCTCCTCCAAGGCAGGCAACAGTGGTTCTACCTAGCCCAATAAGGACACTCCCAACAGCTGCAGAGTACATACCAAACTCCTGGTCCTTAGCAGCATCTCAAGGAACAATGCCAGCGGGATCAAGATCAAATGGATGATCAAGGTACTTGATATGGCTCACTTCTTGTAGCAAAGAATTTTACTTCCTCCTCAGCCTGTTCTAAATCAAAAAATGTCCTTGATCCTCCAGATAAAATATTGTGAAGACTGATGGATATAACAACTTGAACCTCCAACACCTGTCTGTCAATTTCCACTGACTGTCAGGATAACTTGCTTTGCTTCTGTCTGGTAAACAGAGAACAATCTTTTTCAATAAACACTCTAGTGTTCCCAGTTTTTAATGCTTTTTAATTTCACAACAGTTTATCCAGGAGCAGTATTTTCTGAAGTTATGATTGCATCTTTACTAATACAAGTCACAGTTGCTTTCTTATGACCAGATTTGGAGCATAAGCACAATGTTCCCTTTCAATTAAATTCTGCTGTGGAACGTCAGTCCAGTTTCTTATATACGTTCATATGTTCAGATACAGTGTCTAGGTCATTTGGTTCTCAAAAACACAGACTCCACAACATATGGCAAGTAAACCTCATCACCCACCCAAATATCCAGGTTCCTTTTAAAGCTCCAAAACATTTTGAATTATGTATACAGGGGAAACTGTTCCAAATTCTTGCAATTTTAATAGCAATAAACTACTCTCTGATTTTGACATTTCTCTTTTTTAGTACAAACGTCAAATTCTTATGCTTAAACGTCGTAATACATACATTAACCTTGATGCTAAACATAATTTGTAACACAGGGTCATGAAAGATCTTGCATGCTAACAACTACTTTCCACATATAAACCTATAACAGGGACTACACAAATTTAATAACTTACACCTAAAGTCATAATCCATAAATCTATATTTCTCTACAATTTTTGCAAATCGTCTTTGGATAATTGTTCCCGACTATAAATACAGAACGCGTTACTGGATTCCAGTAGTGGTCTTGCATTAAGTTTTAAACAGCAATGTCAATACATGCCCATCCCTAGTAGACAATCTCCTTAACAGGTACTCCATATACTTAGTTGCCTTTATAAAAATTTGGTTTGCATGTGCATTAAAGGACAACTTAGACGTAATAAGTATACTCAAGTCTTTATATTCCTGCACCGCATACAATGGGGAAGACACCAAATAGACAAGAAGCCTTAAGTACCTACTTGAAAAATACATTATCTTATACTTGTTTATACTAAATGTTAAAGCTGTTCCAGTGCCCAAAACCTCAAAGACTGTAAAGAATTACTTAGCTCATCTACATCAGAGGGATTTTGAATTGAGATACCAATTTTGTGATCCTCAGCATACTTATAAACCCAGAATTTATTATTCTTGGGTAATGCAGCAAACACTGTATTAAACAAGACTGGTCCCAGACAAAGCCCTGAGGTACTCCAGCTTTAATCTAGGAGCAATCAGAATAAGAACATTATATTATTACACATTGTTGTCTTTTGTGTAACCAGTTAACAATCCACCTTATGATGTTAGGTATTAACTCTATGTTTCTGTAAACATTTAATAACCTTGTGAGGTATACTGTTAAACGTATTTGCAAGAGACAGAAAAATAACTTCAAAATAAAGGCCTAGATCCAAGGCCATGGTTATCTGTTCATAAAAGCTAATCAAGTTACTAAGAGTAGATCGCCCTTTTATGAAACCATGTTGATTAATACCAAGGATTTCTAGGTTCTTCTGATCTCATAGTAAGATCTAATAGGCATCTCTTAAAACATTTTCCCAATAAGAAAGTTAAACTGATGGGTCTAAAATTACCATCTGATCCTTTGAGCCACCTTTATGAAATGGAGTTACACATGACAGTTTCCAGGCTTCTGGAACAGTTCTTGATTCTAACAGTTTACTAAATATTAAACTTAAGGCAGGTAAAATAGTTATTTTTACAAAATTCAGCAAATGACTTGGGATCAGATGAGGGCAAATAGAGATAGTATATTTAAATTTGGCAAGTGCTCTGGTAATATTTGCTCCTGTTGTCACTGGGCATGACTCTGTTACAGAATAGATGTAAGCATAATCCTTATTCATACTACCTCATCAAACTCTTGAGAAGAATAAATTAAATTAAATTCACTGGCAATTTTACTAGGCACAGTAATTGTCTCACTATTAAATTAACAACATCGGTAATTTTTATTTATTTATTTTATATCTGTTGACCGGGAGTGTCCGACTGGGATAAAACCTTTTTTCAGCGGAGGCCCAGGGAGAAAAACTCCAGAATAGTATAGACAATTAAAATAATCATATATATCATGGTAATTTCATAGCACTTAGTAGTTATGAAAATTACAGCAGTACAAACAAAAGGCAGAATAATCCTTAGAGCATAGGGAGCATTTTTTTTTTAAATTAACAGATGTCAGTAGAAACTGCAGATTACATCAGGGTGAGGAAGTAACATAAGAAGTATGGGGAGTAAGATTGTTAATACTATACATTATGCATTACAAAAGCAGTAACAGTAATTTCAGGGTAAATTCTTAGGGTGATAGTGAGGAGGAAAAATGGAGATATAGAGAAAAAAGGTTATGGTGATGGACAGGTTGACAGACAAAATCAGACAGGCGTCCCCGTGGACTATGATGTTTGCAGATGACATTGTGATCTGTAGTGAGAGTTGGGAACAGGTGGAGGAGGCCCTGGAGAGATGGAGATATGCTCTAGAGGGAAGAGGAATGAAGGTCAGCAGGACTAAGACAGAATATATGTGTGTGAATGAGAGGGAGGATAGAGGAATGGTGAGGATGCAAGGAGTAGAGGTGGCAAAGGTGAATGAGTTTAAATATTTGGGATCAATAGTTCAGAGTAATGGTGAGTGTGGAAGAGAGGTGAAGAAGAGAGTACAGGCAGGATGGAGTGGGTGGAGAAGAGTGTTAGGAGTGATTTGTGACAGACGAGTACCAGTAAGAGTGAAAGGGAAGGCCTACAAGAGGGTAGTGAGACCAGCTATGTTATATGGGTTGGAGACAGTGGCATTGACAAAAAGGAAGGAGTTAGAGCTGGATGTGGCAGAGTTAAAGATGTTAAGATTTGCACTGGGTGTGACGAAGGTGGGCAGGATTAGGAATAAGTATATTAGAGGGTCAGCCCAGGTTGGAAGGTTTGGAGACAAAGCCAGAGAGGCAAGATTACATTAGTTTGGACATGTGCTGGGGAGGGCTGCTGAGTATATTGGGAAAAGGATGCTAAGGATAAAGCTACCAGGTAACCGGAAAAGAGGAAGGCCTAAGATAAGGTTTACGGATGTGATGAGATGCAGGTGGTTGGTGTGGCAGAGCAAGATGCAGAGGACAGGAAGAAATGGAAACAGATGATCTGCTGTGGTGACCCCTAACTGGAACTGCCGAAATAGGATGATGATGATGAGAGATAAAAGGTTAAGTGAAAAAGTATTGCTGCTATTTTCATTTATACAACTGTAAAAAGCCTTTTTATTTGAGGTATTCACAATTAATTCATTCTCAAAACATATTTTGCAGCTAGCATTCCCTTTTTCAAGTTTTTATACATGACACATTAAATTTCTTTCTTGTCATATTTGAAGGGATCTTACTAGGGTTTTAAGCTCTGCTTTTCCCTCTTGTACAATCTCAAAAGTTTTTTTCCACCAAGCTGGGAAAGTGGAATTGTTTCTCTTTTGTTTTACTACAGTATTAACTCCCGCCTGAAGCAGCTTCTCCAAAATACTATATCCACATCAATTATCTGATCTACCCACTATAGTCATCCAATCGCATCTTACATAAAACTCGGCAAAACTTTTTAAATCTAACTTGCCATATCCCGTGTTTTTAAATGCATAGTTCCAATTAATGAATTATCAATAAGAAATGTGAGAGAGTTATGATCTGATGACCCTAATGGTGGAAGTATCTTTATTGACTGGACTTTAGCTGGTACATTAGTCAATATAAGGCTAAGATATTTTTCCCTGGTATTGAATTTTACCAACCGAGTCATTCCATAGTGTGAGACAAGATCAACAAATTCTTTAGAAAGTAACAGCTAGTACACAGTGACTCCCAACACATTCCAGGGTTATTTAAATCACCCAATAATGTACAGTTTTGTACCTACCACAAATGTAGATGTTCGAGTGCGCATACAGCTGCAGTCATCACACTTGGGTTATCTTGCCGTCAGGCGGGTCCTCGGTCGGCCGAATTCCAAAGTCTAGGTCTGGCGTCTGTTGTCGTCGCTTCTTCCCTGACGTCAGTGCGGCAGGGGTATAAAAGAGGCAGCCGACACCATTTTCTTCAGTTTTTCTTGCCCCAGATGTCAGGTGCCCCCAGAAAGGAAGGCAAAACATGATGTCGTGCAAACATACATAAGTAGATAAATCAAAACAGTAGTTGCAAGCAAATACACCATAAAGAAATACCCCAAATAGGTTGTATGTTAAAGGTGTTTGTCATAAGCCCTGTCCTAAGAGGGAATGAAGGGAGGGTAACCTGGACTGCAGCTGTATGCACACTCGAACATCTACATTTATGGTAGGTACAAAACTGTACTATGTTCATTGTGCATACAGCTGCAGTCATCACACTTGGGTAGAATCCCAAAGCTAAGTAAGGGTGGCTGGTACTAAGCGGAATTAGGAGGGGCTAGAATGCCCTGAAGGACTGCTGTGGCAAAGCCCGCTCTAGATTTTGAGTATAGTGGAAGGTGGTAGTGCTTGGAGAAAGTGTGCACTGAACTCCAAGTAGCTGCTTCCAAAATGTCCTTGGTAGGGACCCCCCTGAGGAAAGCTGCTGAGGTAGCTGTAGCCCTGGTGGAGTGGGATCTGATGTATACAGGCACTGATTTTCCATGAAATGAATAACAAAAGTGTATGCAGTGGGCTATCCATTTTGAAATAGTCTGTTTGGAAATAGCCTTTCCTTGAGCACCTGTAGCATAGGACACACAGAGCTGCTCAGATTTTCTGAATGACTTTGTTCTGTCCAAGTAATAACGAAGTTGCCTGTGAATGTCCAAGGAATGTAGTAGCCTCTCTCCTTTGTTCTGTGGATTTGGATAAAAGGTAGGTAAATGAATAGACTGATTCAAAGCCACACTGGATACTACCTTTGGCATGAAGGTAGGGTTGGTTCATAAGGAAACCCTGTCCTGATGGAAAATGATGAATGGTTGCACAGCCATGAGGGCCTGTAGCTCCGAAACCCTGCGTGCTGAGGTAATAGCCAGAAGGAAGGCTGTTTACCATGACAAGTATTGTAGCTCTGCTGAAGAAGCCGGCTCAAAAGGAGGCAGTGTCAGCTTCTCCAATACGAAGTTGAGGTCCCAAGCTGGAGCTGGTGGTTTCCGTGGGGGTTTTATATTTTTTGCCCCTCTGAGGAACTGCCTTAATAGAGGATGTGAGAATAAAGGAGGATCCGTATTGTATTGTGCTGAAATGGCTGAAGCGTGGATCTTGATGGAAGAGGAGGAGAGGCCATTGTTTAACATCTCAGTAAGGTACTGTAAAATCTGAGGTATATTTATTACCCAAAGATTCTGACCCTTTGCTTGATTCCAGGAACAAAATAGTTTCCATTTGGCGGAGTAGGTTTTTCTAGTAGAGGGTCTCCTGGCCTCCAAGATGACATCCTATACCCTCCTTGGAGAGGAGAGTTTGTTGGTAAACTAAGGTATTCTCCCATGCAGCTAGATTTAGAGTTCTGAGCTGGCTGTGAAGGGTCTTGTAGTTGTGCTGAGACAACAGAAGAGCAACTTGAGGAAGGATCCATGGTGGTGAGTGTGACATGCTCTTTAGGAGAGGATACCAGTGCTGTCGTGGCCAGTCTGGAGCAATGAGAATCATTTGTGGCCTCTCTGCTCTGGTTTTTAATAGGACTTTGGCCAGTAGAGGTAGAGGCGGGAAGGCATAGACTGTCAATGGTGTCCAATTGAAAGAGAGTGTGTCCACTTTCCAGGCCTGTGGATGATAGGTCCTTGAGCAGAAATTTTCCAACTGGTAATTTCTGTGGGTAGCAAATAGATCTATGTCTGGCTGTCCCCATGCCTGAGTTATCTTTGAGAAGACTTGAGGATGCAACTTTCATTCGTGTGGGTCTGTCATATTTCTGCTTAAGTTGTCTGCCAGTGTGTTTTCCTTCCCTGGCAGGAATTGTGCCTGTAGTTGAATTTGAATTCCAGTGCTGTGTTCCACAGGGTCAGGGCTTGCCTGCACAGGGGGTATGAATGCGTTCCCCCCTGTTTATGTACCACATGACTGTGGTGTTGTCTGTCCTTATTAATAGCTGGCCTGGATGCAGTAGGTCTTTGAATGTCATAAGAGCATTTTGCACAGCTAGCATCTCCTTTTGGTTGATGTGTAGGTGCATCTCTTTTTGGGACCATTTTCCCTGAATACACTGACCTGCCATGTGTGCTCCCCAGGCGTAGTCTGAGGCGTCTGTTGTGATGATTTGAGTTGCTTGTGGTAAACAGAAAGGAAGACCTGTGTTTCTTTGGCATGCTTGAGCCCACCACAAAAAATCCTTTTGAAGGCATGGAATGAATGGTATAATTGTTTCCAAGCTGTGGCTGTGCTGAGACCATAAGTTTTTAGGTACCATTGTAGTTTCCTCATATGCAGCTTTGCAAATGGTATTAGTAGGATGCAAGATGCCATGAACCCCAGAGCCTGCAGGATTTTCCTTGCAGTTAGCCTGGTTAAAGTTGCCATTTTGTTGTAGTATTGAAACAGTTGCCCTTGTTTGTCTGGCATGAGGTAGGCCATCTGGGTTGTTGTATTTAAGCTGGCACCCAGGAAAATTATCTGTTGAGAAGGTATTAGTTTTGATTTCTTTTTGTTCACTGTGTACCCCAGGCAGTTTAACAGTTTTATTACAAACACCAGATGTTGCAATAGAAGGTCCTTTCTGTCTGCTTGGATCAGGCAGTTGTCCAGATATGGGTAGATTTGGATTCCTTGTTGTCTGCAGAAGGCAATTACTGATGCCAGGCATTTCGTAAACACTCTGGGCGCAGTAGATAAGCCAAAGGGCAATGCAGAGAATTGGTAATGGGTTGAACCTGCAAGAAATCTGAGGTATCTTCTGCAATCTTGTCTGATAGGGACATGCAGGTATGCCTCCTTGAGGTCCAACGTTACCAGCCAAGACTCCTTGCCCAGCATGGGAAGAAGCTGCTGTAATGTGAGCATCTTGAATTTTGGTACCTCTAGATATGCGTTTAGAATAGATAGGTCTAAGATGAGTCTCCAATCTTTGTCCTTCCTCGGTACCAGAAATAGCCTTGAATAAAAACCTTGACCTTGTTCTTTTGCAGGTACCTCTTGAATTGCTTTCATATCCATGAGAGCGGAAATTTGCCTTTGTGCCTCTGCCCATTGATTTTGTGGCAGGTTTGGCATGCCTCTCATTTTTGGAAGGGTGTGAAAGTGGAACCTGTAGCCTCTGTCTATAATATCCAGAATCCATTTGTCCTGTGTAACAATGTGCCAGTTTTTTGAAAATAAGTCCAGTTTTCCGCCCAAAGGTGCTGCCATTATATCTTTGTTTGGCAGGCATAGGGGGAAGTCATTGCATCTACTTTCTAAATGACTGTGGCCTATCTTCTCCACCTCTGGGGGCTGGTGTTTGCCACTGTCTAGCTCTGTAAGATCCTTGAGGTTGTCCTCTACCCCTTGGGCGTCTGTATCTGCCCCTTTGGGGTCTATCCGTGGCTGGAAAGGACCAATTTTTTGAAGGCCAGTTTCTGCTGAAGCATGGAGGCTGCACCTGCAAGAAATCTTTAACTGTTTGCATAGATTTCGCTTTTTCCTCCATTTTCTTTAGTACCTCCTCAGCTTTAGCACCGAACAATACATCTTTTTGTAGTGGTGCATCTAATAACTTTGCTTTGACATGATCTGGTAAGGTTTGCTCTTTGAGTCAAGCATGTCTACGTATGACAAACCCCGTGACAGCAGCTCTGCATGAGGCCTGTAAACCATCAAAACCACACTGCAAGGTATGTTTCCCCACTTGTTCTGCTCCATGCAACAAATCCTGCAACTCTTTCAAGTCTGGCTGTTCTGTGTGTGTCATTTTGCCTTTCAGCTGAGATAGCAAGAACTGTTGGTATTTTAACATATGAAATTGACAATTTAATGCCCTCATGGTTAAAGTGAATGATGTATACAGCTTTTCCCCCCACCTTTCTAATGCTCTAGAATCTTTCTCTGAAGGCAAAGGGTTTTTAGCAGTAGAGGCCTTAATCCCCTTGGGACCCTGTGAAATTGTTTCTGGGTCAGCAGTATGGCTTTTATAAAGGAACTGGTGAGAATCAGGAACCCGGTAATATCTGTCTGGTTTAACAGGGGCTGGAGGTAATGAGTCTGGATTAAGACTGGCTTCCGCGTACACATCATCCAAAATATCTAAGACAGGAGGAATAGCCAGGGGCCTATGCTGGGGAAATAGTAGAAATTCCCTGAGCCTTTTCTTGGAATCTGAGTAATCTTGGCCTTCCCAGTGGAAGTGCTCTCTCAATGTATGCAGGGTTTCCCCAAAAGAGAAGTCCTCAGGGGGGGAGACCGAGGGAATAGACTCCTCAGCATCAGAGTCTTCAAATGGGGAATATGTGTAATCCTGGTCCTCAGAATGGTCTGAAGTAATAGAAGCCTGGTCTGAGGAAGGGTAGTCTTCCTCCAACCTGGGTCTTTTGTCTGAGGGGGGTTGAGAACCCCTGATGAGAGTAATCAAATCCTCAGCCATTTTAAGCATCTGTTTTTTAGGCATGGGGCCTTGAGAGGGGGTCTGAGGCCCTTGTTTTTTAATTTTCATTGCAGCTTTAGACTTAGTGAATGATTTAGTAGAGGAGGTGGTAGGCCTGAAAACGCCTTCAGAAATGGCAGGCCTCTCTAAAATTTCGGTTTCCCCCCCAAGAGTGGCGTCGGTATCTGCAGTGGGAATGGAGACCGAGGATCCTGCAGCCTCGGGTACTGAAGTCGCCAGTAAAATAGTTTCATCGGTAGTCAGGGGCTGCGTAGGCACCTCGCTGAGAACCGGGAGTCAGCCTAAGCGTGATCTCAGTACTCTGTGCAGGCCTCGGATGTCTATCCTTATCCTTGCGTCTTTTGCCTAAAACTGGCGTCGGTGCATCCGACGACATGATATAATTAAATTTTTTGCCAAAATAATGAAGGGTGAATTCCGCCCGGCGCTTAATAGTGCGCTTGTTAAACCTAGCACAAAAACGGCAGGCCGAGACGTCGTGGTCTGGCCCTAAGCAAGGTATACAGTAAGAGTGAAAATCCTTATGCGGTATTTGCTTCCCACAAGAAATGCAATTATTAACTTTGTCTGACATCGGGCTGAGGCAAGAAAAGTTTCCCCAATGGGGTACTTAGCTTTAAAGAAGACTTCGGCTGAAATACTGTTCGTAAATCTCAGGAGCTGGCCGACCAGCACTTGCGAACTGCTTCTGCTTCGGGCACTGCACGGCAAGAAAGACTGAAGAAAATGGCGTTGGCTGCCTCTTTTATACCCCTGCCGCACTGACATCAGGGAAGAGGCGACGACAACCGACGCCGGACCTAGACTTTGGAATTCGGCCGACCGAGGACCCGCCTGACGGCAGGATAACCCAAGTGTGATGACTGCAGCTGTATGCACGATGAACATTAGTATGTCACTTTCACAATTCAGACAGTCATATAAATTATGTAAATACTCCCTATGCACAGTACTGTCCATATATGGTGCAAGATATGACAGTACTATATACAGCTGTTTTGTTGTACCTGCATGAATCTGAACAGTCACTGTCTCATACACAGACATATTCTTAAACAGGGATGCTCTGATACAGCTATGTACCCATAAAACTACCCCATCACCTTTTGAACCTTTCCTTAAGTATTCATATGTAACAAAATCTTATAAGTGAAAAAGATTAGATTTCCAAGCTTCTGTTACTGCTATGATTTTATATTGTTTTGTAGCTATTAAACAGCTTAATTCGGTGAACTTATTACCGAAACTGCTAGCATTAATTAAAATAGATTTTACTGGTTCCTGTGTAACTTTACATTCTCTTTTTGTTCTAATACTAAAAAAGGATGCAACTGGTCAATAATTTTGCTAGTCATGAAGCTTGCCCCAGCAGCCCCACAGATAATTAGATGAAATTTGTCTTGAGCAAATTGCTGATAATCATGAAAACTCTCAGTCTAGTATTTTAGTAATAGTACATTAAACGTCAATGAAGTTTCTCAACCAATTATTAAATGCATGAGCCTTATTGCATAAGTAATCCATCCAAGAAAAGGTTGGAAGAATCTCACTCAAGATATAATGAACATTAATCTTTTCTAGATATTCTATTACACTCAACACTGAGTTTATCATATAATTCAAGGGTTTGTGTTTTAAATCATTGGTCCCCAAATGTATTACATATAGACTATATGTTTGTTTCACTAGTCCCAGCTTAAGAGTAACCACTAAACTCAACTTCGAGAGAGCAGATACAGGAAGACAGGACTTTAATAACCATTTTAAAAGTTCTTTAACAACAGGTTTCAGTACTGAGTCCCCCAAAATTAACACTACATGTGATTCTGTTACCCAGTGACCTATTACCTTTTCATTTTCTTTAAAATCAACATAATCTAGTGTGATATTCTGTCTGACTTATCCTTTTAATATGTCTCCTGACAGTAATATTCTTATCACATGCATCTGATTCAAGTATCAATAAAACAGAAGGAGGATCCTCTACAGTTGCACAATCTAAATTTACAATGCAATTATTCCTAACCTCACTGAAGGCCTCTGTATCAATAACTTCCCTTCCGTTCTTAGATACAATGACTTCCTGGCATACACACACAGGCCTATGTTCATGAGCAAATGAACTTGAATCAACACTATCCAGGGAGACATGCAATTCATCTGAACTGAGGTTATCTACAGAATTACTTTCTTTATATTCTATGTCTGCTACCACATCAGTAGTACTTAAATCCAGATGGAGTTCAGAAGTAACATCCTCACCCCGTTTCTCTGCCTCGTCACATCCATTATTTTTACTCTTTTTTTGTAATACAGTATAGTGTACCCTTCTTTCTTTTCTTACCCTTAGCTTCTTTCTTTGTTGGAGAACCTGACTTACCTAAACTCCCACTCACACTACTATCCAAAAGTAATTTTTGATTTAACATTTTTTTATGGCAATCCAAACGCTCATAAGTCGATTTCCAATCAAGTATTTAAAAATCATAGTAAATGCTTTTCTAAAATGACACATACAAGAATCTTTATAATTATCACTAAAGGACTATCAATGACATTCAAAAGCTCCAGTAGTTTAATACAATTTGAACAAGTATTAGCTTCACCTTGCTTATAATACAATTTACAATGTACACAATCTTTGATATAATTTGGTGTTATAAGGTCTTCAAAACATACAAATTTAGCGCCCATATTTTGCTGAATGTTTAACAAATAAAGTATATACTTAATTTTACAAGGAATTTAAGTGTAACGAAGTTAAAGCTTTAAGACTAACGTACCCCCTTCCTCATGTCTCACTCAGTCACTTAAATCATACATCCCAAAAACACGAGCGCCCACTCATCCCAGGCAAGACATTTTAAACAGTACAGAGCTCCTGTTTGACTGGATGGGAGCACCCACAGCCCTAATTACATCAACAACCCTCCAGGAAGTTAAAAATAAAACAAACAACTATCACTCCATTATCCTTAAAAGAACAGGAGATAAGACAGAAAATAATCATAAAAAAACACCAGCTGTTTGCCCCCAACTGAAACACAGGTCCCAAATGTGTACTTGCATTCAATCAAATGGCAAAAGATTTTAAGCAGTACAAGCTCCTACCCCATTGGATGGGATCAATCACAGCTCCAATAACATCAACAACCCTCCAGGAAGATAAAAATAAAACAAAATAAGACAAACCCAGGAAAGACCAATAGCACCTAATACCAAATAAGCAGTTACTTCAGTGCAAGCAGAAAGTCAAAAAATTACCACAAAATAAAAAAGGCAGAAAGCCAGGAAACTCTGCTAGTATCTACTACCAGTTACCTCAGTGCAAGCAGAAGCAGAAAGTTAGAAAACTCTACTGCAAAGTAAAAGAGGTGAAAAGTTAAGAAACACTACCAAATAAACAGTTACCTCAGTGCAGACATAAGCAGACAAATGAAAATCTCTACCACAGAAAAGCAGAAAGTCAAACAACACTTGCTTGTACCTACTACCAAATAAGTAATTACCTCTGTATAAGCAGAGGCAGAAAAGTGATGAACTCTACCAAAGTAAAACAAAACAAAATGCTAAAAACTTACAATTTTCTGCCAGCACCTACTTCCAGATGAATAAATACCTCAGTGCTAGCAGAAGAGTGACAAATGAAAATTAAAAAGATAAAAACCCTATCCCAAACTAAAACAAAAGGCAGAAAGCCAAAGCACCAAATGTGTTATTTATACTTTCATAAAACTAATGTATTCTATTTTTTCAGTTTTTCTGGTATAGCAAAAAAATCCTAGGTTTTCTCTGTGTGTCTTTTTAACTCATATTTTTTTAACAGCTTTTCTTAAGAAGCCTCATGCTCATACAATTTTTCCCTCATTTCAACATCCGATGGCTGCAGCTTTATCAGCTCATCTCAATAGCTTCATAAAGCTTGTTTGGCTTTTCTAGCCCTTTGTTGCTTGACTGTATTTCTCCAATGTCTCACTAACTTTACTTTAAACACCTCTGAGTGCATCTGACTTACTTTCCTCTAAATTACTGGACGCCATCCCCTGTACTAAAGCTGAAATCTGAAATGTTTTTTGCTGAGCAGTCTGCAAGATTCTTCCAAGCCAGAACTCTTCTTTTTTTCTAGCTGATTTTTACTTACTTTCTTCAAACAAGTTTTCTGCATCTTCTTCTTTCGGCTGCTCCTGTCGGGGGTTACCACAGCAGATCAACTGTTTCCATTTCTTCCTGTCCTCTGCATCTTGCTCTATTTCACCAACCACCTGCATGTCCTCTCTCACCACATCCATAAACCTTATCTTAGGCCTTCCTCTTTTCCGGTTACCTGGCAGCTTCATCATTAGCATCCCTCCTCAGCACATGTCCAAACCACGTAATCTTGCCTCTCTGGCTTTGTCTCAAAACCTTCCAACCTGGGCTGACCCTCTAATATACTTATTCCTAATCCTGTTCATCGTCACACCCAGTGCAAATCTTAACATCTTCAACTCTGCCACGTCAAGCTCTGACTCCTGCCTTTTTGTGAATGCCACTGTCTCCAACCCATATAACATAGCTGGTCTCACTACCCGCTTGTAGACCTTCCCTTTCACTCTTACTTTATTTCTGCATCTAAGCAGTGCAATTACTAACCAGTAACTGAACCTTAGCCAAACTGATAACTGCTACTGGCTTTTTTAAACAATGTGTCATTTTTGGCAATGTTATAGCACTACCCCAACTGCTAATCAGTACTCACCCATCTTGGAAGGTCCCATTTTCCAACCCCTTAGTCACATTTTCAAGCAGACACAAAAGGTACAGGAGTGTGCAGTTACCATAAATGTAGATGTTTGAGTGTATTCACTGTTGCAGTCATTACATTTGGGTTATCTGCTTGCAGTAGCCCTCAGTCAGCCTGATTTTGGGTCCTGCGTAGGATGCTGCCCCTTCTTCCATGACGTCAGGTTGTCAGGGGTATAAAATATGCAGCCGACACCATTACATCAGTTTTTCTTGCCCCAGATGTCAGGTGCCCCCCTAATGGGAAGCAATTAAATCTATAATTACAAAGATATACCTCCAACAAAAAAGCAAATATATCAAAAAGCTTTTTGAGCATGGTAAGGGAGAGTAGAGGTATAGCCAAAAGAAGAAAGGGGGCTGGAGGGTAACCAGGACTGCAACAGTGAATACACTTGAACATCTACATTTATGGTAAGTGTACACACAATTGTACTATGTTCTTCGTGTTTCACTGTTGCAGTCATTACATTTGGGTATATTCCCAAAGCTAAGGTTGGGAGGAGGAATTTAACTAGAATTAGGACCAGCTATAAGACCCTACAAGACTGCAGTGGCAAAGCCAGCTCTGGATTTAAAGAAAACTGGCAAAGGATAATGCTGGGTGAAAGTATGTACAGAACTCCAGGTAGCAGCTTCTAGGATGTCCCTGGCAGAAACGCCCCTGAGAAAGGCTGTAGAGGTAGATGCAGCCCTGGTTGAATGGGGTCTGATGCCTTGTAGGACAGGTTTTCCATGGTGCTTATAGCAGAAATGAATGCAGTGGCCAATCCATTTTGAAATTGTTTTCTTTGAAATATCTTTCCTCTCTGTCCCTGCAGCAAATGCCACAAGCAGTTGTTCAGATTTCCTTTGAGGTTTAGTCCTGTCCAAGTAAAATCTAAGTTGTCTGTGCACGTCTAAGGAGTGCAGTTTCCGTTCCCCTTTGTTCTGTGGGTTAGGAAAGAAGGTAGGCAAATGAATGGACTGATTAAGAGCCACAATGGATACCACCTTGGGCATGAAGGAGGGATTGGTTCTGAGGGACACCCTGTCCACATGAAAGATGATGAAAGGCTCCACTGCCATAAGGACCTGTAATTCAGATACCCTTCTTGCAGAAGTGATTGCTAAAAGGAAAGCTGTTTTCCAGGAAAGGAATTTTAAATCTGCAGTAGCAGCTAGCTCGAGAGGAGGAAGAGTGAGTTTCTCCAAGACAAAGTTAAGGTCCCAGGCTGGAGTTGGAGCTCTCCTGGGTGGCCTTAAACTTTTGGCCCCTCTGAGGAACTGCTTGAGCACTGGGTAAGAGAAGAGGGGAGGCTCTGTGCTGTAATGAGCTGAAATGACTGAGGCATGAATTTTGATGAAGGAAAAGGACAAGTCCTTAATGAAGCATCTCAGTCAAGTATTGCAGAATATGAGGTAAATTGGGCACTGCTGCGCTCATCCCTTGAGACTGATTCCAGGAACAAAATCTTTTCCATTTTGCAGCATAAGATTTTCTAGTACTAGGCCTCCTTGCCTCTAAAATGATATCCATCACTGATTTACTGAGGGATGGTAAAGGAGAGATTAGGTAATTAGCCAGGCTGCTAGGTTCAGTGTTTGCAGCTGAGGGTGCAGAATCTGGTTCTCCTGTTGAGACAACGGGGAAGGAGTCTGAGGCAGATGCCATAGGGCCAAGCGTGACACACTGCGCAAGAGGGGGTACCAGTGTTGGCGTGGCCAGTCTGGTGCAATTAAAATTGTCCTTGGCTTGTCCTGTTTGATCTTTAGTAGTACCTTGGAGAGCAGAGGCAGACGAGGAAAGGCATAAACTGATAGGTTTTTCCAGCTGAAGGATAGAGCATTCACTTTCCAAGCTAGCTTGTGGGGAATCCTTGTGCAAAATGTGTCCAATTGATGGTTCTGGGGGGAGGCAAACAGGTCTATATCTGGGCTCCCCCACTTGCTTGTCAACATGTTGAAAATCCTTGGTTCCAGTTTCCACTCATGTGGGTCCATGAGGTTTCTGCTTAGTCCGTCTGCCAGTGTATTTAGTTTTCCTGGCAGGAACTGAGCTTGTAGATTCACTTGGTAGCTCAAGGTTGTGTTCCACAATGCCATGGCTAGCCTGTAGAGGGGGGTAAGAATGTGTACCCCCCTGCTTGTTTATGTACGACATGACAGTTGTGTTGTCTGTCTTTACCATTAGTTGTCCTGGAAGAATGTGGTCCTTGAAGGCTGTCAGAGCATTCTGTACAGCTAACATTTCCTTTTGATTTATGTGCAGGTGCATTTGACCTGGGTTCCATTTGCCCTGAATGCACTTCCCTGCCAGGTGAGCCCCCCATGAATAGTCTGATGCGTCTGTTGTTAAGGTTTTGGCGGCAAGGGGTAGTGTGAATGGCAGTCCCCTGTTTTGGTGGCAGGCCTCTGCCCACCAAAGGAACTCTAGGCGTAGGCAAGGTATAACAGGAATAATTACTTCTAGATCCTGTGAATGTTAACACCATAGGCTTTTGAGATATCATTGTAGTTTCCTCATATGCAGCCTTGCATATGGAATTAGAAGAATGCAGGAGGCCATGAACCCCAAGGCTAACAGTATTTGCCTTGCAGATAACTGGGTTTTTGTGGCCACTTGTTTGAAGTAGGTTGTCAAATGAATCCGTTTCTCTGGCGTGAAGAAAGCCATCTGGGAAGTTGAATTCAAGCTTGCTCCCAGGAATATAATTTGTTGACAGGGTACCAGGTGTGATTTCTTTTCATTTATGGTGTACCCCAGAGAAGTCAGCACCCTCTGAACAAAGGCCAGATGATTCAAAAGTATGTCCTGGCTTTCTGCCTGAATTAGACAATCGTCCAGGTATAGGTATATTTGAATATTTCTTTGCCTGCAAAATGTAATGACTGGAGCTAGGCACTTTGTGAATACCCTGGGTGCAGTAGATAAGCCAAAGGGCAGTGCAGAGAACTGATAGTGCATGTAGCCTGCTTTGAAGTGTAGGTATCTTCTGCAAGATTCCCCAATAGGGATGTGCAGGTATGCTTCTTTTAAGTCTAGTGTTGCCAACCATGCATCTGTGCACCTAGCATATGA
This sequence comes from Protopterus annectens, assembly GCF_019279795.1. Classification (NCBI taxonomy): domain Eukaryota; kingdom Metazoa; phylum Chordata; order Ceratodontiformes; family Protopteridae; genus Protopterus; species Protopterus annectens. The sequence goes on along the minus strand of NC_056747.1, from coordinate 337,105,223 downwards.
AGCAGCTGGTGAAGAGTCAGCATTTTGAATTTTGGAATCACCAGAAAGGTGTTTAGAGTAGAAAGGTCCAGGATAGGACGCCATGTATTGCCTTTTCTGGGTACCATGAAAAGTCTCGAATAGAAACCTTGTCCCTTTTCCTCTTCTGGTACCAAATGAATAGCCCCCATGTTTAAGGGAGAGAACTTGATTTTGGGCCTCTGCCTACTGATTTGGGGGTAGATCTGGCCACCCGCTTGGTGTCGGTAACATGTGGAAGTGAAATCTGTATCCTTGGGACACTATATTTAAAACCCATTTGTCCTGGGTAATGAGTTCCCAGTTTTTGGCCTGCAGACCAATCTTTCTGCCTACAGGAGCATTCAGTTGGGAAGTGCTTGGAAGTTTTAAAAGCAAGTCACAGAGACAGTTTTCCATAGGGGGGAGTCTTACTACTCTCAGATTTGGGCGCGGAAATCCCCCACTGCTTAGTCTTGTGTGTCCCCTGGGACTGAAATCTGGGGTTTCTGCTGTGTGTGGGTTTAACTTGAGAAGACCTGGAAGGGGCTGGAAAGGACAATTTCTTAGTGGGCCCACTACTACATCTAGGAGGCTGAACTTGCAAGAAAACTAACAGTTTGCATAAAGTTAGCTTTATCGTCCATCTTTTTAAGAACTTCCTCAGCTTTGTTGCCAAACAGGCAATCCTGATTTAAGGGAGCATCCAACAGTTTAGCTTTAACATGAACAGGCAAAGATTGCTCCTTAAGCCAAGCATGCCTTCTGAGCACAGACCCAGTAACAGCAGCCCTGCAAGAGGCCTCTAATGAATCAAATCCACATTGCAAAGTATGTTTAACAACCTGTTTAGTAGAACGCATTAAATCCTGTAATTCTTTATTTTCAGCACAGTCAAGAATCAACATCATTTTCTGTTTAAGCAACCCAATAACATGATGTTGATACTTTAACATATGAAACTGGCAGTTTAAAGCCCTAATGGCCAAGGCTGCAGAAGTGTAAACCTTCTTACCCCATCTATCCAGCGCCCTGGAGTCTCTATCAGAAGGGGTAGGATTTTTAGCAGTAGAACCCTTAATGCCCTTGGGTCCCTGTGAAATAGTCTCTGGATCCACAATAGGATTTTTAAAAAGACACTTGTGTGAATCGGGAACCCTGTAATATCTGCCAGGTTTTCTGGGAGCAGAAGGCAAAGAATCAGGGGCCAAACTAGATTCCGAAAAGGCATCAACAACAATGTCCAGTACAGGAGGTATAGCTAAAGGCCTATGCTGAGGCAGGAGTAAGAAATCACTAAGTCTCTTTTTTTAATCAGAAAAATCCTGGCTTTCCCAGTGGAAATGCTCCCTTAGAGTATGTAAGGTTTCACCAAAAGAAAAATCCTCTGGAGGGGAAGCAGAGGGAATAGAGTCCTCTGCATCAGAATCCTCATAAGTGGATAAGGGCAAATCCAGATCATCAGAAGAATCAGAAAAATCAGAATCCTGGTCAGAAGATTCAAAAACAACTTCACCCCTAAGTCTTTTAGAAGGGGGAGGATGGCTTCCCCTGATTAACGTTATAAGATCTTCAGCCATTCTTATCATTTGTTTTTTGGGCATAGAGGCCTGAACAAGTGGCCTGGGCGTCAGTTTCTTAGGCATGGTTCGAGATTTAGGCCTAAATGAAGAAGGAGGCATTGGTTTAATATGCAAGTCTGTAGGCCTAAATACACCTTCAGAAGCCGGTGCCTGCACAGCGGCTCTGAATCCATCCAAGGTAGAGACATCCGCAGGTTCCACAGTTGAAGCATCTCGCGGCATACCGGACTCCGAATGGGTCTCAGTAGAGGTCTGCGAATCAGAAGTAGCGGGTATCAGGGACTGCGAAAGTGCCTCACTGAGTACCGGCAAACTGGCGACTGGCTTAGGAGAAGCGTCGTCAGCAGCTTTGAACCTAGGCGGCCTGTCTCTGTCTTTATCTTTGCATTTTTTCTGAATCCCAGTAGTCGGATGGCTAACCGATGACATTTCTGGATAATTAAACCGAGAACCAAAATATTTAGAGGCGTAAATATACCAACGATGGATAGTGCGCTGATTAAATAAAGCATAAAACCGACAGCAAGATACGTCGTGGTCAGGGCCCAGTCAAGGAACACAGTACGAATGAAAATCTTTGTGAGGTATTTGCTTTCCACAAGTAATGCAATTATTAACTTTTACTGACATCGGTAAGGAGCAAGAAAAAGTTTCCCCAATGGGGTACTTAGCTTTAGTTGAAGACTTCGGTTCTGAAACTCGAAAACGAAAATTTCAGGAGTCGGCCGACCGGCACTTGCAAACTGCTTCTGCTTCGGGCACCGCACTGCAAGAAAGACTGATGTAATGGTGTCAGCTGCATGTTTTATACCCCTGATGACCTTACGTCATGGAAGAAGGGACAGCATCCGACGCAGGACCCAAGAGTTTGTTAATCAGGCCGACTGAGGGCTACTGCAAGCAGATAACTCAAATGTAATGACTGCAACAGTGAAACACGAAGAAAGTACAGTTTTGTACCTACCATAAATGTAGATGTCTGAGAGGCATGCATCTGCAGTCCTTACAAATGGGTTGTCCTGTCGTCAGGCAGCCCTTCGGTCGGCCGGATTCCAAAGTCTGGGTCTGGCCTCGGCTGATGTCGCACTTCACCCGACGTCATAGCTGCAGTTATTCGGGTATAAAGGTATCAGCTGACGCCATTTTCCTCAGTGTTTCTTGCCCCAGATGCCAGGTGCCCTCTAGGAAGGCTAAATTTGGATAATTGCAAAAGTTTCCAAATAAAAGAGAGCAAATAAAAATAAACATGTATATACATGTATATACAAACAAATACACCATAATAGATTCCCCAGCTAGCTAGAAGATGGGTAAATACCCTAGGAGTACCTCAGAGGGAAGGAGGAGGGTAATCCTGACTGCAGATGCATGCCTCTCGGACATCTACATTTATGGTAGGTACAAAACTGTACTATGTCCTTCAAGGATGCATCTGCAGTCCTTACAAATGGGTAGAATACCATAGCCAAACTGGAGGAGGAGGAGTAATAAGATTATGGTGTAGTTAAGATCCCTTGCAAAACAGCAGTGGCAAAACCTGCTCGGGATCTGGAGTATAAGGGTAGATTATAATGCTTGGCAAATGTATGCACGGAGCTCCAAGTAGCAGCCTCTAAAATGTCTTTGGTAGCCACTCCTCATAAAAAAGCTGTGGTAGTGGCTGTAGCCCTTGTAGAGTGAGGTCTGATGTTTTCTGGAGTTTTCTTCCCATGGTAAGAGTAACAAAATCTAATGCAATTTCCTATCCACTTAGAGATTGTCTGTTTTGAAATTGCTTTTCCTTCCATTCCTGTTGCATATGCTACCAGTAGCTGGTCAGTTTTTCTATTGCTCTTGGTCCTGTCCAGGTAGTAACGCAATTGTCTATGTACATCCAAGGTATGTAACAGTCTTTCTCCCCTGTTCTGTGGGTTGGGGAAGAATGTAGGCAGGTGGATAGCTTGGTTTAAAGATACCCTGGAGACCACCTTTGGAATAAAAGTAGGATTAGTTCTCATGGACACTCTATCCTGATGGAAGATCAGGAAGGGCTGTACTGCCATTAATGCCTGTAGTTCAGAAACCCTTCTTGCTGAAGTGATTGCAAGCAGGAAAGCAGTTTTCCATGATAAGTACTGTAATTCTGCTGTTGCTGCTGGCTCGAAAGGAGGGAGTGTCAACTTTTCTAGCACAAAGTTCAAGTCCCATGCGGGCAATGGTGGCTTCCTAGGTGGTTTTACATTTTTAATTCCTCTCAGAAACTGCCTGAGCAGAGGATGTGAGAAGACTGGAGGATCCAAGTTGTATTCTGCTGAAATAGATGATGCCCCCTGGTATAAAACGCTTTGAACGCCGCGTAGTACGATTTAGAGCTGCCACTGTTGCACACTAGGGCAGTGCCGGTTAAGCAGGTTTAAACTATTCGGGCTACCTAAAGTCCACTCTTCAAATTTTCCCTTAAAACTACCTTCCTCGAACTATACTACTGATCAAATCAGCGTATCCTATAACTAAAAAGATCAACTCTACTTGACTCCAAGTAGACTATTCTCTATCTATTAAACCTAGCACTTGCTCCTACAGTACTTATTACCTTGATACGCACTCTTGTCATAGATAGTACCCCAAAAGGCAACCCCATTTCTCGGTCACCCACGCCCGAATCTTTTTAAAGTTTTTCGCCTACCCTTCTAGCATGTCGAGGATCAGTTGCTAGTGTCCTCTCCTGCTCAGCTGGTGAACCTGGGAATATTGAGGCAATGTTTCAATTGCCTCATGTACACAGACAACCCTTTCCTCCTCCCACAAAACACAAATACATGCAGAGATGCAACTATAATGGCCAAACTGGAGGCTGAGCTCTTCAACATAGGACTGGCAAGACCAGTCAGGAGGAGAAGGTTACCACACACACTATAGACCCAGTCTCACATAGTACCATTACAACCTCAAATCATACACATAAACACACAGAGACATACTCGAGGCTCTGATCAAAAATCTACCAAAACAGCAGAGGCCACCAAAGCAGACACACCCAAACAACCACCACCTCAGAACACAACACCCGCAACACATAGACCTCACAGTCAGAGTGTCAAACAGTCACAGCCCTTAAGGCCAAACACAATGCCAGACACACTAGTCATTGGTGACTCCATAGTCAGACACACTGATGTCCCGCCATCAGACTGAGTAAGGAGAAGGTCACAGTAAGCTGCCTGTTGGCTAGAACCGCCACATAACGCAAGCACTCAGGTCTCTCAACAGCAGGTACAAATATGACTCAGTCATTGTCCACGCTGGTGTAAACGACCTGAGACGCACTCCCTGGACTACATGAAAAGAGACATTGAGGAGCTCTCTGATTATGTAGCCCAGGCAGGTATGACCCTGACCTTGAGCAGTATCCTACCTTCACCAAGAATGATGCCACAATACAGAGATAAGATGATCAGCTTTAACAATTGGCTTAAACACTGGTGTCATTCAAAGGGGATCCAGTATCTGTCTGCCTGGGATGACATGCTGGACAAGCCACGCTGCTCAAGGGACTGCACCTGTCACCCTGGGATTCGGATATTGGCAAAGGCTCTTGCCACCCCATAGTGCCTTTTTTAGGCAAGGCTCAAATTCTAAACCTACCACCCTAGAACACAAAAAGGAAAAAACTAAGGGTAATGCTGCTCAATGCCAGAAGTCTAAATCTCAAAATGCACTTTGAGGCCCTTCTCAGTATGGAGAACATCGATGTCTGTGCTGTGACAGAAACCTGGTTCAAGGCTCCTGAGAGCACCCCAGCGCTATCAGGTTTTACCTCATATCATGCGTTCCGCCCCAAAATCCGGACAATACCAAGAAAGGAGGGTATCCATATTCATCAAGGACACCCACACCTCAAGACTGGTGGCAACGCGATGCATCGGAGACCATCCAGGTGCAATTAACCATAGGCAAGACTGCTCTGCAAATTGTAGCATGTTACAGGCCACCCTCACAAACTCAGGAAACTCACATGGCCTTCCTGAAAACACTAGAGGGGATAAATGTATCACCAAACACCATCATACTAGGTGACTTCAATTACCCTAATATAGACTGGGAACACTACTCAAGCCCAAACACCCTAGCCCAAAAGTTCCTGGAATTCATAAACTCAAATGCCATGGAACAACTAGTCACCATCCCCACAAGAGGAGATAACATACTTGATCTCATCATCACGAACATGGGAGCACAATGTTCAACACCGAAGTATACCCCTCACTGGTGAGATCAGATCACAAACTAATCTCGCTGGAGGTCCTCATCCCACCCCACATGAAATAAAAAGACCACAGTAAAGAACTTCTCAAAAGCCAACTTCACACTTCTAAAGACTAGTGTGGTCTCCTTTCAGGCCCCCGAGATGGCGGAAAACAATACTCAAGCCGCTGAATCACTTACAAACGCCTTCTACCAGCACCTGCAGGACTGCATGGATAAGGCAATCCCAAGCAAAACAGAGACTCTTGTACCAAAGGCAAGCGTCCAATCTGGTGGACCCCAGCCATAAACAAACTCTACAACAAAAGGAGGAAGCTACTACAAGATAGAGCAAAATCCTTAAAAGGTAAGACACCCTTGATCACTATAAGTAAAAAACTAAGAGCTCTCATAAAATCATCCAAAGCAAATTTCGAGAGAAAAATAGCTAAAGACTCAAAAGACAATCATAAGGCCTTCTTTAGCTATGTTAGAAACCTAGGAGGAAACTCCCAGATATGCTCAGAACTAGTTCAAAATGATGTGAAGATTACTGATCCTACAGACATTGCCAACATACTGGCTGACAGGTTCAGTGCAAACTTCTCCCCCCCCCTCCCCCCTAAAAGGAGAGATATCTTATACCAAATGAGTGCAGCCCCCCAAACATCTCCAGCGCCCAAGTGAGAACTGCTCTCTCCAAGCAAAACACAGCATCCATGGGACCCGATGGTGTCCCCGGCTGTGCGCTCCACCAACTCAATGAGGAATTAAACCCACAGCTAGGACAGCTGTTTAATCAAAGTCTTACCTCTGGATACGCACCAGGGAGTGGCGCGCTGCAACTGTGGTCCCACTTCACAAAGGCGGTGCCTCCACAGGCCCTGGAAATTACCGGCCCATTAGCTTGACAAGCCTTATCTGCAAAGCCATGGAGAGGATCATAATGGACCTCATAAATAAAGACATAGGAATTTGCAGACTTTGGATCCAACCCAGTTTGGCTTTGTCAAAGGCAGATCATGCCTTTTAAACTTGGTTGACTTTTTCAAACAGTCACCAAAGCCATTGATGAGGAAAGGCAGTCCATACAGCCTACCTCGATCTGGCTAAGGCCTTCGATACAATACCCCACTCGGTATCATTGAAAAACTCATCAGCTTAAATGTTAACCCATACATCACAACATGGGTTGCAAACTGGCTGAGTGACAGAACCCACAGCGTCAGAGTTGCTCCGGCCATGTCAGACTCAAAGCCTGTCACAAGTGCTGTCCCACACAGCTCAGTCCTGGGACCACCCTTGTTTGGCATCTACTTTTCCAGTACAAGCAAACACAGGAGGGTTATGAGCTGACAAAGTTTGCAGATGACTGCAAACTGGGCGCCATAGTAGAAAACACATCTGACACAGATATCCTTCAGAAGGGTCTCACAGAAACGGATAACTGGTGCCAGAGCCACGCCTAAAGTTAAATGCCAAAAATGCATAGTCATACCCTTCGAAAACAAGGTTACCCCTAGCTACCAAATAGGTGGCAATCCACTGAGCACAGAAGAAGTTATCAGGGACCTGGGGACCCAGGTTGATAGTAGTCTGTCATTCGACACCCATGTAGCTAAAGTAGTTAGGAAGTCCTTCTACATTGCCCACCTTATCATGAAGGGATTCTCATCTAGATCAAGGGAGGTCATAGTCTCCCTTTACTCATCACTCATCAGACCAATGATTGAGTACAATGCCCCATTCGGAATGTATCTGACCCGACACTTGCAGCAGCTGGAGAGGCCACAAAAGTTCCTCACCAAAAGGATAAAGGGTCTCAAAAATCTGTCCTATGCTGCCCGACTGAAAGAACTCCAGCTCTATTCAGTCGCCATCGCTTGCTCAGAGGTGACCTTTGCCTAACATACAAGGCCATGTCAAACCCAGATTTGATGAATATGCTTCACCTCAAAAATCTAGATCCATCAGAGCCACAAGGGGCGGAGACTTAAACCTCGACACGGCTATTAATAGGACGTGCTGGAGGGATAGATTCATCACCCAAAGACTCCCTATGCTGTGGAACAAAATCCCGGTACATGTGAGGCAGAGCACCTCGCTGGCCTTGTTCAAGAGAAATCTTGACCAATGGATGGGAGATCGCAGATATACCCCAGGAATTACCTCAGTGTCACTGCTCGACAGAGGCACAGCAAAATAATGGGTATAGTTCCCCATACTAAAGGGGTGGCGTAAGCCACAAAACAATGGGCTAGGCTTATAAATGCCCTCGGGCAGATAGCCTAGTATGAACCTATGAACCTATGAAGGACAGGCCATTGTGGAAGAGCTCTGCCAAGTATTCCAGGATGTTAGCTATGTTTACCAGTGACACATTTTCTCCTTTCGCAGTACTCCAAATGAGATATCTTTTCCATTTTGCTGAATAATTTTTTCTTGTTGAGGGTCTGCGAGCCTCCAAGATAATGTCTTTAACCCTTTGAGATAAGTCTGGGTTATTTTGTCTTATGTAATGTTCCAGTCAGCCAGCTGCAGTGTTTTCAGGTTTGGATGCAGGGTTTTGAAGTTGTTCTGTGTTAACAGTAAGGGAACTAGGGGCAGAGGCCATATTTGTTCCCGAGACATACTCCTCAGTAATGGGTACCAATGTTGCCTTGGCCAGTCTGGAGCTATCAGGATGATCCTTGGACGGTCTTCTTTGATCTTCAATAGCACCTTGTGCATCAAAGGAAGAGGTGGGAATGCATATGCTTTCAGGTTTTTCCAAATGAAAGATAGGGAGTCCACCTTCCAAGCAAGTGGGTGGTATGTCCTCGTGCAAAATTTTTTCAGTTGGTGGTTGTGTGGGGATGCAAAAGTCTATTTCTGGTAGTCCCCATTTCCCTGTAATGGTTTTGAAGATGTCCGGATGCAGCATCCATTCGTGGGCATCCGTGGTAGTTCTGCTTAGGATGTCTGCTAGTATATTTTCTTTTCCTGGAACAAATATTGCTTGTAACTGAATGTTGAAGCTCAGGGCCACATTCCAGAGGTCCATTGCCATCCGGCATAGAGGGTATGAATGCGTGCCTCCCTGTTTGTTGATGTACCACATAACTGTGGTGTTGTCCGTCCTTATCAGCAGTTGACCCTGTTGAAGAAATGGTCTGAATGTCTGAATTGCCAGTTTTACTGCCAGCATCTCCTTTTGATTTATGTGTAGGTGCAGCTGGTCTTGAGTCCATAAGCCTTGTATGCACTTGTCCAGCATGTGTGCCCCCCAACCGAGGTCTGAGACGTCCGTTGTGATGGTCTGGCTTGGTTGAGTGCTGTGGAAGGGCAATCCTTTGTTCGATTGACAGGCCTGAGCCCACCATTGGAATTCTTGTTTCAGGCATGGAATTATTGGAATTTGGGTTTCTAGGCTGTGCTTGTGCTGAGACCATAAATTCCTTAAGTACCACTGTAACTTTCTCATATGTAGTCTGGCATGTGGAATCAATATTATGCAGGATGCCATGTAACCCAGGGCTTGCAGGACTTTTCTTGCTGTTAGCTGGTTCTGCTTTGTTAATGCCATGAAGTAGAGAGAAAGGAGCTCCTGTTTTTCTACTGTTATGGATGCCATTTGGTTTGGTGTCCAGCTCTGCACCCAAGAAGGATATCCTTTGGGATGGTATCAGCCTTGACTTTTTTATATTGACTGTGTATTCCAGGGCTTGTAGTAGATGAATGACCTTTTTCAAGTCTTTTGTTAATTTGGTCTTGTTGTCCGCTAGTAACAGGCAGTCGTCCAGGTAAGGGTAAATTTGAATTCCGTGAAGCCTGCAATGAGCAATTACTGATGCCAGACATTTCGTGAATACTCTGGGCGCAGTAGATAAGCCAAAGGGCAATGCTGAGAATTGATAATGCTCTGATCCTGCAAGAAATCTGAGGTATCTTCTGCAATTTGGTCGTATGGGGACGTGCAGGTATGCCTCCTTGAGATCTAGAGTTACCAGCCAAGACTCCTTGCCCAGCATGGGAAGAAGTTGCTGTAGGGTCAGCATTTTGAATTTTGGAACAATGAGGTATGTGTTTAGAGCGGACAGGTCGAGAATAGGTCTCCATTGGTTTTCTTTTCTTGGTACCAGGAAGAGTCTGGAGTAAAATCCTTGCCCTTGTTCCATAGATGGTACCCTTTCTACAGCTCTCATCCTTAGTGAGTTATTTGTTCTAGAGCTTCTGTCTTCTGATTTGGAGGTAGGTTTGGCATTCCTCTCTTCCTTGGTAGAGTATGGAAGTGAAACCTGTAACCTTGGTCTATTGTCTGTAAAATCCATTTGACTCCTGTGATGTAATGCCAGTTTACTGAAAATAAGGCTAGCTTTCTGCCTAAGGGTGCTTCTAGTTGTTCCCTGGTAGGCGGTGCCAGAGCCAAGTCACTGTGATTGTCCTGTAGAAGTGGTGGTGGCTGGATCTGTGGCTGTACCTCGCTGGTTGTTAGCCTGCCACTGACGTCCCCTGTAGGCACCTCTGGATTGACCCCTGCCTCTTGAGCGCCTATTCCTGCCTCTCTGAGCTGTGGAGGTGTCTGGAAAGGACCAATTCTTGGAAGGCCAGTTCCTGCTAAACCTTGGAGGCTGGACCTGCAAGAAATCCTTGACTGTCTGGACAGATTTTGCTTTCTCTTCCACCTTCTTCAGCACCTGCTGTGCTGGGGAGCCAAACAAATTGAGCTTATCCATGGGAGCATCTAGGAGCTTTGATTTAACATGGTCTGGTAAGGACTGCTCTTTTAACCATGCATGTCTTCTGATCACTGTACCAGTCATGGCTGATGTAAAGGAAGCCTCCAGTGCATCATAGCCGCATTTTAAGGAATGATTACTGACCTGCTGAATGTTATGCACCATTTCCTGAACAGATTTTTTGTCTAATGGTTCATCCGAGGACAGTTTTTTAGTTAACTGTTCTAACAAATTCCTGATACTGAATCATGTGGAATTGACAGTTCAAGGCCCTAGCTGAAAGAGTAGCAGAAGTGTAAACTTTTTTACCCCATCTCTAAGGCCCTAGATTCCCTTTCAGAGGGGAGGGGGTTTTTGGCAGAGGTAGCTGCTACAGCCTTGGGTCCCTGGGAGATAGTTTCAGGATCTGCAAAAGGAGCCTTATACAAATGATAATGTGTGTCCGGAACCCTGTAGTACCTATCGGGCTTAGCAGGGGCCGGAGGGAGAGAATCAGGAGCAGTACAAACATCATTAAATGCATCATCCACAACAGTAAGTACTGGAGGAATGGCTAAAGGCCTATACTGTGGCAAATGCAAAAAGGTTCTAAGCCTTTTCCTAGAGTCTGAAAAATCCTGGCCCTGCCATTGAAATTGTTCCCTCATAGCATGCAAGGTTTCCAAAAGAAAATTCCTCAGGCGGAGAGGCAGAAGGAATGGACTCTTCTGCATCAGAGTCCTCATAAGGAGAAAAAGGGCCCTCTGGAGGGTTTGAATTATCTGATTCATCAGAGGAGTCATCTAAAGAAACTGGCTCAGGGGGCTCTACTCTAGGCCTCTTCTCTGGAGGTGGGTGAGAGGCCCTGTCTGGGTGGGGTTGGGATCCCCGGATCAAAGAAATGAAATCCTCTGCTAGACTAAGCATTTGAGAACTAGAGCTAGGCCTGTGAGAGGGGGTCTTAGCAGGCACAGTTTTGGTAGATTTTGCTGCTTTAGCCCTGGCAAAAGCCTTAATCGACATGGATGCAGGTGGCCTAGCAGCTCCACGTGCAGGGGTAGAAATATCCAAAGGGATATTATCAGATAAATCCTGTGAACCTGCAAGAGCAGGTGGGATTTCAGTAGCAGATTCAACCATGCTGGATGAGGCCTCGGGTGGAGGTAAGCTTTCGACCGAAGGAAGAACCGTGGACTCGGTTTCAGCCGAAACCGAGACACTCGCGGTTGGCTTAACCGTGGTTTCGGCCAAAACCGCGGACCGCGAGTGTCGGTCCTTTTCCTTGCGCTTTTTAGATATTTGCATAGTCGGAGTATCCGACGGCATAATGTAAGCAAAAGCGTAGCCGAAAAACTCCTCAGCAAATTCCGACCGACGTCTAAGCGTCTGCCGGTTGAAAGAAGCACAGGCTAGACAAGCTGCTACGTCGTGGTCTGGGCCTAAACAAGGTAAGCAGTAAGAGTGGAAATCTTTATGAGGTATTTGTTTCCCACAAGTTAAACAGTTATTCACTTTTTCTGACATCGGCTGAGGCAAGAAAGAGTCCTCAACGGGTACTTAGCTTTTAGAAGTCTTCGGTAGTAGTAATCTCTGGTTCTGACCGACAGGCACTTGCGAACAGCTTCTGCTTCGGGCGCCACGCGGCAAGAAAGACTGAGGAAAATGGCGTCAGCTGATACCTTTATACCCGAATAACTGCAGCTATGACGTCGGGTGAAGTGCGACATCAGCCGAGGCCAGACCCAGACTTTGGAATCCGGCCGATCAAGGGCTGCCTGACGACAGGACAACCCATTTGTAAGGACTGCAGATGCATCCTTGAAGGACATCATCTAATCTGCAAGCCATGAAGACTACGTATTCCACTATGATTAAAATTAACTAAAAAACAATATCCCATTACAGAATGGGATGCAGATGATTTTTCCATTTAAGTAGCTGTCATGGTACAGACTGTTAGAACACACTCAAATTAATTAACAATACCAAAAGAAATATTACTAAAAAAAATAACATCTTCCAAGACTGTGAAATAAGCTTATTACAATCAAAGTAAATTGCGCATTAACTTCCTTCAAAAATAATCATCACAATATATAGGATTTAGATCATATCAACATGATATGGCATTTAAGCTTCCTGAACAGCCAGCAGGTTGTAAACTTCACAATCACATTTACTGACCTATGCATTTACATGGCCTATCGGAGATGCATCTGCATAAAGTGCATGATTGGACTCTTAAGTGCAATGCAATGCATGAAATGACAGTAATAAAAGCACTTTTCAGTAAAAGACATACAGTGAGAACACCCAGCGGATGAACTTAAGCACAGATTTGATATAAAACTTAGTGAATTTGCTCAGTAGTGTAGCTAGGGTGAGGTGAGAGGGGCAATTTTCCGAGGCACAAAGTGTTGGGGGGTGCAATCAGCCGATCTTGATCTTACTTTAATGCAACACTGGCTTTCAAAAGCCAGTTTTGTATCAGCGGTCAAACCAGAGTACTGTAGCACTGTGTGTGTGGCCATAACTGTAGCAATTGCAAACTACACTGTAGCAAGCTTAAAAGATTAAAAAAATATATTTTTATAAATCTAAAACCTGAATACTCCATGCAGGTAGGGTATAAACTGTAGCAACTGTCTGCTATATATGTAGCAAGCAGTTTGCTACAGTTCATAAGGAGGACATTTTTTCATATACCCATCCTGCACAGAGCTGTACAGCACTTTTTTTTTCCTACAGTGTAGGCCCCACAAGGAGAGATACAGCAGTCAGCTTTGAATGCATCATAGAGTCGGGGACAGCACAGAAACAGGACCTAAATGACTGGGTGGGGATTTGTATGTATCTGGTCACATGGGTAGAAGGAACTTTTTTTTTTTTTTAAATTTTATTTTTGCTTTTGCTCTTGAATGGAGGAGCTGTGTGTGAGTGTGGGTCTGTAACAAGCAGATCACACAATCATACAGCGATCTGCATTTTTTTTTTGCTCTTCACTTGAAGAGCTGAGGGTGTGGGGTGCTGGTTCATGGTACCATCCCAGGACACTAGATGAGTCAGCTACACTTCTGTGCATGCTTACACCATAAGAACATGGCAGCATCTACTTAAGACTTCACAGTAGTGGCTCTCCTGAACTATTCAGGAATCCTGACCTATACGGTAAACTCACTAAAATAGGAAAAATGTGTAGCATCAGTTTGTCTGCAACAAAATTTACCACTGTGGGGGGAAGTATCTTTTTCCCATTAGAATGCATTATTTAGTTACCAGTCCCAGTCCCTACCAACTATCAGTCCTCCTTCACAATGTATTGGGTCAACTTGTTCCCCACGGGCAATAGTCTTCCCCACCCCATTTGATTCCTGTACACAAGCGCTAACTGCGTAAGTTGTCATCCAGGTATACCTCACAATGTTTTGCTTTGAGGTCCTATCATCATTCTCTCACCCCGACTTGCCATAAGTACCTGCATCACCACAGGGGCTCACTATGGACTCTACTAATATTTGCCTGCTTGCTTACACACCCACTACAAATATCTACCATCACTGGTTTGGTAATGCTAAGCTCATGATCACAGTCACTCAAGCCTCTGCTTCCGCTGTGGCACTCAGCCAACTGGAAGTAGACCCCCTTCGTCTCAGATGGTATTATCCAATCAATTCTGTCTTCCTCTCACCTCGTCTAGTTCTTTCCAATGTCCAAGATGGCATTCAAACTCCAGTTGGATGGGTCACAGTCGGGGATTTACAACTCTATGGCACACAGCTGCATAACTGAGTTCAAATTTGGACATTGGGGGTGGTCAAAAAAGTAAAGACAACTTTGTTATAACCCAAGACTAAGCTTGGAAATGTGTAATGTGACAGAAAAAAGCTAACAGAATAAAAGGGCACCTAAACAAAAAAAAAATACTGTTAGTCCAACAGAAAACATTCCATTACTGAAAACTGTGTAAAAACACCAAAAACTAAAATTGCTACTAACAACTTTGTTGCATTACAGAAGAGATTTTTTTTCCATTTGCTAATTTAACAAATGACTAAGAGACATTTGTGGCAAATCTCCTAGTAAACAGAGAAATAATATAACGCTCAACTACAGAAGTCAGCCAACATTCAAATCATACTTAACAAAATGAGCTAGAGTTAAATGTTTCCAAATTTTAGAGCAATATTCATCATAAATAAGAATGCCAAAATAAGAAATTTCCTTTTTTTATTTCTTATGGAAAATTAGTATTTAATGTCATATAAGCCTGAAAGATGCACTTATTCAAAATGTTGCAGAAAGAGAGCATCTGGACCACTTGGAAGAGAAGCAACAAGTTGTCCATTCTTCACTAACACACAATTTAAAATATCAGATCTGCATTTGACACCAGATTATCAACCTGTGGGTTAGCAAGGGAGTTGCAGAGAAAACATTTTCAACCATGTTTCACTTTTCTGATTCATATACAACATTACAAAAAAAGAACAGAAATGCTGACCCTGCTTTGCATTTATTGTGATATCAGTGTTCTGCTGTCCAAATTTTTTGCCTAAATCTGCAGGTTTATTCAACGTGTTACCTATGCACTTAAACAATGGCAATAGGAAGCACATGAGAAAGTATTTCCATGCATAAAACCTGTGCATGTCTAATCAAAATTTGTAATGTGTTGCTATAACAGCACCCCCATCCACAACCACACAACCAGTTTTAAACAGACATGGTATCAGTGTTTGATAAACTGCCTAAATTGGACAGAAAACAGTTTGGCACATACAAAATGAAAGTAACAGGGTCTGGTGAAAACATCTGCTATTAAAATAGAAATGTATTCCTTACCCTGGCTGACAGTGTTGATACCAAGGTGGTTCAAGTTTGTTGTGAGGTTCCCAGTGCTGTTAGAACTGCTTAATGCAGGAAATGCGGGCTCTTCTGGATCCAGTGGGGTCTGCAGTGGTGGGGGGAAGTGAATGTTTGTCAAGTCAGGGAGTGATCCTCCAGTGTTGTGTGTAGCTGGGATCAACGACGTGGTTTCCTGCTCAGCTGATGGAAAAATACTACCAACAAGAAGGAAAACTGCTTTAATATTGCGTTACAGTATGGTAATACATTACACTCCACACATCTACTGCTAAGCTAAACCAAAGAACAGCAGTGAAAATACAAGTACTCTAGTACTATTTAAATATAAGTTGATAAACATTTTTATAGAGCTACCCTGCAGCTTGGCTTCTACTTTGCTAAGCAAGATGTTTTAGCATTTACATATTACAATACAATACATTCACACGTAACATTCTCACTGCTGCTTAGTAAGATTTCTCATCTTCACTATTTCTTACTCAAGTGAATTTATGACAGCTTAACACTTCACGAACAAAATGTATTTATTGTGGTGCTTAAAGTAAGATAACATCTGTCACTGTTTGATTAGCCAAGACAGATACAGAGAAACAGTCATACACATTTGAAATTATATGTACTTGGGATTCATCTGGAAGCAGACTATACTGAAGAAATGGACAAAGATGACAGTTGTGCAAGTGCACTACCCATAACAGCAGATGTGCGATTAAATCATTGCTGCAGTACCCTCAGTTATGTGGGTAACATACTGCCAGAGATAAAACAGCCAGTCTTGCAAAGCCTATGGCTCTTTCCATACATGTGCCCAAACTGCTGGCAGCTTGAGCTGTCAAAGGAGAAAACTAGCAGCTTGGGCACAAAACTCGTCAGGGCTATCTTGCCAAATGAAAAAAGACAGCCTACTATCTTAAGAAAAATAAAGTTAGTTATACTAAGAATTTCGCTATAGTAACAACAAAAATACCAACAAAGAGATATGGACAGAGGGAGGGAGCACCTATTGCATCAGTGATTTCAACAACCATCTACTGTTATGGAAACTGCATATACCATACTGTACCGTGTTCATTTATAAATCATTGCTGCAGTAGCCTTAGCTATATGGGTAGATTCCAAAGCTTATAAAAAGCCTGGAAAGAGGCAGGTAGGGAGTTCAGCAGCCCCTGGACAACAGTCCTAGCAAATTCTCCTCTACACCTAGATAAGCAATTTAGTTTGCAGAGCTTTACAAAGATATGGATGGAGTCCCAAGTAACTGCCTCCAGAATGTTTCTAGAGTCCAAATTTTATATATATATATATATATATATATATATATATATATATATATATATATATATATATATATATATATATTTGGGTCTACTTCAGAATGTTGACCTTTCAGAATGCTGACTTTCATATGGAAGATACCATATGATCGACATTCCAAAAAGAACGACAGGCTGAAATAGCACCATTTACCTACCTGTAAACACAGTAAAACTGTGTTAAGCAGAAGGGCAAGCCCTGCACCCTCACCCCTGCTAGTTAAATATTCTCACTGAGATCGCACTACAGTGCAGGAAAGGGAATCTCCCAGTCCCAAGACTGTAGTGGGATCTCCGCTTATCATTTGTTGGCATATGGTGTCGGCCATATGAATTTTGAGCATCTGAAAGTTCGAACAAATGAAGGGCTCCTATATATATATATATATATATATATATATATATATATATATATAGGGACAACTGTCTGGAAAGTACAGTAGCCTAAACTATAGGGCTATTTCCTACAGAGGAGTAAACAGCTGACCAGCTTTCAAAGCTTCAAGGCAGCTTTACCCACCCAAAATACAGACATGGCTGTCAAGCCTTTCAGACTTTATGCCAAATGAGGCAAACTAAGTCCTGATAGGGCATTTCTAGTAAAAACAAAAACACATGTCCACACCCTGCTATAAAAACACAACAAGAGTGGGTGGAGGGACGGGCGCTACTGCAGCAGTGATTATTCCAACATCTATTGTTATAAGTTTACTTACACAACTGAACTATCTTCTTCGCACTGATCACTGCTGCAGTAGAATAAGCTTTACGGCTAGATTACCACAGCTTAAAACAAATGGGAGGTGGAAGGGTCCAGGAGCTTAAAACAAATGGGAGGTGGAAAGGTCCAGGAGCTGCTAGAGAATTATCCTAGTAAAGCCTGACCTAGACTTAGAAAAAGGAATCTAGTTTATTCTGCTTTGCAAAAGTATGTACAGAGGATTAAGCTGGAGTTTCTTGAATATTTTCAGAGTCCAACCTTTTCCAAAATGCCATAGATGAAGTCAAGGCCCTAGCAGACTGCCCTGGTCCTGCCTGCAATAGTTTTGTTGTGGGGTGAATAACAAAGGTAATATCTTGAGAAACCACTGCTTTGACACAGGTTTTCCTTCTTCGTACCTTCACAAGAAATGAACAACTGATAAAGACGCACGGAATCAAGCATACCCAGCAGGACTAAATCATCCTCTGCAAGGAAGAGTAAACCTGTCTGGTGGACATCTGCAATAAACTCTATAACAAAAGGAAAAAAAAATTGCTGTCCAAGACCAAGAAGGGGCAGATGCCCAACTGGAAACAATGTCTCCTTATCCTGAACAAGCAAATAAGAGCACTAGTGAAATCCTCCAAAGCAAGCTTTGAGTCCAAATTGGCCACATCTACTAAGAGCACTAGTGAAATCCTCCAAAGCAAGCTTTGAGTCCAAATTGGCCACATCTACTACAGACAATCATAAGGCCTTCTTCACATATGTCCGCAACTTCAAAGGAAGCACCCACATCTGTTCAGAACTGATGGTCAAGGACACCACATATACAAATGCCGTAGATATAGCAATACTTTACCCCTTTGTGCCCCCATCAGTAAATCAGGACATCCCCAGTACCTGCCCCCTTCCCCTTATATCTACAGAGCAGGTCATCACTGCTCTCTCAAAGGCAAACAACACGGCCTCCATGGGACCCAATGACATCCCAGGCTGCATCCTACGTGAACTCAGGCAGGAACTTGCAGCACCACTCAGCACCCTATTCAACCAAAGCCTGAGTACTGACTTCGTCCCAACTGAGTGGAGGACAGCCACTGTCATCACTTTACACAAAGGTGGAGTGTCCATCGATCCGGGAAATTATAGACCCATCATCCTAACTCGCTTGATCTGCCAGGCCATGGAACGGATCATCATGGATCTCATCAACAAGGACACTGGCATCCTCCAAACACTCGATCCCACACAGTTTGGCTTCATCAAGGGAAGGTCATGTCTGCTAAATTTGGTCGACTTCTTTGAGGCAGTCACCAAAGCCATGAATGAGGGGAAGACTGTGCACAGTCTACCTAGATCTGGCCAAAGCCTTTGACACTATTCCCCACTCGGGCATAATAGATAAACTCTCTCAACTAGGCATTAATCCATATGTTACCAGATAAAATCCACGCAGTCAAAATAGGGAAAGCCACCTCAAGCAGTAGACCTGTAACAAGCGATGTACCCCAGGGTTCGGTTTTGGGGCCTCTGTTATTTGGGATATACTTTTCTGAGGTGCAAGCCAAAACCAGTGGGCTATAGCTGACCAAGTGTGCAGATGACTTGAAGGTGGGTGGTGTCTTCAAGTCCCCTAGTGATGTGGACATCCTCCAAAAGGTTCTCACTCAGACAAATGACTGGTGCCAGAAACATGGCCTCAAGCTGAATACCAAAAAATGCATCATCATCCCCTTTGGGGAGAGTGACGTCTCCTCAAATTATCACATTAATAAGAACGTCCTAAGCATTCCATCATTCATAAGGGATTTGGACACCCAGGTTGATAGCAATCTGACTTTTGACCCCCATGTTGCTTCCATTGTATGGAAAGCCTTCTACATGGCCCACCTCATAAGTAAGGGTATCTCATCCAGGGACAAGGTCGTCATAACATCCTTGTATTCTTCCCTTTATAAGACCCATTATCGAAAGTACAACGCCCTTTCAGCATGTACCTCACAAAGCATATGCAAGCAGCTGGAGAGACCACAGAGGTTTCTCACCAGGAGAATCCAGGGCCTCAAACATCTACCATACATGGGTAGAAGGAACTTTTTTTTTTTTTTTTTAAATTTTATTTTTGCTTTTGCTCTTGAATGGAGGAGCTGTGTGTGAGTGTGGGTCTGTAACAAGCAGATCACACAATCATACAGCGATCTGCATTTTTGCTCTTCACTTGAACAGCTGAGGGTGTGGGGTGCTGGTTCATGGTACCATCCCAGGACACTAGATGAGTCAGCTACACTTCTGTGCATGCTTACACCATAAGAACATGGCAGCATCTACTTAAGACTTCACAGTAGTGGCTCTCCTGAACTATTCAGGAATCCTGACCTATACGGTAAACTCACTAAAATAGGAAAAATGTGTAGCATCAGTTTGTCTGCAACAAAATTTACCACTGTGGGGGGAAGTATCTTTTTCCCATTAGAATGCATTATTTAGTTACCAGTCCCAGTCCCTACCAACTATCAGTCCTCCTTCACAATGTATTGGGTCAACTTGTTCCCCACGGGCAATAGTCTTCCCCACCCCATTTGATTCCTGTACACAAGAGCTAACTGCGTAAGTTGTCATCCAGGTATACCTCACAATGTTTTGCTTTGAGGTCCTATCATCATTCTCTCACCCCGACTTGCCATAAGTACCTGCATCACCACAGGGGCTCACTATGGACTCTCCAAATATTTGCCTGCTTGCTTACACACCCACTACAAATATCTACCATCACTGGTTTGGTAATACTAAGCTCATGATCACAGTCACTCAAGCCTCTGCTTCCGCTGTGGCACTCAGCCAACTGGAAGTAGACCCCCTTCGTCTCAGATGGTATTATCCAATCAATTCTGTCTTCCTCTCACCTCGTCTAGTTCTTTCCAATGTCCAAGATGGCATTCAAACTCCAGTTGGATGGGTCACAGTCTGGGATTTACAACTCTATGGCACACAGCTGCATAACTGAGTTCAAATTTGGACATTGGGGGTGGTCAAAAAAGTAAAGACAACTTTGTTATAACCCAAGACTAAGCTTGGAAATGTGTAATGTGACAGAAAAAAGCTAACAGAATAAAAGTGCACCTAAACAAAAAAAAAAAATACTGTTAGTCCAACAGAAAACATTCCATTACTGAAAACTGTGTAAAAACACCAAAAACTAAAATTGCTACTAACAACTTTGTTGCATTACAGAAGATATTTTTTTTCCATTTGCTAATTTAACAAATGACTAAGAGACATTTGTGGCAAATCTCCTAGTAAACAGAGAAATAATATAACGCTCAACTACAGAAGTCAGCCAACATTCAAATCATACTTAACAAAATGAGCTAGAGTTAAATGTTTCCAAATTTTAGAGCAATATTCATCATACATAAGAATGCCAAAATAAGAAATTTCCTTTTTTTTATTTCTTATGGAAAATTAGTATTTAATGTCATATAAGCCTGAAAGATGCACTTATTCAAAATGTTGCAGAAAGAGAGCATCTGGACCACTTGGAAGAGAAGCAACAAGTTGTCCATTCTTCACTAACACACAATTTAAAATATCAGATCTGCATTTGACACCAGATTATCAACCTGTGGGTTAGCAAGGGAGTTACAGAGAAAACATTTTCAACCATGTTTCACTTTTCTGATTCATATACAACATTACAAAAAAAGAACAGAAATGCTGACCCTGCTTTGCATTTATTGTGATATCAGTGTTCTGCTGTCCAAATTTTTTGCCTAAATCTGCAGGTTTATTCAACGTGTTACCTATGCACTTAAACAATGGCAATAGGAAGCACATGAGAAAGTATTTCCATGCATAAAACCTGTGCATGTCTAATCAAAATTTGTAATGTGTTGCTATAACAGCACCCCCATCCACAACCACACAACCAGTTTTAAACAGACATGGTATCAGTGTTTGACAAACTGCCTAAATTGGACAGAAAACAGTTTGGCACATACAAAATGAAAGTAACAGGGTCTGGTGAAAACATCTGCTATTAAAATAGAAATGTATTCCTTACCCTGGCTGACAGTGTTGATACCAAGGTGGTTCAAGTTTGTTGTGAGGTTCCCAGTGCTGTTAGAACTGCTTAATGCAGGAAATGCGGCTCTTCTGGATCCAGTGGGGTCTGCAGTGGTGGGGGGAAGTGAATGTTTGTCAAGTCAGGGAGTGATCCTCCAGTGTTGTGTGTAGCTGGGATCAACGACGTGGTTTCCTGCTCAGCTGATGGAAAAATACTACCAACAAGAAGGAAAACTGCTTTAATATTGCGTTACAGTATGGTAATACATTACACTCCACACATCTACTGCTAAGCTAAACCAAAGAACAGCAGTGAAAATACAAGTACTCTAGTACTATTTAAATATAAGTTGATAAACATTTTTATAGAGCTACCCTGCAGCTTGGCTTCTACTTTGCTAAGCAAGATGTTTTAGCATTTACATATTACAATACAATACATTCACACGTAACATTCTCACTGCTGCTTAGTAAGATTTCTCATCTTCACTATTTCTTACTCAAGTGAATTTATGACAGCTTAACACTTCACGAACAAAATGTATTTATTGTGGTGCTTAAAGTAAGATAACATCTGTCACTGTTTGATTAGCCAAGACACTACAGAGAAACAGTCATACACATTTGAAATTATATGTACTTGGGATTCATCTGGAAGCAGACTATACTGAAGAAATGGACAAAGATGACAGTTGTGCAAGTGCACTACCCATAACAGCAGATGTGCGATTAAATCATTGCTGCAGTACCCTCAGTTATGTGGGTAACATACTGCCAGAGATAAAACAGCCAGTCTTGCAAAGCCTATGGCTCTTTCCATACATGTGCCCAAACTGCTGGCAGCTTGAGCTGTCAAAGGAGAAAACTAGCAGCTTGGGCACAAAACTCGTCAGGGCTATCTTGCCAAATGAAAAAGACAGCCTACTATCTTAAGAAAAATAAAGTTAGTTATACTAAGAATTTCGCTATAGTAACAACAAAAATACCAACAAAGAGATATGGACAGAGGGAGGGAGCACCTATTGCATCAGTGATGTCAACAACCATCTACTGTTATGGAAACTGCATATACCATACTGTACCGTGTTCATTTATAAATCATTGCTGCAGTAGCCTTAGCTATATGGGTAGATTCCAAAGCTTATAAAAAGCCTGGAAAGAGGCAGGTAGGGAGTTCAGCAGCCCCTGAACAACAGTCCTAGCAAATTCTCCTCTACACCTAGATAAGCAATTTAGTTTGCAGAGCTTTACAAAGATATGGATGGAGTCCCAAGTAACTGCCTCCAGAATGTTTCTAGAGTCCAAATTATATATATATATATATATATATATATATATATATATATATATATATATATATATATATATATATATATATATTTGGGTCTACTTCAGAATGTTGACCTTTCAGAATGCTGACTTTCATATGGAAGATACCATATGATCGACATTCCAAAAGAACGACAGGCTGAAATAGCACCATTTACCTACCTGTAAACACAGTAAAACTGTGTTAAGCAGAAGGGCAAGCCCCCTGCACCCCCTCACCCCCTGCTACTTAAATATTCTCACTCCGAGATCGCACTACAGTGCAGGAAAGGGGAATCTCCCAGTCCCGCACTGTAGTGGGATCTCCGCTATCATTTGTTGGCATATGTCAGCCATATGAGTTTTGAACATTTGAAAGTTCGAACAAATGAAGGGCTCCCATATATATATATATATATATATATATATATATATATATATATATAGGGACAACTGTCTGGAAAGTACAGTAGCCTAAACTATAGGGGCTATTTCCTACAGAGGAGTAAACAGCTGACCAGCTTTCAAAGCTTCAAGGCAGCTTTTACCCACCCAAAATGCAGACATGGCTGTCAAGCCTTTCAGACTTTATGCCAAATGAGGCAAACTAAGTCCTGATAGGGCATTTCTAGTAAAAACAAAAACACATGTCCACACCCTGCTATAAAAACACAACAAGAGTGGGTGGAGGGACGAAGCGGCTACTGCAGCAGTGATTATTCCAACATCTATTGTTATAAGTTTACTTACACAACTGAACTATCTTCTTCGCACTGATCACTGCTGCAGTAGAATAAGCTTTACGGCTAGATTACCACAGCTTAAAACAAATGGGAGGTGGAAGGGTCCAGGAGCTTAAAACAAATGGGAGGTGGAAAGGTCCAGGAGCTGCTAGAGAATTATCCTAGTAAAGCCTGACCTAGACTTAGAAAAAAGGAATCTAGTTTATTCTGCTTTGCAAAAGTATGTACAGAGGATTAAGCTGGAGTTTCTTGAATATTTTCAGAGTCCAACCTTTTCCAAAATGCCATAGATGAAGTCAAGGCCCTAGCAGACTGCCCTGGTCCTGCCTGCAATAGTTTTGTTGTGGGGGTGAATAACAAAAGGTAATATCTTGAGAAAACCACTGCTTTGACACAGGTTTTCCCTTCTTCGTACCTTCACAAGAAATGAACAACTGATAAAGACGCACGGAATCAAGCATACCCAGCAGGACTAAATCATCCTCTGCAAGGAAGAGTAAACCTGTCTGGTGGACATCTGCAATAAACTCTATAACAAAAGGAAAAAAAATTGCTGTCCAAGACCAAGAAGGGGCAGATGCCCAACTGGAAACAATGTCTCCTTATCCTGAACAAGCAAATAAGAGCACTAGCGAAATCCTCCAAAGCAAGCTTTGAGTCCAAATTGGCCACATCTACTAAGAGCAATCCTCCAAAGCAAGCTTTGAGTCCAAATTGGCCACATCTACTACAGACAATCATAAGGCCTTCTTCATATATGTCCGCAACTTCAAAGGAAGCACCCACATCTGTTCAGAACTGATGGTCAAGGACACCACATATACAAATGCCGTAGATATAGCAATACTTTACCCCTTTGTGCCCCCATCAGTAAATCAGGACATCCCCAGTACCTGCCCCCTTCCCCTTATATCTACAGAGCAGGTCATCACTGCTCTCTCAAAGGCAAACAACACGGCCTCCATGGGACCCAATGACATCCCAGGCTGCATCCTACGTGAACTCAGGCAGGAACTTGCAGCACCACTCAGCACCCTATTCAACCAAAGCCTGAGTACTGACTTCGTCCCAACTGAGTGGAGGACAGCCACTGTCATCCCTTTACACAAAGGTGGAGTGTCCATCGATCCGGGAAATTATAGACCCATCATCCTAACTCGTTTGATCTGCAAGGCCATGGAACGGATCATCATGGATCTCATCAACAAAGACACTGGCATCCTCCAAACACTCGATCCCACACAGTTTGGCTTCATCAAGGGAAGGTCATGTCTGCTAAATTTGGTCGACTTCTTTGAGGCAGTCACCAAAGCCATGAATGAGGGGAAGACTGTGCACAGTCTACCTAAATCTGGCCAAAGCCTTTGACACTATTCCCCACTCGGGCATAATAGATAAACTCTCTCAACTAGGCATTAATCCATATGTTACCAGATAAAATCCACGCAGTCAAAATAGGGAAAGCCACCTCAAGCAGTAGACCTGTAACAAGCGATGTACCCCAGGGTTTGGTTTTGGGGCCTCTGTTATTTGGGATATACTTTTCTGAGGTGCAAGCCAAAACCAGTGGGCTATAGCTGACCAAGTGTGCAGATGACTGGAAGGTGGGTGGTGTCTTCAAGTCCCCTAGTGATGTGGACATCCTCCAAAAGGTTCTCACTCAGACAAATGGCTGGTGCCAGAAACATGGCCTCAAGCTGAATACCAAAAAATGCATCATCATCCCCTTTGGGGAGAGTGACGTCTCCTCAAATTATCACATTAATAAGAACGTCCTAAGCATTCCATCATTCATAAGGGATTTGGACACCCAGGTTGATAGCAATCTGACTTTTGACCCCCATGTTGCTTCCATTGTATGGAAAGCCTTCTACATGGCCCACCTCATAAGTAAGGGTATCTCATCCAGGGACAAGGTCGTCATAACATCCTTGTATTCTTCCCTTATAAGACCCATTATCGAGTACAACGCCCCTTTCAGCATGTACCTCACAAAGCATATGCAAGCAGCTGGAGAGACCACAGAGGTTTCTCACCAGGAGAATCCAGGGCCTCAAACATCTACCATACAAAGATAGGCTAAAAGCCCTATCCCTCTACTTGGTTTCATACAGACTCCTCATAGGTGACCTCTGTCTGGCATACAAGGCTTTCACAGACCCCACCTTGATGGGACTGCTGCATATCCGCAAGTCAGGTTCCACTCAAGTAACCTGCACGGCGGCCTCAACCTGGTCTGTGACATCGACAAGACTTGTTAGCAGGACAGATTTGTGTCCCAGAGACTCCCCAATCTATGGAATAGACTCCCTCTTCATATCAAGCAGAGTACCTCTTTACCCCTTTTTAAGCGCAACCTGGATAACTGGATGGGAAACGGAAAATATACCCCTGGGATTCCACTCATGTCCCTGGTGGACTTGGCTATGCTTATAAGGGCCTCAGGGCCAACAGCCTAGTAACCTCCTATGATATGAAGTTCTGAAAGATTTTATTTTGTCAAGATGGTACCAGAGTTGTCTGTGGACATCCAAGATATGAAGTGTCCTTTTCTCCCTCATTTTTGGTTTCAGGGAAAAAAAACATAGGGAGATGAATAGTTTGATCACTTACAGAAAGCAGGATAAGTTCTCAAGAAACTCCGTCTCTGTGGAAAATGAGATAAGGTTGACCCACCATAACAGCTTGCAACTCAAATGCTCCTGCAGATTTCAGAGCAATCAATAAAACTGCATTCCACGTTAAGAACCTCAAGTCACCCAGATGAGCGAGCTTAAACAAACCAAGATCTCAAAAAGGAGCCACCATTTTTCTTGGAGACCTCTTATTTAGCACCCCTTTCAAAAATAATTTAACAATGAGAATTGCATCGAAAGAGTGAGATCCATAGGAAGAAATGCTGAAATGGCTGACAAATGAACCTTGACAGAGGAGCAAGACAGGCCACAGGATATAGTAACTCACCCAAACACTGCAAAACCAGAGAAACACTAGCCCTGAATGGGTGCTGGTTATTTTGTTGGCACCAACTAGATAACCTATTCCATTTGCTTATATAATATTTTGTAGAAGCAGATTTTCTTGCCTCCATTAGCACCTGCTACACTACACATCCTCAGAAATCAGGTGCCTAAAAGGAATCAAGATCCTATCCTCCAGGCAGTAAGTTGTAGTTGTTTGGGATATATCAAACACTCCTGTTCTTGTCTGAGTAAATCCAGTGAGAAAGCTTGTCGCCAATTCCAAAAGAAGGGAGAACTACAATAGCCTGGGCAAGAAAGGAGCCACCACAATCAGCTTTGGGGGATGCCTTTTGAAAATTCAGAAGTACCCTGGATGTTAGTGGAAAGGGTAGAAAAGAATACAGTAACATTCCCGTCCAAGGAAAAGAAAAGGTATCTGTCTTCCAGATCTTCGTGTATGGAGTACTAGAGCAGAATTTTGCCAATTGATTATTCTGAGAGGAGGTAAAAAGAACTACTTGAGGAACTCCCCACAAATGGATCAAATCTTGAAATACACTGAGATCTACTTTCCATTTGTGAGGGTCTGCCTTTGCCCTGCTCAGCTTGTCTGCCACACAATTTTGCATTGATAGAATGCAGGATGCCGGTAGAGTGAGACTATGTTATAAAGCTGTATCTCACATACGTGGTTAGTCTGTAAATGGGGCAAGATATGGTTCCCCTTGCTTGTTTATGTACCACATCACTGTGGCATTGTCTGTAACTACCTGCACAGGTCCTGGGGACCAAAGACAATGCAGTGAGTTGACAGCCTTGATAAGCTGGCATCTTTTTATGTTTATGTTCTTTGGTCTGTGTGTCTTGTCCCAGAGACCTTGCACTTTTAACTCCCCTTGACACAACTACCGAGAGCAAAGTTAGAGGCATGTGTTATGACTGACTGCTCTGACAAAGGAGAGCAGAAAGGGATACCTGGATTCGGGGATAATTGATGTTTCCGCCAAGTGATTTATTTTTTGCAAATCCTACAACTGGGATTTGAAAATACAATGGATGTTGGTGCTGGGACCAAAGAGACTTCAGACAACATTCTACCTTTCTCAAGTAGAGTCTTGCAAGAGGTATCATGAGAATCAAGGATGCTACAAGACTCGGTATCCTATGGTATTCTTTCACAGTGACAAAAGTCATAGTGGTAAACCCCTAGGAAAAGGTCTAAACATGGCTCTACTTTTCCTTTGGAAGAAAAGTTCTTTGTATTGAGGTATCTAGCAGGCATCACATAAATGCAATCCTGCTTGACTAAGTCAAAAAAGACTTTTGAATGCTCGCTTGGTATCCCAGCCTGTGTAGATCTCTTAACCCAAGTGAGAGAATCCTGACACTTTGAAAAGGACTCTGCAAAGATAAGCAAGTCACCTAAATATAAAAAAAGTACAGTTTTGTACCTACCATAAATGTAGATGTTATCCACAGTTTTGTACCTACCATAAATGTAGATGTTAGAGGATCCATTGCTGCAGTCCTTACTATCCCAGTCGGCCGAATACCAGAGTATCCCAGATGTCAGAAGACCCTAAAAGACAAGGCCCAAAATACATATGTACAACATATACAAAAATACCCCTAAACACAGAAGGTACAAAACTGTACTATGTTCTTCATTGCTGCAGTCCTTACTAGTAGATCCCAAAGCAGAGGTAAGGGAGGCTGGCAAATCATAAGGAAGTAGAGTAGGAGCTGACAACATGCAAAACAGCTGTGCTTAAAAAACTAGCCTAGACTTAGAGTAAATAGGAAGGTGATAATGCCTAGAAAGTATGCACTGAACTCCAAGTAGCTGCCTCCAAAATATCCTTAGTTGCCACCCCCTTAGAAATGCTGTTGAAGTGGCAGTAGCCCTTGGATAGTTTGTTTGACACAGGCTTGCCCTGCGAACTCAAAGCAAAGAAACAAACAACTGCTGAGACTGCCTAAAATCCTTAGTCCTGCTTAAATAATAACATTGCCTGTGTACATCTAAAGTGTGCAAAATCTTTTCCCTTTATTTGGGGATCTGCATAAAAGTAGGCAAATGAATAGTCTGGTTTAAAGCCACACTAGAAACCACCTTAGGCATAAAAGAAGGATTAGTACGTAATGATACCCCTATCTTATGGAAAATCAAAAAGCTCTACTGCCATAAGGGCCTGCAACTCAGACACCCTTCTTGCAGAAGTAATAGCCAACAGAAAAGCAGTCTTCCATGACAAGTATTTCAATTCAGCAGTAGGCTCAAAGGTTGTAGAGTAAGTTTTTCCAACACAAATGAGATCCCAAGCAGGAGTAGGAGGTCACAATCATATGTGAGCTGAAATTGCTGCAGCATGATCTTAATGGAAGAGAAGGGACAACCCCTTTCCAATACTCAGTAAGATATTGAAGAGCCACACTCAAATTAGGCTCAGAAATCTCCAAATTCTTTGCTGTACTCAAAAATAAAATCTCTTCCATTTTTCACACTTTCCTTGTACTAGGTCTTCTAGCTTCCATAATCACATTTAAAACTTGTTGAGGAAGGAGACCTGCTGTGTTTCAACACAGAATATGCCAGGCTGTTAGATGAAGAGAGTGAAGCTTGACATTGAGCAGATGACCGTCCTTCTGAGATAACAGATGAGGAATCAAAGGTAAAGGCCATGGAGGCTTCCTTTACCACTCTTAGTAGTGGGTACCAGTGTTGCGGAGCCAATCTGGAGCTATCAAAATCATCCTTGGCTTGTCTTGTCTGACCTTTAATAGCACCTTTGGAAGAAGAGGCAGAGTGGGAAAGGCATAAACATGAAGGTTTTCAACTGAAAGACAGAGCATCCACTTTCCAAGCTGTGTGATGAAACCCCTTTGTGCAAAACTTTGGCAGCTGGTGGTTTAGTGGAGAAGTGAAGATCTATATCTGGAGTTCCCCATGACACTGTCAATTTCTGAAATACATGAAGATCCAGTTTCCACTCAGGGGGATCCATCCACCTAGGTAGATTTGTCTGCTTAACACATCTGCTAAGGAGTTCTGTGCTCGGCGAAAAACCTGCCTGAAGAGTTAGTTGCAAGCGGCGCAATCTCCCATAAAACCATTGCTTGCCTGCATAGAGGATAAGAATGTGTTCCCCTTGTTTGTTGATGTACCACATGACAGTTGTGTTGTCTGTTAGAATCAACACCTGCCCTGGAAGAAGTAACTCCTTGAAAGCCATTAATGCAAACTGGACTGCTAACATCTCCTTCATGTTGATATGTAGATGCTGTAGTCTGGCAGGCCACTTGTCTTGTATCCACTTTCCATTTAGATGAGCTCCCCAGCAATGTCCCCGGCATCTGTCTCGTTAAAATCTGACTATGTTTAGGTGATTGACATTCCTGAGCCCACCACAAAATTTTTGAAGGCAAGGTATTATTTGAATGACAGTGTCCAAATCCTGGCAGTGCTGTGTCCATACATTTTGAGATACCATTGTAGCTTCCTCATATGCAGTTTGGCATTGGGAAGCACCAGAATACAAGATGCCATGAACCCTAATGCTTGAAGGACTGTCCTTGCAGTCAGCACGGACTGATGAGATAGTTGATGGAAGTAAAGTGATAGACTCTTTTGTTTGTCTAAAAGGCCATCTGGGCTGCTGTATTCAGTCTCACACCCAGAAAGCACATGTCTTGAGAGGGTACTAGACTGGACTTTATTTCGTTCACAGAATACCCTAGGCATCTTAGCACTGCTATAACATGTTCCAGATGCTGTAGAAGGTCTTCCTTTTCTTGAGCCAGAATCAGGCAGTCGTCCAAGTAAGGATAGATTTGAATTCCTTGTAGCCTAGTAAGCTATCACTCCTTGTGCCCTGAGTAAGCTCATCTGGAGCCAGAACCTTTGTGAATACTCTGGGCGAGTAGAGAAGCCCAAAAGCAATGCAGAGAACTGATAATGAGAATTTCCAGCAGATACTTCCTGCAACTTAGTCTTATAGGCACATGAAGGTAAGCTTCCTGAGATCTAAAGTTACCATCCAGTGATCTTTGCCCAGCAGAGGTAAAAGCTGTTGTAACGTCAACATCTTGAACTTGGGAATGTCCAGATAAGTGTTGAGGATAGATAAATCCAAAATTGGTCTCCACGTGTTCCCTTCTTTGGTACTAGGAACAGGAATAAAATCCTAGGCCCCTTTCTGATACAGGGACTGGCTGAATGGCCCCTATTTGGAGTAACTGAGAAATTTGCTTGTGAGCCTCTTGCCTTTGTGGGGAAGGACCGTCTGGCATGCCTTTGTCAGGGGCCAATGTATGGAATTAAGACCTGTAACCGTGGTGAATGATATCCAACACCCATCTGTCTTGAGTAATTAAATCCCAATTTTCTTTGAAAGAGACAGTCTTC
The DNA here is from genome assembly GCF_019279795.1 of Protopterus annectens. Taxonomy (NCBI): domain Eukaryota; kingdom Metazoa; phylum Chordata; order Ceratodontiformes; family Protopteridae; genus Protopterus; species Protopterus annectens. The sequence goes on along the minus strand of NC_056747.1, from coordinate 337,074,356 downwards.
CTCCCAAAGGACTGCCAGACGAGAATCTACTGGCAGCTGAAAAGGCAGGTCATTGGGTCTGTTTACGAAAGGACTGACCCCTGCCCTCACCAGAAGTCTGAGCAGGTGAACTCCTGTTCTAGGCCTAGGCCTAAAAGAACCTTGAGCTCTGCCCCTAGACTGGGAATCATAAGCAGGATATGTCCATCCCTTAGTAGGCCAATTTCTACTAAACTTGGTGGCTGCACCTGCAAAAATCTTTAACAGTTTGCATAGACTTAGCTTTGTCCTCCATTTTCTTTAAAACTGCTTCCACAGGCGAACCAAACAACACATCAGACTGTAAAGGAGCATCCAAAATCCTTGTCTTAACATGCTCAGCTAAATTCTGATCCCTCAACCAGGCATGCCTGTGACAGAACAGAACTAGTGGCAGCCACCCTCGAGGAGGCCTGTACAGCATCAAAACCACATTGCAAAGAATGCTTACCCACTTGTTCAGACACATGAACTAAATCCAGCAACTCTTTACACTCAATACCTTCCGCCAAGCATCCACCTTAGATTTCAATTGTGAAAGGAGATAATTTTGATATTTTAGCATGTGAAACTGACAATTCAACTCATGGCTAAAGTGGAAGAAGTATACACTTTCTTTCCCCATCTATCCAAAGCCCTTGCCTCTTTATCCCAGTGGGAACAGGGTTTTTTAACAGAGTGGGAACAGGGTTTTAACAACAAGAGGCCTTAACACCCTTAGGTCCCTGAGAAACAGTCTCGGGTCTGCCCTAGGACTTCTCCGGTCTGCCTAGGACCTAAAAAGATACTTATGAGCTTCAGGCACCCTATAGTACCTATCAGGTTTAACAGGAGCAGGAGGCAAGGAATCAGGGTTCAGGAAGCCTCTGCAAAAATCTTCTACCACATTCAAAACAGGAGGTATAGCTAAGGGCCTATGCTGGGGTAAAAAAAAAATTCCCTAAGCCTTTTCCTAGAATCATCAGTCTTGGCCTTCCCATTTAAAGTGCTCCCTCATGGATGCAGAGGTCTCTGAAATGAGAAAATCCTCAGGAGAGAAGCTGTAGGGAATCATCATCCACATCAGAATAAGGAGGAAAAAACTCCTGCAAATCTTCATAGAAGAAGACTCAGAAGCCCTGTCTGTTGTTCAAACTCTCAAACTCAGGTTCCACCCTAGGCCTCTATCAGGAGGGGGCAGAACCTCTCTAATCAAATTAAATCTTCTGCCATTTTAAGCATATGTTTCTTAGGCACAGAACCTGAAGTGCTAGGAGAAGCCCCACTGAAGCTAAACTTGGCCTACCTCTCAAGAAGTTTTGGAAACAGAAGGAGAGGCTCTAATTACCTTGGGAAGAGAGGGAAGAACAGTTGAGAAGCCCTCAGCCTGGCCTACCTCCTGAGAAGGCACATCCTGCAACAGTAAAGTCTCTGCCTGAGACTCCAAACTCCTGGCAAAACCTCTGGCTCCACTGAGCCTACTAAAGAACCGGCGTCTGGGACTGCGGTTCATCAACCCTAGGCTTCGCTGTTTTGTCCCGGAGCATCCGGGTATTTTATAATTACCAACGCTTCCCAAACACTAACCTAGCACAGTCCCAACCTCTTAATAGTGCTGCGTGTTAAACCTAGCACAAGAGCGGCATCCAACAACAACGTCGTGCTCCCTAAACAAGGTATACACAAGGTATGGTAATCCCTATGAGGTATCTGTTTCCCACAAAATATACAGTTATTCACTTTTTCTGACATCGGTTAAATACTGAGGCAAGAAAAACCAAAATGTTACTTAGCCAACTCTGATTCGGTCTGAAACTCGGCAAATATTTCAGAACGCCAACCCTGCACTCGCAAAACTGCTTCTACGCGACCATGCGGCAAAAGACTGAGGATGTGGTGGGGGTCATGCGCGCATTACCCTGACGTACGGCGTCGCTCTAAATCGCCCTGACCGACGTCAGCCTTATACTCTGGTATTCGGGCCGACTGGACAGCGGACTACCCGATAGTAAGGACTGCAGCAATGTGGAACGAAGAACATCATGGATACCATATAGTCTGTAATGTGTTATGACAGGAGCTAGACATTTTGTGAACATTCTTGGAGACCAAGACTAAGTACTCGACCTACAACCCACTTAAATTCAAACTTTACCACCTTCATGTAGCCCTGCTTCTGTCATGGGACATGCATCCAAATCCTGGGCCCATCCATCACCCCATGCATAACTTGGGTTCCTGTCAGAAGAACTAAGATGCATTCTGTCAAATGCATCTTTGTTGAACTGTAAATGTCAAAAACGCAAAATGACGAAGCGGCTTTTAAGCAAATTCTTTCCTTGGGAAAGAAGTCGCTTGGTCGCTTCTGTCATTGCTGTTTTTTTATGTAGTGCGATCTCAGAGTTGGTATATTTAAGTAGGGGGATGTGGGGGGCATAGCCCCCCACAAGAGTGGTGTGAGGGGGTGAAGCCCCCCACTTAAAATAGTGTTTAGTGTGTTTTTTTTTTTTTTTTTTTTGTTAACAGAAAATGTTATCCCTGGGAAAAAATTTGCTGTTCTGGCTGTTCGCTCTTTTTTTGTTCGATATAACGGCGTTCGATCTTTTGATCGTTCACTGTTATAACATAGACCCCATAACTCTACCTCTCCCTACTTAATAAACTCATCCTCTCCAAACAAACATATTTCCTTTTACTGTATGAATGCCTGTAGTATTCTAAACAAAGTTAGAGAAATCCATGCCTAGATAGCCTTCCACACCCCTGATGTCATCACCATAACAGAGACTTTGCAAAACCCCCAAACCTCTGATAAAGACATTCTCCCCCCCTGGTTATAATATACTCCGCATAGATTGCCAAAACAAAAAAGGGGATGACGTAGCCATCCTCTACTCCAACCACCTCGCCATTACAAGTACTATGAAACCGAACCCATCCTTTTCTCCTGCTGAACTACTGACAGCTAACCTTAAAATCAATGACCACACCACTATCACAGTAGCAGTCATCCATATTCCTCCAGGAGACAACATTCCTCTACTCGAAGATATTCTTTCATACTTTTCACAACACATCCCCAATGAAACTATCCTCCTTAGAGATGTCAACATTAACTGGTTAAGTCTCAGTAATCCAAACTCTAATACTCATTAACTTACATGGCTTTACACAGCTAATCTCCCAACCTACTCATACAAATAACTCCCACACATCTAGTACTCTTATTGACTGGGTACTTGTATCTAACACTTCCAAATATCATAACCCTGAAACCCTACCAAACACCCCTCTCACTCCCCTATAAAAGTGCTTAGGTTCACTCCCACTTCTCAAAACTTCCTAGATTTATCACTTGTCACAAACTCTCTAACTTCCATCCAGAAACCTTTAATGCCCTCCTCTCTAAAGTAAACTGGAAATTCCTTACCCAATTCCCACTAGAAGCATCAGTCCTAGCTTTCAACTCCACTTTCCTTAGCATCTTAGACTTACTTGCCCCCCCTCGTAAAGTCCGAATTAAGTCCAACATATCTCTGTGGCTTTCAAAAGCCACTCGTACCCTTACAGTAACTAGGGTCAAATAATGGAAAAAATGGTCACAAACTAAGCTCCCTGCAGACTTGCAAAAATATAAAGAACTCAGAAATCTAACAAAACACACAAAGATAAAAAGGACTTCTATAACAAACCTTCCACAGCCCTAAAATCTAATCCTAAAAAAATTCTGGAACTCTATTAACCAAATCACCAAAAATAAATGGAGTAGGCCTGGTAAAAAGCACAAACAAACACAGGTACCAGTTGCAGTAAACGAACCACAAAAGACTGTTCAACAGTTTTGAAATGCCTGGGAAAACCGCCACTACACGTTTTCTGTATAAATGCAGGCTTTGTGGAAAAGATGATGTCACCAAAATTGAAAATCCAATTTATTGAAGTATAGAAGAAAACTGCCACAACACGTTTTCAATAAAAATTAAAATATTAATGTTGCTAACTGCCACAGTATGTTTTCGTAGGAGTAACACTCGAACTTCATCAAAAAAAAAAAAAAATCATGTTATCACTTCCTTTTTATACATCTTAATTGAAATACTGGTTCAATTAATCAATTAAACTTTTTAAAGGAACCTTGATTCAAGCAGCTTTTGGATAAATAATTTACATAAATATGAACCATTTCCATAACATTAACTAATGCATCCAGTTAACTATAAAAACCTTTACACTAATATATATAATAAATACTGTTATATTAAAAATGTTTATATAAATACTAAATATACTATAAAATACATTTAAACTGTATATAAAATTTATAATGCGGTTTATAATAGGATGGACTACATATTCCCAGCAATTAAATTCAGTAAATAGAGTATACTACAAGTATAAATAATATATATAAAGATGTCATATCACTGGCGTTATGTATACTATAATTTCGCAGATCTGAGTTTAAGTAAAGGGGCAATGGATATATGGTCATTCATGCCCGGAGGCTTGTTGGCTTCTAAAATTACTTGCCAATATGTCTCCCTAAATTCTAATTTAGTTTCCCAGGGGCCTCCCCTAAGCTCTTTAGGAACCATTTCCACCACATAAAAGTGGAATTTAGATTGGGGGCATTGGAGGGTGTGTTTGTACAAGGCATTTCTAGAACTTTGCTTCTGAATATCATTCATGTGTTCATATATTCTACGTTTTAAAGTTCTCTCAGTTTTTCCTACGTAGAATCCCTCACAACCCTTACATAGGGCAATGTATACTAGCCCCTGGGAATTAAAATTTGAATAATTGGATGCTGCTATCCATTTCTTCCTAGCTGTCACAAATATTTTTTGTTTATGTATAATGTATTTACATTGGGGGCATGCTCCACATTTATATGTGCCCTTAGATTTACTAGAAAACACAGGATGCTTGTTATTTTCTTCAAGTATCCGTGTATTTTGGAGACTTTTTTCACACATATTTTGTATATGTGTGTAGTAAGTATGCATTTTCATACCTTTATTTAACATCAGGGTTATACTGTAGGGTGATAATGCATTTATGTTAACTTATATGTCGTGGGTGACAGGCAGGATGAGTTGTTTCTATTTTTATCAGCATTCAAATTTTTATATTTTTAATAACATTGTCGGAATGTGAAGACTTTGATTTTATAACAGATTTTTTAACAGATTTTATAATATATTTGCAGGTAGCGCACTTTGCAAACATTTGTATTTAAATTTATATATATTTTTAGATGAAATGAATGAGTTTAGTAAATGGAATTATTATATGCAGATACTGCTTTAAGAATTCAAATAGTAAATGTTAAAAGCAAGCCAGTATTTTGGCGCCAACTTTCAAATATAAGGCATACAAGCATTAACAAAAGTGTTCTGATAAAGCCCACTATCCGGTGGGTGAAAGCGCTTAACCGTTTATGATTTTCATTAAGTGTATATAGTTCGTATTTTCTGTGGAATAAACATTTATTTTTCAATACAGAGGTGATCGGACACTTATTGGTGATTCTGTGGCATCTTTCCTACAGTAAGTCGTATCTTATGTGTACAATAGTCCAAAGGAAGGCAGAGAACTGACAATGTGGCCCAAACACACAAATCTTGAACGTCTGAAATCTGGATCTTTTAAATCGAAGGCTACTAAAAACTCAAATGAGGAAGAAGGGATAACAGGATGTGAAGTGAAAGGATTCTGAAACAGGGTACTATCACAAAATGATTCATGACAGAAAGATCCAGAACTGGTCTTTTGGAATTTTCTTGGACACTGAAATTAAGGAGGGACTGCTTCTTTTACCACTGAGACAGCATATAGTGTAGGATAGATGAGAACACAAGGATTGGGTCTGGGCAATGAAGAGGAATCTCCTAAAAAGGGGGAACTTCCTGCCACTACCATTTGCAGCCCAGTGGAATCGGCTTCAGAATCCATTTGTCTGAAACAATCTGTTGCCAAAGACAGAATAGAGATTCATACTGTGTGGAACGAATAATGACTGACATGCTGGTGTGGATGAGGAGCAAGGTCCCTTACATAGTCACTCTGCCTTATTTGACTCTCCTTTATTCTTGAGGGGTCCAGTTTTCATTTGGGAATATCTCTGCCACTGCTTTTAGATGTCTGCTTCCCAACATTCTGCTGAGACTGTTTATTTTGTTTCTTGCCAAAACAGGATGAGGGAGAAAAATCCCTTGGAAAACTTATAGAAGGAGAGCTGAAAAATCTGAGATTTTCCCTGAATCAGTTAACTTTTCTCACTGCACTTTCTGATAACCTCTGCAGCAGAGGGTCCAAAACCTAAACTTCTATCCAGAGGAGAATTCAATATTTAATTTTTGACATCTTCTGGGAGGTTCTGAGAATGCAGACGGTCAACTCTTGCCAAAACAGTACAGGTAGCAAGAGCCCTGGAAGCAGTATCTACACACTCATAAACACACTTCAAAATAATGAGTAATGACCTGAGAAATAGAAGGAACTTTACCAGACAAAGCAGCTGTGTCCTCCTATGAAGAAACTACAGCCAAAACATTCCTCATACTTTCACAATTAGGCAGTATAAACTTCAACATATGAGCATGACAATTCAGAATTCTACAAATCAAAGTTGCAGAAGAATACAATTTTCCCTAAACTTATCAAATATTTTACAATCCTTGTCAGAAAGAGAAGGATTAAGCCGCAGTGGTGCAGCGGTTAGCGTTGTCGCCTCACAGCAAGAGGTTCTCCCTTTTGATTCTCGGCTGGAGCACCTTCTGTGTGGAGTCTGCATGTCCTCCCCGTGGTCGAGTGACGCTAAAGACATGCAGGTAGGTGCGAGCATGAATGGGTGTGTCTTCATTGAAGGCTGGACGTCGGGCTGGCAACTCGGCACCGTAAAATCCACTGCCAATCATAAGCGGACCGGAGTTCCGCTGTGGCGACCCCTAACCGGGAAAAAGCCAAAAGATCAGTAGTCAGAAAGAGAAGGATTAGAATTAAAATGTTTGGCAGTACCTGGATTAGCTAAAGCTGTAGCTGCTGAGTCAGGTATGGGACTCGTGTATAAAAACCTGAAGGTTTGAGTAACTTTGTGTATTCTGTTTTCTTAAAAACAGCAAGTTGGCTGTCAGGGAAAACGCAAGCTGTGGCCAACACATCCACCAATGCTGACAGCATGGGGTAAAGGATCTGGGAATTCCAGTTATAACAATTCACAGCATTTTTGAAGAACTGAGAAAACTCCGCATTCTCTCACTGAAAACACTGGCACACACTGAAAATAGGCTCGACAAAAATGAATCCCTCACAAGGAGATTCAGGTAGAAAACTCTTCACAGAATCTGAATCAGAATTCTAAGAATAAAAACTTGCATTTGTCCCTTCACATTCTTCTACAGATTCAAAATCCTGAACCTCTTCAAGGAAAGAGGAATCCCGTTTTCTTTTACCACAAACCACCTTATGAGGAGGGCTAATAGCCTGTACAAGATCTTGAAGCAAGCCCAACAAACTACACCTGTCCAGAGAAACTGCCACAAAAGTTAAAGGTTTAGTTTTCTGTATCTTTTTTGACAGGAAAGTTGGGGCAAAAAGACCTAGTATCACCTGCAACAGCTTCCAAGGGACAGGCACAACATTCTGGGTAAACAAGGGTACCTTCCCTGCCTCTTCTCCCAACACCAATAAAAGTGGTTGCCCCTTGCTCACTAAGGACAGCCCAACAAATGCAGAGGATGTGGCTGTATGGGTAATACCAGAGGGATCCAGTGAAACAGCTGAGCGGTCTGAGGAAACAGCTTTCGCCACATCAATCACCAACATGTAACTGAGGCAAACTGCTACCTAGCAGTGGTGGCAATGGCTGTATAATTGACTTTTTCTTTTTATGGCTGGAAAAAAGACCAACTGTGGGATCCGTAGTTTGTTCCATTGTCAAGTACTAAGCAGCACAAGCCAGTAAAATTTGAAATGCAGTATAATTTCACTTTTCCCAATTAAAAAACACATTAGAAAGCACAATAATAAACTTTACCAGCATCCAAAAAGTAATTTAAACATAGTTTCTCCAAATAAAAAAAAAGTTTCAGAATGTTTAAATCAACTTTTAAACCACCAAACGCAAAATTGTGCTTCCATTTAAAAGCAAAGCAAAATCATATGATGGTCAATAAAAATATAAATTCCTACCTTAGAAAGTACTTTCACCACACGGGAAAGTAAATTTAAACATTAAAAGCAATATGTGAAAGTTTTTTCCTCAACGGGGACTTATCTGGTTGTCAGTTACAGCCATATAGCTGAGGCTACTACAGCCATGATCAATATGAAGAATATCTGTGATTCTTCAAAGTGGGTGAAAGATACAGAAATGGTGACTGTGTTAAATTGGTGAAGCAATCTAAAGCATAATCCCCCACTTTGTCACTAACAGAAAGACAATGATGGGACTGAAGAAGTAAATGTAAGTAGAACAGAATTTTTATTAATATTTGTACAACATATTTCCTGATGTAAATTGCATGTTACATTTTAAAGCATTTCTGCATGGTATGCAGAAGTACTTTAAATGTGAGGTGGGGGAGTTGATCAGTGACTGCTAGTGATACTTAATTCTTGAATGGTATGTATCCATGGTTCACAGTGTAACACGGTACCAAAGGCTGAAAAGCAATATAATGTGATCTTGGGTTGCTCTAGGGATGGAAAAGTGTACTGATCATTTTATATGTGTATTAACTTTTGGATTAACTTGCATAAACAGGTTGAAAGATACGTACAGGTTGGCTAGTAAACTGTTAAACTGCAAACAAATTTTTACAACTGAGACTAGAACAGAAATGACAGACTAGAAGAGAGTAATAAGTACAGTATATAAGCCAATAACAGATCTGAGAAGTTGACGCAGTAAGATGGTAAAAACAACATGCAATGAGCAACTGAATAAAGATATTACAGCTGATCAGTGGATGGAAATATATGGAATTATCTCTTTTGACATAGACAAACAAATTTATATAAAAGAAAACAAACCATGTCAACATGTTCACAATTACAAACATAACACATCGCATACATTATTGTTTACAATTATCAATTGCAACATTACATAAATTGCTCATTTCCTGCCTCCAGGCTTTCCTGCCTCCTTTAGTACCTGCTGCACATACTCAGAAATCAGGTGCCTAAAAGGTATTAAGACCCTATCATCCAGGCAATAAGCTACAGTTGTTTGGGATTGGGATATACCAAACACCCAGGATCCTGTGTGAGTAAATCCAGTCTGAGGAAACTTGTGGTAATTGCCTTTGTCTAATTTCGAAAGTAGGCTGAACAACTGCTGCCCGAGTCAGAAGGGATTCACCACAATTATCTTTTGAGAGTCGTACCCTGAAAATCAGTGAAAAGGGTGGAAAAGCATACATGGACATTCCTGTCCACAGAAAAGTCATCAGTCTTCTAGGCTTCTTTGCATGGACTCCTGGAGAAAAATTATGCCAACTGAATGTTGTGAATGAAGGTTAAAAAAATCTATTTATGGAGTTCACCACTGCTGGATAAATTCCTAGAAGACCCCAAATTCAATTTCCATTCATGAGGGTCTGTCTTGACCCTGCTCAAACTGCTTGTCAAAAAGTTTTGCTCGGACAGTATGTAAAATGCCTGTAGAGTGAGACTGAGCTGAAAAGCTATATCTCGGGCTACCACTGCTAGTCTGCACAGCGGGTAATATCCAGTTCCCTCCTGTTTTTTTATACACATCAATACTGAGTGGTCTGTAAACACTCATAATCATTCTGGGAACCACAGATGACAAACTGTTGAGAGCATTTACAAGTGCCAACATCTCTTTTACATTTATGCATCTGTCTGTCTTTTCTGTCCCAGAGACACTGTACTTTCTTCCCCACATACACTATTCCCCCAAGCAAGGTCAGAGTTGTCTGTTACTACAGACTGTGCCAGAGCTAGAAAGGAAAACAGGAGACCTGGATTCCTATGAAAGTGGTCTCTCCACCAAAGAATCTTGCTTTTCACAAATCCCCAAACAAGAATCTGGAATGTCAGGGAATGTTAACGTTGGGATAAAACAGATTTTAGGTACCACTGAACTTTTCATATATGGAGTCTTATCAGAAGAATCATGACAAACAAGGCTTCAAACTTTGCTGTTTCCCAAATACCAGAAATGTACCGAAAATTGCCTCCTTCTGCAGTTCATAAGGAGTTACATGTACTGGTATATATATATATTTTTTTAGCCCTGTTGCTCCTAACTACTATTACTGGAACTATATGGATATCTTTATTCTGCATTGCTCAGATTTCAGTTTGCATATCCTTGGAATTTAACAACTCTCTATCTCTCAGTATGCAGGATACTATAATCACTAGGTGCAGTCATTTCAATTATTAATGCTGAGTTTGCCCTTTTTTCTTTGACTACATTATTTGTTATTTTTACTTATCTGATTATTGGTACTGAATTATTCCATGCAATCAGAACTACTCCATTTTCATTAACTCTTTGTGGTTAGTTTCCTATGTTGTAGTTTTCAGAATCCTCAATACAAAGTACTTTTCCATATACAGATCCTCAGCCTCCAGTTTATCACAGCCAGTAACAATATGTACAATTGTTTCTAGCTTTGTACTACAAACCCTACATTAGTTTTTATCTGTCACTGTCTTCTATAGATTTTGAAACCCAGGATGTAAGCAGTCCATTGTCTTGAGCTGACATTAACTTTTCATCTTTTTGTTTAAATTCACCTCTTCTTAGCCATTCATGCAACACACTCTGATCAACATGTGGCTATTTCAAGTGCTCTACACTTGTCATTAAACCTGTTTGCCTTCCAGTTCTCTTTCCTTTTTTTTCTAGTCATGTTCTTTATATGCTTTGTTTTGTGTTTCCGCACTTTCTGTAGCCACTTGTTTTTGACCTGCTTCAGTTTGACTTCCACTCCTACTCCTTTATGAAATGCTTCTGTTAACTGCAGGCTATCATAATTTATTTTAAAGAGGCCCACACATCCTTCAAACCAAGGTGTATACAAACGCACTTTTTTGTTTTACCTATTTGTTGACCATGTTAAGCCAAAATGTCCCTTCTCAAGAGTGACCTGGTAGTACTGTCTGGTTGAAAGATATGCCACAAGTCACACAGTACGCAAATGAGGGTGTTGAGTCAAATCCTGTACCCTGGGCACAGGAAGTAGCAAATTAAGGACATTTCCAAAATGGCCTTACACTAATCAACATGTTACTAGAGTTCTCCTAGTGTGAAAATAGAAACATTAGAAATTACCAAGTAAAACTTATCAATTTGGGAAAAAAGTTCATAACTAGCTAGTCACTACACTGCCTGGGTGCCTGCAAAGAAGAAATGAGGACAATGTAAGAGAAAAATCAACTGAATATGGAGAAAAACAAACTCTAGTGCAACAGTTTGGCATAAAACAGCTCAGACTTTAGGAGAAACAATAAATCAAAAGCATTCTGAAGTGTGTAAGTATATAAGACACTGGATGAAGAAAGTTGAATGACAACAGGCTGGAAAGAACAGAAGCTTTAAGCAGTTATCAATATGCTGATAAAACTGCATTAATCACAGGATGAAATGAAGGAAAAACTGGCTGAATATGAGGTCTCTCAAAAAAGAACAGTTAAAAAATAGAGTGAGAAGACACAACATTAAGAAAACCTGAGATTTTCTACTATAGAAGAGAAGCTAGAAAGAATAAACAGCATTCATTTTATGAAAGTACAAATGAGCAATTGGCCTCGTACTCCACCATCAGGATTTAACTGAAAGGGCATCTCAAATGTATGCTCCAAACACGGCCATGAGTTAAATGTCTAGACCTATATTAGTAAAGATGCAGTAATGCCAGCAGAAATAGCACCTAGAAAAACTGCAGCAGAAGAGAAACATTAAAAGCTGGGAACAACAAAGTGTTCGTACAACCAGATGATTTACTGTATTTTCAGGTAGAAGAGAAATGAGCGAGCTTATCCCTACAATCCGGGAACGTCAAGAAGCAGGTTTAAGATTTAAGATGCGATACCCAGCTGTTAGAATATTTTCCTGGAGGATCAAAGACAAGCTGGATGAAGAACAGGCTAAGGAGGAAATTAAGTTTACCCAGCAAAGAGTGAGCCAGCAACTGAAAGAGTATCTGCTTCACATTCTGCTGACAACGAAGTCCACAGAGAGAACTTGCCGTTGAGACATTTTCTGCTGTTCCAAAGGGAAATGACTGAAGAACAGAAAAAAAGCCTAAGAGTTGACTAGGAAAAAAATCAGAGAGGCCCTGGACTTGAAGCAGAGACCAGAGCTGGGTGGTTGAGATGACGAGGAAGACTAGCAATAGTGTGAAAGAAAAGAACTATAAAGTGTCAATTCCATAAGATGGAGTTTGGAAATTTAAAAAAAAAAAAGATTGTGAAGTTTGTTGACTGTGCTAAACTGGTGGGAGGACTCTAAACCATAATTTCCACTTTGTCATTAAAATTTAGGACAATGAATTGAATGAAAATGTGACCAAGTAATAAAATAAATATTCTTAGTACAATGTGTACAATAAAATGTTTTGTGGTAAAACTGCATGTTATGTTGTTGAGTAGTTCTGCATAGCATGCAGAGGTATTTTAAATGTGAGATTGTTTCAACAGTGACTGCTGTTTATACCAGTGATATCAAAGTACTTTTTCTTGACTGTAATGTATCCCGGACTTGCACTGTAGCTGCTGAGTGACGAAAAAAAAAAAGTGTGTTGGTCATACTGTGTGTGTTAAAATATAACAATTTCACATGCTGTGATACCCATGGAAGCACAGATTGATGCCCTTAATTTATGCTGCAGCCAAGGGACATTTTTCCAAAAGAAAACAAGCTAGAAAATGCAAAATATGAATGAACAATGATAGCCTTCCTATCCAAGAGAGATCTCTCTTGCATCAGTAAAAACATTATGTAAAAATAAAAATCAAAGTTAAACAAGAGCCAGCAGTTAAAGACACTGATTTTACACTTGCAGGCAGTTGGGTAAGGAAATGACTGAAGAATCTGCTCGAATACATTTGTATAAGAAATACCATTATTCTACCTGTATAAAAGCAGACACATTTACTGCATTTTAACACACTTGTTAGAACTTGATCAACCACATCACTTCCTCACTAAGAAAATCAAGGGCCTAAATTATAAAAACTATGCGGACCATCTGAAAACTTGTCCCTCTTCTCAGTACTGCACAGGCTACTGAAGCAAAAACTCTACTATGCATATAGAGCCTCAACAGACTCTACGGTGTCAGACCAATTACACATTTGTAAGTCCAACAGTGGCAAAGACATCTGCTGAAGGCATTTCAATCTCTTCTCCAACATAACAGAACATGTTGGAGGGACAGGTACGTATCACAGAGAATTCCACTTATATGGAACCATTTCCAACTTCACATAAAACAAAGTAACTCCCTTACTCTATTCAAACAGAATTTGAAAAAAATGGATGTGTAACCACAAATTGAATCCCCAGTCCCCACCCCTTTTAAGACCCTTGCCCCTCACGGACAACATGCAAATGCTCTACCATACCTTTGTTTTGCCCATCAGTGGTTAACTGCAAGCAAAATATAAAGTCTAAAAACTATCTTGGGGATGTAAGCTTATATTTTTAAGATCCTCACAGATCAATACTTAAAAGGGAACTGGTAAGCAGATCAGTACAAATAACTGAACATTTGATACTGAGAGGATATCTGTGGAATTTTTCTTAAAGTTAAAAATCAGTTAGCAGAACATGCAACTCTTCTTTACATCCTACAGGGAAATACAGGCAGAACAAGGACAGACCTCTCTTATAGGGAGGAAAGTACAGCTGTGTAAAATCTTACCGTAACAGTAGATGCCCCTCTCTTCACTGTTGTAGTATTCTTTATATATGGGATCTCCTGTGAAGGGTAGCCCAACGTTCGGCCAGTATACCAAAGATTTTGGAATTTACAGATGCATGTCACATATATGCTCCCCACACAAGGAGTATGGCATAAAGGTGATGTACGGACGTACATGCCTCAGAACGTCTTTGCTCCCAGTCCGAACGCCATCACCGAACATAGGTCTGAACACTCCTCCTCCTCTTCTGGTTACAGAAAAGTGTTTCAAATGAGAAGAAACCCCAATGAGGCACTTATCTCTTCCTATTTTTATTATGTTGTGTTTACATGTCATTTAGGTAGAGAAAATGTCAATATGGGAGACAGATTCCCCATAAAGACCATCACAAGCAGTGTCTATTCTGTTTGGGTGCTTCTCATGACCATACTCAGTGTTCCAAATGAGTTTGTCCCCAAGACCCTACATAGCTGTCTCTCCTCCTTATCAATTTACCTAGAGAACCGAAGTCGAAAACTGTTGGAGCAAGATGCTATAGTGGGGTCTTCCCATCCCAAAGGCCAGCCGCCTGCCATGAAATAGTCTAAAAACCCAGGCCTGATTTATCTGCTGTCCTGCCACCCCCACATGTCTCTCAAGTCTGATGAAAGCCCAGAGGATCATCTGGCTACTGTTTCAATTTCCTCTGCTCACACATCTTTGGAGGCATTACAAACTTCCACTTCGGACACTGGGGGAGAACCTCAGCTGACTATATCTGGGGGACCGAGGGATGCATCACAAATTCTAGTTTGGAAGGAAATTAAAGCCTCCTCAAGGTGTCTCTGTGCTTGCTTCTTCCTGGTCATCTACTCCTGTTAAGAGGCCCCCTGAAGAGGACTTGGATTCTGGGGAAGAGTCTTTCGTATATTCTTCTCAAATCACTTCTCCTTTGGATTATGGGTTGGAGGAAGAAGATTCTATTAGTCCAGATTTTCCCTTAGAACAACTCTCTTTTGGAGATGCTATTTCTCACATGATGGAATATTTCAAATGGGACTGTTCTCAGGTTTCTTATATTCAAAAGAGGTATGAACTCCTTTAAATGGAGTCTTCCGAACTCTCTGCTGTTCCTCCAGTCTTGGCTAACCTTTTAGATACCTTTTTGGCAGCCTCTACTGCCCTAATTCTCAACCCCCAGCCCCCAGGAAACTTGACTGATTTTACGAGGTGCCTGACTATTGAAAATTGCTGTACAAATGTCCTTCTACTGTTCCTTCTGTAATTTCTGTCTCTTCTGACAAACTTTCTAGGCTTTTGCCATCTATTAAACTACTTCTTTCTGATAAAGAAAGTAGAGCCATGGAGCATCTATACAAAAAAAGTCTATACTGCTGCAACTCTGGATTTTAGGGCTACTAATTACCAAACTCGTAGTTTTAGCCCTTCTTTTTCAAGCTTAAGTTCTTTCTGACCTCCGTGATTTGGAAGGGAAGGTCTCTGCCCTTTCTTTATTGGGATTTGTCTTTTAAGTAGCTTGCAATTCTATTAAATGTTATGATGCAGCTGATGCTTCCTCTAGGACTGCTGCATTTGGTTCTGTTTTTGAGACATTACTCTTGGCTTTGTCTTCAGCCTTTGCCTGATGACATTAAAGCTGAACTGTTATATGCTCCACTTAACAATAAGGACCTTTTGGCTCTACTGCTGCTGAGCTTTGTTAAGTCCCTCCAGAACAAAGGTAAGGTCTTGCAGGAATTTAAACATTTTTGTTTCTGCTATCTCTAAATTTCAGAGGAATTATCCATCCGAATTTGCCTTTGTTTGCAGACAGTCTCACCCTCCACCCAAAGGTAAAAAGTGTTCTAGGCATGTAAGCCCCAGCAAGTCTACTCAGACTCCTACTTCTCAGAAACTTCCTTTTCAAGGCAAATCAGGTTCTATCTGACAGTTTGCTTCCCCTTTCCCTGGGCCAGGTTTCTTTATCTCTTCACCTTTTCCTGTCCCTTCCCAATTGGTTAAGGGTCACTCAGGAATCTTGGGTTTTGTCCATCATCTGTCAATGACATTTCATGGTGTGGAAATCCCTTCATCCTTTTGTAGGCATGCACCAACCTCCTCATGAACAGCTTTCTTTCCAGAACTGCTTCAGTTTCTTCTGGCCCAGGGCACCACTGAAGTTGTACCCCTGCCCAGGAAAGGAAAGATTTTTGTTCCAGGATGTTCTTGGCTCCCAGGAAGGAGGGCACATGGAGACCCATTTAGAACCTTTTCAGTTCAACACCTTTCTAAAGGTCCCTTCCTCTGGATGCTGTCCTTTTAAACTCTGTTCCCTCCTCTTCTTCCCCAGGCCTTGCTGGTATCCCTGGACCTCAAGGATGCCTACCTCCACATCCCAGCTCATCCCCTTTTCAGGAAGTTTTTACACTTCTCTGTTTCTTTCTTGCATTTTTCAGTTCTTCACTTTGCCTTTGGCCTCTCACCTGCCCCAAGGGTACTCGCCAAATGCCTCACTCCTGTCATTACCATCTGTAGGATGAGAGGGGGTTCAGATCTTTCCTTATCTAGATGATCTGCTCATTCAGGCTTCATGCCCAGAGGACTAGCTTCATCACCTCTGGTTTACTATTTGTCTCGTTACAAAGCCTAGGATCTTCCATACATTTTCAAAAATCAGTCCTGGTTGCTTTTCAAGATCATGTTTTTCTCAGTTGCAGGATCCAGACCATTCCCATGCTGGCATCCCTGCCTCCACCTAAGACCCTCTCTCTCTGATCACCTTCTTTCAATCTCTTCTTCCTCTAACTTGAGTCACAGCCAGGGGATTTCTCAAGGTTCTAGCATTTATGGCTTCCAGCATTCCTATGCTGTCACTAGCCAGGCTCCACATGAGAAAACTACAGTGTTTTTTCAAGTCAGTGTGGCTTCAAAACCTGCCATCCACTGGATTTCCTAGTTCCCTTTCTTCCATGTCTTAAACATGAGCTGCAGTGGTGGATTTATCAGCTTTCTCTCAACCCAGGACTTCCTTTCCAATCTCCAGACCCATCTCAGGAACTCTTTTTGGATGCCTCGGACAGAGGGTTGGGGGGGAGGGCCTCCTTTAGTTATCTCAAGATCCAGGGTCTCTGAACCTCTTCATCAGAGGTCAGATCACATCAACATCAAGGAAATGAGAGTTCCCCTTTTAGCTCTTCAGACTTTTCATTGTCTCTTTCTTCCAGGACCTCTAGAAGTTTGCACAGACAATTCCACAGTGATGTTGCATGTAAACGGGTACAGGGGGGGACACGGTCCTACCTCTCTGCAGGCACTCTCTTAACCTCTGGGATCTAGCTATCCAGTATCAAGTAACTCTTCAGGCTGTCTACATTCCTTCAGAGAAAAATAAGAGTTGCAGACTCTGAGTAGGTTACACAGGCTCACCAATGGATGCTTCACACAGATGTGTTTCTGAATACTGTCCATCTCTGGGGTATTCCACGGGTAGATCTTTTTGTCTCACCTCTAAACAGACAACTTCCTCTATTCAGTGCCAGAGTCCTAAGCCTTCTGGTTTGGAAGGTGGATGCTCTATCTTTTCCTTGGAAGGGGATGTCTCTCTACACCTTCCCCCGAGTCCAAGGGTCCTGATCAAGCTCAAGCAAGACTCCCCCCGAACTCTTGCTGGTAACTCCCTTTTGGCCCTGACAGCATTGGTTTCCCCCCTCTTCTTCACTAAGCCAGGGGCAATCATCAGAAGTTACCTCAACAGGTAGCCCTTATCACACAAGGCAAGGGGTCCCTTTATCCATCCTTACTTGCCCACTCTTCAACTGATGATGCAGGTGATAGATTTTTGATCTCTGTTAGGCACCCCTTTTCTGAGGACATGCTTAAAGGACAACTATGGAAGGCAATACATTATTTCTGCTTCAATATGCATTTTCCGTCATTAGTCAAAGATCCCACTATACAAAAATATGGTTAATACCAAAGTTAGCTATATTTTCCTCTCCTGTGGCAATTTTGAGCGAGCGACTATTGGTACTATAAGCCATGTTAACAAAAAACGTACTCTTGTGCTTGCTTAATCCTGCGAAAAGTCATCCATCATCCTGACTGCATAGCTCCTCATTATTCACACAAACACACCCTTTTCATTCGTTTTTCATCCTGGAACCACTCACTGTTTAATCATGCATCTAACGCAAGTATTTATATTGAATGTCTCCCTTCACACTGCCTTCCTTTTAAGCAAAAAAAATGCCCATGACTTGAGGCAGGAACTTACTGTGCAGATAACTATTGCGGCATGGCTTTGTATCTCTAATGGATGCTACAATAGCTCCGGACTCTACAGATATTACTTTTAACTGTAACACCTATTGTGGAGATTTATTGCTATTCTAAGAATCTATCCATTTCTTTCTTGATCGTGCAACACTGCTTTTCTGGGTGAGTTCATCAAACACTGATCCTTTGGATAGTGTTACTAAGCCCATTTAGAGATTATGTTTTTATCTGTTGAAATGCATTATAAATTCTTTGCTCCAACAGTACTGTGCAATTCTATTGCTCAGATGGATGCTGTTTTTTTAAATGCAAGGTCATAAAGCGATTATGTTTTTACCTGTTGAAATGCATTATAAATTCTTGGTTCCAACAGTATTGTGCAATACTATGGCTCAAACAGATGCTCTTTTTCTTTTAAATGCAAGGTCATGCTGAGATTCTGTTTTTACCTTTTGCAATGCATTATAAATTCATTGCTCCAACAGTATTGCGCAGTTCTATTGCTAAAATAGTTGCGTTTTTTAATGCAAAATCATTTTCATAATTACTGTCCACAAAAAGTCAAACTTGAGGGATAAACATCAAATGCCATCTCATCTACCCCATTACATGATGTAGCTTAGTACAGTCTCCTCCATTAGATATCCCACCTCTTTTTAATTTTTCTAAATGCCTCAAGTTCTTCTTTGTAATGAAGACGTTTGATACAGTCTAGGATGTAATTATTTCTAAATGACTAGGGGCTGTTACTTTGATAGCCATCTGTAACTTTGCTTTTATGGGAATTTAAAGACAGGACAAAAAAAAAAAAAAAAAAAACAATGGACATGAACCACTGTTAATGAAATTGTTCCATAAATGTTTTCTCATGTTTTATCAAGCTGGCAATATCCAAAATCTACTATCCTTTTTATGATGGTTTAAATTTGGTTTCATCATATATGGGTGGGATTTTTCTACGGCATATAAAAAATCTAGCAGGTAGATTCTAGGGCACAATTTGTTTCATATCTGAAGTAGTAAATTAAATAATGCACTCAAAAGGTGAACAATATGACGATTAGCAGAGCAGTTAACAGCGCAGAATATGTCTGAGAAACGGTTCTGTCCTACAGTGACATTTTCTTATAACTCATCAGATTCATTTGATTAATTATGTCTGTAATTTTATACTTTATGTACAGGCATGTAGAGTTCCACTCATCTACAACTTACACAAGGGTCTTCTTCCCATCACCTTTAATGCTAGGACCCAAAACAACAAAAAACAATAATGAGGGCTGGGGCCAACCTTGAAAGACATGATGCCCAGTTTAGTTACTTTTCTACTCTGATTTTTTTTTTCACCAGTTACCAAAGCAAACATTACGAAGTACTACAGTTAGACAATATGGAGGGAATTGCAAAAGTGAGCAAAATGCGTATTTTCTCTTCTCTTGCTGTTCTCAACACAGTTAAAACTAACACTCCCGTTAGATTTTACTGTTTACAACCTTACTACTGCTTCTTAGACAATTCTAAATTATAACACCTTTGTAATGTGCCACTCAATGGGTAATATATAGTTTTTGCCATTTGCATGGCTCATATCTCAAAGAATTCTTATGACAATATGATCTCTATGATGTCAAGCAGGTCGACAAAACAGATGTCAACATTAAGATGTTTCTGTATCTTGTAATTCTATCGATTACTATTACTGTATATAGCAACTTTATCATTCTATCTCTCTCTCTATATATATATATATATATATATATATATATATATATATATACATACACACACACATATGTATGCGAGAGAGTTGATATAAATATATTTTTCAAAAAAAGTGCCTCACTTGATTTAAAACAAGTCAATCAAATGTCTGAATCACATCTGACAAAACAATGGGTAAGGCTATAGAAAATCACTGCTGGTGTAGTTTGACATAAGAATAAATTCCAAAGCAAACTGATTGATATTCGTACCTTGCTAATGCCTACTGTCGTGTTTACCTCCATCTCTAGAAATTTGTGTTTGTGTGCCAGCAGTGATTCAGTGAGTGAAAAGCTTTGTTTTTTTTCCGTCTTTGTGTGATGTGAGGATGCAGGGGGGTTGCAAAAAAAGAAGTTATGCCTTACCATAACGTTCCATCTCAGTTGTTGATGATCTTCCAGTCATCACTGATGGGTTGGTTTTCAAGCTCGCTCGAACAGAGCCTCATACTTAGCAACTTAGCACAACAAAAACCTCTCTCAAGAGCTACTACCCAATGCTCCTTGCCTCAGTTACTCAGCATGCAAAATATAGAAGAAGAAGATAGAGGCCAGGCCATAGAAACCATAACTATATATACCTAAGACCCAACCAGAAGATCAGTCAGGAAACTTAGAGGGGTCGGGTGAGAGAGGGGTGGACGGAAGATCAACACAACTTAGAGAACGCTACGGTAAGACAACTTGAGGGTGGGTGAGAGAGGGTGTGATGACTGGAAGACAAACAACTCAGACGTTACGTCAGGTAAGACAACTTTATTTTATCTGAAGTTGTTAATCTTCTTCCTATTCATCAATGATGGGACCGAGTCCCCAGCTACTTGGAGAACCTGGGTGGCCCTTATGGAAGAACATTCCTGAGAACCATTGAGCCAAAGGCCTCTCTTTCCCTGGAGATCAGATCCAATTTGTAATGCTTGATAAAAGTGTGGGGCTTAGCCCAAATGGCAGCTGCACAAATGTCATCCATGGAGGCCCTAGAGTGGAAAGCAACAGATACCTCTAGTTGAGTGAGCTTTGATTTGGCCCGGCTTAGATCCCTCCGTGAATATGTGAAGGCGATGCAAACCCTGAGCCATTTAGGCAAAGTAACGTTTGATACTGCACCTCCCACTCTAGGGCCTGTAAAAAAATTTAAAGCTGGTCTGACTTGTGGAATGATTTAGTTCTGTCCAGATAAAAGCGTAATTGTCTATGAACATCCAGGGAATGTAGGAAGTATTCTCCCTTGTTCGAGTAATTTGGGAAAAACACAGGGAGCTCAATGGACTGGTTAATGAAAAAAGTCAGAGCACTTTTTGGGGAGGAAGGATGGGTTAGTTTCAAGTACTCTGTGTCCTTATGAAGATAGATATAAGGCTACATAACGCTTGTAATTCAGAAATTCATCTTGCTGAAGTCATAGCCCCCAGGAATAAGGATTCCCAAGATAAGAATTTTAGATCACAGATAGCAGCCAGCTCAAATGGTGGCAGAGAAAGAGCCTGCAGAACCCCAGACAAATTCCATGCCTCCACCGGCTGTCTGATGGGAGGCCTGCTGTTAAGAATATCCTTGAGGAAGGTCTTGCAAAGACGAGAGGAGATACGTGGTACTCCTTCAGACCCATTATGGAAGTTGGAAATAGATGTTAGATGGACTCTGATGGTAGAAGCTGAGGCACCTTTGTCGAACAGCTCAGCCAAATAATGAAGAATAGTGGCTACGGGGGCTGACAATGGGTCTAACTCCTAATTACGTGACCAAATAGAGAATCTTTTCCATTTATCCTTGTAAAGTTTTCTGGTGAATGGTTTATGAGAAGCCAAAATAATAATAAACAGGTGAAGAAAGGTGGTTCTGCCTGGCACTAACAAGACAAGTGGAGAACCCAAACTGTCAGCTTGAGGGTGGACAGATTCAGAGGAATCAGCCCTTTTGGGTGAGAAATGAGGTCCTGATGAGTGTCTATCCATCCAGGTGTTTTGCAGCATGAGGTCGAGAGAGGGGAGACCACACACTGAGGAGGCCAAATTGGAGCATGAGGGATCACTGCTTCTCAACCGAATCTCCTTCTGCAGAAGAGGGGGAAATCACAGGGATCGGAAGGGTAAAGATAAAAGGCCACCTGTGGGGAATCGTGGACAGCCGTCGTGGGTGAAGAGGAGAAAAGGGAAAAGAAAAGAGCATTTAGCTGCTGCATTTTGCATTTGAAGTGGAGGCAGGAAGGTCACAGCATGCCCAGGCCCCAGCTGACTGGTGACACACTGTGAGACCCAGCCACAGACCTGCATGAATGATGATATACATCTGCTCAGTCTGTCCGCAATCACGTTGGAGCTCCTGGGATGGCGTTGCGATCAGGAAGTGGTTGGGAGCTACGCGCCCCCACTGCCATCTTCTCATGGCTGACAACAAGGAGGGTTGGTCCCTCCCTCCTCCCTGTTACCAGACCACCAGACATGTGTCCGACTGAGACAAAATCGTTCGAGGAAGAAGTGGAAGAAAAAAGCACAGCGCCAACAGCATCGCTCTTAACTCTATGACATTGATATGCAAATTGACCTCTGCATCAGACCACATGCCTTGGACTGACTTTCCTTGGGGTGCCCCCAACAGGAAGCATCCGTCTTGGTGAGTGAGTTCACAGATCCGTGACGTCTCATGACTACGCCTGCATCCGCAGCTCTAGCTGCTCCTTCGGTTGCGTGTGACAGCAACCTCATAGATGAATTAGATATGGATTCTAGGGTGGCAAGCTGGGAAACAACCTTATCTCGTGCTCCATCTGATACTTGACCAGCGAGGGTTCTGGAGAGTTCGGAGATAAGATCTCTCTGGAGCCTCGTAAAATGTGCCATAAAGTTCAGAGACCTAACCGCGAAGGTCACTGACGTAAAGACTCGCTTCCCTAACCTGTCCACTGCCCAGGACTCTCTGTTGGGCGGGTGAACAGCAGGACTCTCTTCTGCAAGGTCCTTTTTCGTGGCAGCCGCCACCACCATAGCATCCACTGGGAAGCCTCTGGACCAATGGGGTTGATCCTCTGAAGGGGAGAGAACTTTGTGTGATCTCCTGGGGATGGTATCAACAGAGTCAGGGTTCTTACAAGCCTGTTGCACGATGAGTTTAACCAGCTCATCAGCAGGGGAGGTCACCCAAGAAGTAGAGGGCTGACAGCGAAAGGCCTTGCAGGAATACGGATTCCTCTGAGGAAGGGGTTGAGGACTTCCAGTCAACCCTCTGTTTCAAGATTTCCATAATGTCGCCGAAGGAGACATTGTCAGGGGGCGACCATGGGGACCCTTCCCCATCATTGTAGTCCGTATCCTTTGTGAGTGACTCCCCCGTGGAGTCCATGTGTCTCCTCTTACACACCAGTTTCAGAGGGGGTTCTTCGGTGGGAACATCCGAAGAAGACTCGGAAAGTGAAATGCCCTGAACAGGGGTCTCCTGGGCCTTGTGCTCTTGGAGTCCTGGGGGTTTGGACTTTGACAGCTGCAGCTCAGTGAGAACTGGGGGAATAACCAACTGTGGAGGATTGCTGGCAGCAAGCTCCCCCTCCATCACACGGAAAGCGGGCCCGCCCGAAGAGGAATGGGAGCCCGGAACCGAAGAAGACAGAATCTGAACCGGGTTCACACCCCGCTCCAGATGGACCGCCCTCGGGAATGGAACCTCAATCAAGCTCGGAGCGGTAGTCACCCTCTGCTCCGAAGTCGGGGCCGACATAACCATCAGAACCGACACCAGGACAGGGGACTCAACCCCCCAAGCATGAGATTGAAGAAGGGTGGGTTCCAATGGAACCGGCACCCAAAGGGATCTCGGAACCTCAGACAGAGTTGTTGTCGGCGCTGAGGAAGGAATTCTTCTATTAACAGTTGGACAGATGAGCCTCGGAATCAAGGGGTCCAAGGGAGGAGAGTAAGTAGGGGTTGCTGGAGAAATAGACCCAAAACCAGGAGTGGGATAGGGTCTAGGCGGATTTGAAATTCCCCTAGCAGTCAGCAGCTGATCAAAAAGCCGCACCACATCCAATTCGGAAAGGCTCCTGGTGGATCTCACTGATGCACCTGAAGGGGAGTCAGACCAGTCCAAAAAGGTGCTGCAGGCTTGTCCGGCAAATAGGTCCACATTGGATGAGTATCGGGTCCATGGTCTGTCACAGAACGACCCTCATACCAATTTTGCAACAGGTAATAATGGTATGGTCACTCATACCAATTTTGCAACAGGTAATAATGGTATGGTCGGAGCCGTGAACGGCCTTGGAGCAGAAGTCACTATAAGAGTGGACAATAGGAATGGTTCCGATGTCATTGTCGGAATCGAAAACGGTGTTGAAACGGGCGAAGTCGGTGCCGATAAAGAAGTGGAAATACTGGTCAGTATCGAAGATGTAATACTGGTCGGTATCAAAGACGTAGGCAGTGCATAATTGTCGGTGCCGGGGTGGGCGCCGACGAGGCTACCTCAGTAAATTTCATTGACGCCGATGTGGTAGTTGGCACAGAGGAGGCAGAATGGTGTTCAGATGACTTATGGGCCTTGTGCTTGTGACCTTTACCTCTGTCACCGGCCGGTGAAGAGGGGTCTGATCAAGGACGTTTCTTATCCGAAGCAGGAGGGGGTAAGACCTCTGTCACAGAAATGGCCTCTGAGAAAGGCTAAGCAAGCAGGCCCTTTAAAATAAGTTTGTTACGATGTTCATTCAGCGTCCGCTGACTGAAACTAGCACAGATATCACACGGGGGTTTCGCCGACAAATGCGGAACCCCCAAACAGTAAACACATTCCTCATGGAGATCACTATTTGGCAGTTTACCACTGTAAGAAGAGCAGTGTTTAAATCCCGTAGTTCCCTTCTTTTCAGACATTCCAAACACACTCTCACACACAAGGGACAGAGAGAGGAAACAGAGGAACTGGAGAGAAAGAAACAAATACCAACAATGGTAACAAGATACCAAAAAGGCAGAATGTTAGAGATACCAAGAAATTACCAACAATGGTAAAAGAGAAATACCTGTGGGTACAGCAGCAGCAACAAAGAATGAACAAGAACAAGTTATAAAGAAGAAAAAACTTTTTTCAAACTATTAAAAATTTATGAAAGAAGAACTTAGCTGAAAAGCTCGGTGAAATGCTGCTATATGGCTGCACGGCAAATGAGATCTGTGGTAACTGAGGAAAGGGCATTGTGGGTAGCAGTTTAGCTTGAGAGTTTTTTGGTGCACGCAAGCATGGTATAAGGCCGACTCGGTTCCGAGGGCTCGGAACCGAACCCATCAGTGATGAATAGGAAGATGATTAACAACTTCAGATCACTTTTTTAAGTCACAAGCTGGTTCATAGGTGAACACTGAGCTAACTGTCCTGAAGGGTCATTTTAAGTCTATCCAATAACCTGAGGTCAGAATCAAACTCTGTACCATGTATCCATGAGGCAAACTCCACAAGTCATTAGGGTAAACTTGGTCAAGCAGACTTTTTTGCTGAATGATGGAATAATTGATTGTTGGTTTATCAAGTGTACAACAGTAATACTGAAATTTTAATTTGTAATAGAATTTTCAGAATTGTGGTTGTGTGTGTGCATGTCAGTGTCTGAGGGTCAGGCACATAGTAATCGTTACTGAAAGGAATGGATATATGCTGTGTTTGAGCTGAATGTGTGTGTGTGTGTGTGTGTAACAGTGTTTCCAAGTTGGGATTAAAGTAAGAAGTAGGTAAGGTGACAGTCTTAGAATTGTGTGTGTTTGTAGGTGCACTTGCCGCGCTTTTTGTCTGTCTGGTGTAATAGTATACTACCCACTTTACCTATTATACCCGTGAGCTAACCTTAACCCTACCCAATCCCTGTACTAACCCTTGCCCCTAACCCTAGAGAATACAACAGTAAACATCTTTTCCCTAAGAATAACCACTATTTGGCCAAATTATGTCCAATAATTTTGTCACTTTTAACAAATCAAAACAGGAAACTGCTTTCTTCTCATTTTGAATTTGTGTGTTCAGTGAAACAGTTTTATGGATTATAGGTATGTGCATTTTTTACATTAATTGTGGCAGGAAGTTTTGTGTGTGTGGCTATTAGTAAAAGCTATATCGATTTATATCTGGTAATACATTTATATTTATCTATATCTATCTAACCTATATATCTAGCTACAGCTTAAAATGCAGATACCAAATACCAAACTTCTGTTGGACAGCTGGCTACTCATACCTCTTGTAACTCAATTACTCACAGGAAGAAGCTTTTCCTTAATTAATTTATACATTTGTAAACTGAGTAAGCCCACTGGAAATATCCCTTTTCAGAGGCTACCTGGGAGCACTGTCTAGTTTAGTGAATTTATCAAAGTCATGGAGTAGGCGAATGGATGTGAAAAGAGTCAAATCATGTACCCCTTTGGTCACAGAATGCTACTAGTTAACAGAATGGAGCCTTAATCCCCTTCTCAGTCCAAATGCTCACTAGGGGTGCAAACATGCTGGATCTGGTGCTCACTCTGGTACCCTCAAAACCTACACCACCAAAACACACACATAGAAACACAAAACACACACCTACATTTGCGGAGGCTCTTAATAAAAATCTGCGCAAGCAACGGGGACCTCCAAAGCAGAAGCGCAAGCAACCTCCACCCCTAACGCAACCCAAATGACACATAGCCCACAAACTCAGTGTGCCAACTCAACCACAGCCCATAAAACACAACGTACCCAACATTCTAGTCATAGGGGACTCTATAGTCAGGCACACTGATGTTCCATGCACCAAGCTAAATAAGGAGAAAGTTACTGTCAAGTTGCCTGTCGGGTGCCAGGATCCGCCACATAACGCACGCACTCAGGTCATTGCACAAGTACAAATGACTCTGTCATTGTTCATGTTGGTGTGAATGACCTGAGAAGTACCTCCCTGGACTACATGAAGAGACATGGAGGAGCTGTCCGATCTTGTAGCCCAGGCAGGTATGACCCTAGCCCTGAGTAGCATCCTGCCATCACCCAGAAGGATACCACAGTACAAGGACAAAACGATTGACTTCAACAATTGGCTAAGCATTATAAGGGGATCCAGTATCTATCTGCCTGGGATGACATGATCGACAGACCACGATGCTTTGCCAGAGATGGTCTGCACCTGTCGCCCTTGGGATTCCGGATACTAGCCAAGGCTCTTGCCACCCCTATAGTGCCTTTTTTTTAGGTAAGGTTCCAGTGACAAACTCACCACTGTAACAGGTACAAGCAAGCAAAATCTGAGGGTAATGCTAAAAGTCTAAACCTCAAAATGCACTTACTCGAGGCACTCCTTGAAATGGAGCACAATGACATCTGTGCAGTGACAGAGACTTGGTTTAAGGCTCCAGGGGGCACCCCTGCATTACCAGGCTATAATTCATACCACACCTTTTGGTCACCTAACCTGGACCGAAACACTAAAGGCGGAGGCGTGTCCATATTCATTAAGGATATCCACACCTCTAATGCATCAGAGATTATTCAAGTGCAACTAACTCTGGGCAAGACCACAATCCAAACTTTACCTTGTTACAGATCCCCCCACCATGCCCCAGGATTCCCACTCCTCATTTCTTGATACACTGGAAAACATTAGGGTACAACCTAACACCCAAATAATGTGGGATTTCAACTACCCATTAACTGGGAAAACTACTCATGTGCCAACTCTTTTGCTCAACGTTTATGGAATTCATAATTTCCAACACCTTGGATCAACTTATCCACACCCCAACCAGGGACAGCAATATCCTAGACCTGGTCATTACCAACATGGGCAACCGGTGTTCCACACCAGACGTCACTTCCTCATTGATCAATCCGACCACAAGCTAATCACTCTAGACATCTACACCCCCCCCCCCCCAATTAGGGAAAACACGGTTAAAAATTTCTCCAAAGCCAACTTCACACTTCTTAAGACAGAAATGGAAAACTTCACGACACCCATGCAGATGGACAACAGAGGTACATCTGCTGAATCCTACACAAATGCATTTTATAAGCACTTACACAAGTGCATAGATCGTGCAATCCCTAACGGGACCAAGATGCTATCCTCCAAAAAAAGGAAGCCAATCTGGTAGTCCCCAGCCATAAACAAACTCTACAACAGAAGAAAGAAACTCTTGCAAAAAAAAGTAAAATCCCTTGATTGGAGAAACTCCCTGATCAGCCTCAGTAAAAAGCTGAGATCCTTCATAAAATCCTTTAAAGCAAGTTACGAAAACAAAATCGTCACAGACTCTAAAGACAACCACAAAGCATTCTATAGCTATGTCAAGAATCTCAATGGCAACACTCAGATCTGCTCTGAGTTACAGCACAATGGCACTATATGTACAGAACCAACTGATATTGCCAACTTTCAGGCAGAGAGGTTCAGTGCTAACTTTACCCCCTCTCATCCCCTAAAGGGCTCATCTCCATACCAGAAGAATGCAAAGTTCCTGTAATCACGGCTCCACAGGTAAAAACCACACCATCCAAAGCCAAGAACATAGCATCCATGGGACCTGACAACATCCCAGGCTGCGTTCTACATGAACTACAGAACACACTGGTACCCCATCTAAGTACCATGTTCAATCATAGCCTCACCTCAGGCTTTGTGCCCAATGAATGGTGCAACAGCGACGGTTATCCCACTCCACAAAGGGGGAGCCACCACGGATGCTGGGATTACCGCCCCATTAGCCTGATGAGCCTGACCTGCACGGCTATAGAACGTATCATCATGGAACTTATAAACAATGACATTGGTAATCTCCAAACTCTGGACCCCACCCAGTTCGGGTTTGTAAAAGGCAAATCATGTCTCCTAAACCTGAAAGACTTCTTTGAAGTGGTCGCCAAAGCCATAGGATGAGGGTAAGATGGTTCACGCAGCCTATCTAGAGCTCACCAAGACTTTCGACACCATTCCCCACTCTGGAATTATAGAATAACTCACTAAACTAGGTATAAATCCCTGCGTCTCAAGATGGGTTGCCAACCGGCTCACAGACAGAACCCACACTATGAAAGTAGTAGACCCAAATCAGACTTCAAACCAGTGACAAGTGGAGTGCCACAGGGTTCAATCCTGGGTACTCTCCTGGTTGATATCTACTTCTCAGAAGTACAGGCTAACAAATTTCACAGATGACTGCTAACTAGGAGCCATAATCGAAACTCCTAACGATGTGGACATCCTACAAAAGGGCCTCACTGAGACAGATGCCTGGTGTCCAAGCCATGGCCTCAAGCTCAATGCCAAAAAGTGCATTGTCATCCCTTTTGGTAAAAACTCTGTACCCATTAACTACCACATAGGTGGTAGTCTGCTTAACCCCAAAAGTGTGATAAGAGACCTTGGGACAGTAGTCTCTTCTTTGATAATCACATGGCCACAGTAGTCAGGAAATCCTTCTATGTGGCACACCTCATCACAAAAGGTTTATCATCCAGGAAAAAAGAGGTCATTGTTTCCCTCTACTCGTCACTCAGACCCATTACAGAGTACAACGCCCCTTTTGGTATATACCTCACAAGACATCTACAACAACTAGAAAGGCCGCAGAAATACCTCACAAAGAGGATTACCGGCCTCAAACAGATGCCCTATGCAGACCGTCTCAAAAAACCCCAGCTTTACTCTGTCACATATCGCCTACTCAGAGGCGATCTCTGCCTAACATACAAAGCTATATTAAACCCAGAGCTGTTGGACATGCGCCTCGTAAAGAAATCCCAATCCCCTCGAGCTACACGCTCTAGGGACCTAAACCTTGTCACCACAATAAACAGAACATGCTGGAGGGATACATTCCTGTCCCAGACTTCCCATACTCTGGAACAAACTACCTATCATATCAAACAAAGCTCATTAGCACTCTTCAAGAAAAATCTTAATGATTGGATGGGAAATAGGAAATTCACCCTGGGGATCACTTCTGTGGCTCTGCTTGACAAAGGCACAGGAAAATAATTTTCTTGGGTGGTGAAAGCCAGGGTACCTTTTTGGCTAGGCTTATATAGGCCCTAGGGCAAATAGCCTAGCACCTAACTATGAACTAACATGGGAGACAATCTATCATTTCATTCCTGGTCTTATACAGTGTGGTGGTGGGGGAGAATACCAATATCTACACCTTTAGTAGACCCAAGGCCTAAAGACGTTTGCCACATAGGTAAAGATTGTAGACACATTTATAACACAGTGTCTTCTAAACAGATGTAATAAACTATGCCTACAACCAATTCCACATCTGCAAGTCCACATTATGCTCGACTAAGACAAAGGAAAAACTCTGATTCACATGGACAGGAAGCCTTTTTCAGAGAAGGGGGTATTCTCTGAGACACGTACCTAACCCTACAACAAATCCAGTTTATGTTCCAAGCACAGTTTTTCTTTGGAACTGGTAGTTGCAATACTAAGTGGTCCATCACAGTAGGATCTGCGGATGTATTAGTATGACAGACCTACATCACCCATTAACACTCTGCAGGGGAAAAAGTGTGGTATAAGCCATTTCAGGCAATCAGTACATGGCATGATATGAAAGATATGCATTCCTTTCCTTTGCTGTATGTCAATTCGGCAGCCGGCACACTGTGCTTCAGTGTTTTTGAAAGTTATTTATCTCTTTACTTGGTACTTGAGAGTCAGATGGGTCATGAGATACCCATATGCAATGGAGGCACGAGGAGAAAAGCTCCAGATATACATGGTTAACACAAGGAAAAAATAGGCAGACCTAATAAAGTCATAATATTCAGGCACAAATATGAAACACTTTAGTTTGCAGAATAAGAACTTAACAGAAATAATATAGTGACAACATTCAAGCACCAGTTTAAAAAAAAAACTACACATTAGTTTGTCATAATAAAAAAATCAAATATTAAAGTCTTGGTGTTCAAGCATAAATTATATGGAAAGGTTGATAATAGAAGGATGCAGCATTCTTTACATTATTGACGATTATCACAACAATTACTAATAATCTAGAGGTCATGAACTATGGTAACAGTTTTTATTTACTTTTATTTATTTTTTTTATTTTACATTTGTTGACCGGGCTAGTCCAACTGGATATATGTCCATTTTCAGTAGAGGCCCGGGGAGAAAAGCTCCACTAAAGATAATAGCAATACAGACTATATTGTTGAAGGCATAGGACAGTACAAGTACAGAAGGGTCAGTGTGATAGAGGGGATAGTAGGAACAGATGTGGAAACTGTGTGCAACCTCACAGGAGTATATATAAAGGTACGAGTGTAACCTCAGGTAGGGTATGTGTAGAGAAAGGGAGAGTAGGGTAAGTTAGCAGTGGGTATACACAGAGAGTAGAGATAGAAAAGGTATAAGAGTGCATGCATATGACTTTTAAAAGATACAGTTGTTAATGTATATGACCTGTTCTTATGCTGAATGATGATCTAAGTACATATCCCCACATTTCTCAGGTGGAATGATGATGTCTTTGTATTTTAAATCAGAACCTGAGCAAAATACATGTTTTATCTTACACATGACCCGGTCTGATAATACTGTTTATTTCCTTTAAAGTGATATCTATCTAAAGTCATCAGACAGCAAAGTCGGGATACCTGTGGGGGGTCATGGCTACCTGTGAGTTAACTGCCAAGCTATTACCTTTTGTCAGACCTGTTCTTCCATTGTCTCTCTCAAAAATAAAGCACACTCATTTACACTGGAGTCCTAATGTCTGCAGCTGCCTTTCAGATGGAATCACTGACATTTTCTTACAATGCCACTCCATTCCAATTGAAAATAATCCGGGTCACTGTTATTCAACTGCCCTCACATAGTATGATTTCTGAAGTCATTCAGAGATGTATGAATGGTGTGTTTCCTGCTGAAGTAAGGAGGCATCAACCCTGCACTTCAGAATAAATGTTGTTGTGTTCTCTGGTAATGTTACTTGCATCAAATACCTTCACAGACATTAATTTCAATTTGAATCCTGAGGAGCTCATGTTTGTTCATTAATGGTGGTCTTCTCCACAGGGTGCTTTCCTTCTGTACTTCAACTCTGCCTTTTGATATGCACATGGTTACTCCAAGGCATCTTTCGCTCATGTCTTGATAAAAGTACATGTTTGAAATGCAAGTGATGGCCAGTACTCTGAATGTAATCATGTTTTCTGTCCACCCAACAACTTCATTTTATTTATTTTTAAGAAAAAATGTTTTCTGTCCACCCAACAACTTCATTTTATTTATTTATTTTTAAGAAGAAAAAATAAACACAGTGCAACTACCAAGGCAAGCAGCATAAATGTGAGAAAGGCACAAAAAAATCGTTCAAAGCTGTTTAATAAAATATAGGATAAGCGGTTTCACATAAAAATGCTTCATCAGATCCTCAAACATCACAAACTGTAACCATTTTTAAAGAACATATTACCCAATCAAATAATACAAACAATTAATGATGCAAAGGTCTTGATTTCAATACAGGTTTTAAAGGAACAGTGTAATTTAAACCTGGAGCCATATGTGCCTGCAATGCTGCTATCCAATTCATATCCAAGCATTCGTGTTTTATTAACAATATCCCCACCCCTAACAGATTCAGATACATCTATTACAGTAAACTTAAAAGAGTGTCCAGCATTATCCCTAATATGTTTGTATAAAGCATTCAGACTGCTCATTCTCCTTATATCCCCAAGATGATGTAAAACACGATCCTTCAGCTTTTGGTTAGTCTTTCCTACATAGCAGGATCCACAGTCAAAGCAGGTAGCTAAATATACCAAATTAACCGTCTTACAGTCAGCATACATCTTAAAAATATATTTCTTGTTAATAACCAGGTGAACAAACACATTACTGTAACACATGTAATTGCATGCTTTGCAAGACCTACAAGGAAAAGTACCAAACTTGACAAAAGTTTTGCTAGACGTTCTGAAGGGTCTATAGCACAACTCCTAAAAATGAAACTGGGGGAATCACCAACTACCTTAGAAATGGTATCACCCGAACGAAGTACAGACCAGTTCTGCCTGACATCACAAATAGAACTGATGTCACTGCTATACTGGCAGTGTTTAGATTTTGAGGCTTGCCTCCACCAGAGTTGTACCTCGTGGGCTCCAGGGTCTTACGGAGACATCTATCCAGAGGTGCTGAGAAAGTGGCAAAGCCTTAATTTGGATTTAACTTTTTTTGTGCCTTTCTCACATCTATGCTGCTTGCCTTGGTAGTTGCACTGTGTTTATTTTTTCTTGTTATTCACTTTTTTGGCACAGCATGACTTTTAGTCGTTAGTTTTGGTTTATTATACATTTGGTGGTGCAGTGGTAGCGTTGTCACCTCACAGCAAGAGGTTCTCCCATTCGATTCTCGGCTGGAGCGCCTTCTGTGTGGAGTCTGCATGTCCTCCCCGCAGTCGAGTGGTGTTTGAAAGACATGCGTAGAATGGGCATGCCTTTGTTGAAGGTTGGGCGTCGAGCTGGCACCTCGGCACTGTAAAAATCTACTTCCAATCATTAGTGGACCGGAGTTCTGCTGTGTTGACCCCTAACCGGGAGAAGCCGAAAGAAGAACAAACATACATTTATTTATTTTTAACCAATACTTGTTTTCAACTTTATCCAAGGTGGTCACAACAGAATGAATACATTGTGTAGAACTCAAAAGAAAAATATAGACCATTTGTTGTAAAGGCATACATGTATGTGCTAGTACTACCCTAGCATACACGTGACTGGAATACTATAAACTGACCTTCGCATATATACAAGATGTACAAATCACTGGGGAAAAAGAAATCAAGTGTGAAGAAGAGTGCAAGGATAGGAATTTGAGAGAAGAAGGGCAGATGATTCAGGGAAGAGAATTTAATACATAAATTCACAATTGTGAAAGACAACAGTTTCATTGCATTTGACACTGAAGTCCCTTTGAATTCAACGGAGTATTCACTAACTGACTAGCTGATGAGGGGTGTGTGTGTGTGTGTGTATGTGTATATACACACACACACACACACACACACACACACACACACACACACACACACACACACACACACTATATGAGCTCTATTTCTGTAGTTCCATACAGGTAATATACATATATCCATTATCAAAGTCCACAGCAGTGTCCTTACTTTTGGCTTACATGTTTGTTCTGACATAGTACAATCCATAATGATTTTTGAATAAGGTGTTGGATTCACATGAACATATAATTACATTTATTGCACTTTACAACTATGTTTCATAAAAGGGATGCCAGTTCATGTAGTCTTATTTTCTGAGCCTAACAAATTAGAAGTAGTGTTGTTTTGAACACTTTCTGATTTGGAAGCTTTTTACATGAGTCTATGCTGAGAGGATGATAGACATGCTAGCAAGTGTACAACTAAGACAAGCTGCATAAAGCAATCACAATGGAAACAAGAGGGTCCATAAGAGGCATGGGAGGCTGTTGTTAAGAAGAAACAAAACTATTTTAGTTTTCAGCTTTCATTACATAAGATGATTCAGGTTATGTTATGACAGAATTACCATGCAAAAATAATCACGTGAACAGCCAAAAAGCAATCCAAAGTAAATATATTACTGTGCATATTTTAAGAAATTGATATATTGGCCTAAACTGTGTATTGATATTTGTGTTTTCTTTCTTTCTCTTTTTTTTTTTTTTTACTCCAGTGCATGAGAAAATGCAAGTCAAAAGTCAGGATTAAAGAAACATATGAAGGAAGAGTTTTAGTGGCACACCAAGCTGTGATTTGTTTGATGTCTATTGTCAAGCCAAGTTGACTAAGTAGTTGAACACAACCAAGCTGGAAATGTGAGATTCTGGCTCATTGAAGGAGGGGGGATGGGAGGAGTAACTTGGTCAGGAACTGCAACCAACAAAACTGCTCTTTGTAAAAAGTAATTTTTATCTCAGTACTTTGTTGACACTTCTGTAAGCTTTTTCAGAGAATATGTAGTACGTTAGTGGGAACATTTGTAAAACTCAGTGCAGACGAATCAATAACACTTTGGGGTTGCCACTTTTCGTTGTGGTGAAAACTAGACTAAGGCCACACCCCTCACATCACCAATAACCCCGCCCATTCCCACTCCCTCTCCCATCCACATTCCACCCATTCTGTGACATCACTATTATATCAGCTGATGGGAACACCCTCTTTTTCCATTCCTGATGCCTGCTTTCAGATTTACTATGCTTTTCTGTAAAAAAAAAAAAAAAGCAGAGTAAATCGGCCAATTTAACAAACCCTGTCAGTCTGCTTCCTTTTTGGAAAAAGAATACCGGAGTTAGTACAGTGTTTTCTGGACTACCGGAGAATCAATTTGATTTCTGGATAGTCCGGAAAAAAGCAGATAGGTGGCAACCCTACACTTGATCTGCAGACTCTTAATCTTGACAGTTTTTTTCAAGTTTCCCATTTTAAGTGAATGGAAGTCTAATCTGACAACAAATGGTAGGGCTACTTTTTCTCACAATCAGGGCTGTCATACTGCATTTTGAGACAGATTTAGCTAACCAAGGGAAACAAACTCTCAACAGGATGTCTGCCCCCATGAGGGTAGACAGGGATAAAAAAATAAATGAAATTAAGAATTAATACCTATTTTGTGGCAAGCAGCTCTGAGAGGTGCAGGAATTCATGACTAGATAAAAAAAAATGTTTTTTCATCATTTGCCCATAGTGGTCCTTAAAGGTTTTGCAGGACGCCAGGAAACTCACTACCAGGAAATCCTATTTGTCCAAATGGAAGAGATTTTCTGTCTGGTTTCTCTGTTATAACCAAGATACCTTTCAGTGGGGGAATCCCTCTGGTTCTCTCGTATTTGTGTGAATTTCTCCATGCTGGGTTGGCATATTCTTCAGTTAAAGCTCACCAATCAGCTACTTCTGCTTGTCTGTCCTTGACTCCTTCACATCTACATTTGAGGTCAAACAATTTCTTAAAGGCCTCCTTCATATCAGGCCTCCCAGAAAGCCTGTTCCACCTTTCTAGGACCTCAGTTTTGTTCTTGAAAAAAAGACTTCACCTTCAGCTTCCTTGAAACATTGTACCTGGAAGACTGTTCTTTTTCTGGCCCTTAGTTCAGCCAAGAGCATCTGAACTCCAGGCTTGTTAAGGCTGTTCCTCCCTTAATTTTTCATAGGGACAGTGTGTCTCTTCTTACTAATCTTTTTTTTTTTTTGCCCAAGGTGATCAATGAGTTGTCTCTTAGTCTGTTAATTTACCTACCTTTTTTCCTTCTTCGCAGTCTGCTAATGAGAAGGTTCTTCACATCCTGGATTTACATAGAGAGCTCAGATATTACTTGGATAAGACTAAGGTCATTTGCAAATCTGAATAACATTTTTGGGGTTTAGCTGTTTCTAAATAAACCATATCCTCCTGGATCTATAAGGCCATTTCTTTTTGTTATTCCTTTCATAGTTCATGTCTTTCTACCTCTGCAACGGCTCATTCTACCAGAGCTGCTGCTTCCTCTGGTACCTTTTGCAAAGACTGGACACCAATTTCTCCCCGAGACAATTACTTGGACTTCTGTTCATACATTCACTAAACATTACAAGCTGGATATATTTTTCCAGAGCAAGAGCTGGTTTTGCCAGAATTACTCTGGTATGGGTTTCTAAAGGGCTTTTCTGTGCCTTCCTCCTCACAAGTTTCCTCTTGACCTTTTATACTCATCTGGATGTAAAGAATACTGCAACAGTAATATGGCTGGAAATAGAACAGTTGTGTAAAATCTTACAACAGTAGATGTCCTTTGCTTTACTGCTGCAGTATTCGCTCCCTCCCTACTCCCCCCCCTTCTACTCTGCCATATTTCTTTTACCTTCCTGGCCAGCGATTCATTTCTTTTTTCTCCTTCTGGATGCACATGTTGCTCCTAGTCCATAGGGCCAGATGTTATGCTACCCTTGGCAAAAAATCACATATGTAAAGAATACAGCAACAATGATATCAAAGGACATCACAGGTGCTAGTATGTGCTTCCAGCATTACTAAACCATATATATGGATATAGCTGTCTATTTGGAGCAACTGACTCTACATGGAAGAATAAACCTATGTACACTTTTGAAAAATGGAGGTTATGTGTTTGCTATGAGTTAAAATAAGCTGGGGCTTCAAATAAAGTATCTTTTTTCTTGAGTACTTTTATTGAAAAATAACATCTTGGAAAAGGTGACATAAGTTCAAACAGAGATAATAAGCACTGACTGCATAAAAGATTAGCCTGACAAGTATTAATGTTTGACATAAGCTACTCCTTGGAAACAAATATCCAAAACAACTGTCATGCAGAATATATGAAAGTAATACATTTTTGCCAAATGATTGTTTTATCTATTTTATCACGGAATGCAAGTGCATTGCACATATAGGTTCATAGGTGTGTACTAGGCTAATGGCCCTGGAGCCTTTACAAGCCTAGCCCATAAGATTACCCAACCTTAGTTCCCAGTGCCTCTGTCAAGTAGAGCCACTGGAGTCATCTCCGGGGTGACTTTTCTATTTCCCATCCACTCATCAAGATTTCTCTTGAAGAGGGACAGTGAGGTGCTCTGTTTGACATATATGGGAAGTCTATTACATAGCATGGGCAGTCTCTGGGTTATGAACCTGTCCCTCCAGCTTGTTCTGTTGATTGTGGTAATGAGGTTGAGGTCTCTGGAGCGTGTGGTGTGGAGGGATGAGGGATTGGGATTTCTTTAGATGTAGCATTTCTAACGGAGCTGAGTCAGGCATGGCTTTGTAAGTCAAGCAGAGATCGCCTCTAAGTAGGTGATATGAGAGAGACAATAGCTGGAGTTTTTTGAGTCTGTCCATATAAGACAAGTGTTTAAGGCCTAGGATCCTCTTTGTGAGGTACTTTTGCTGCCTTTCCAGTTGTTGCAGGTGTCTAGTGAGGTACATACCAAATGGGGGATTGTACTCGATGACTGGCCTAATGAGGAAAGAGTACAGGGAGACAATGACCTCTTTCTTTCTGGATGCAAAACACATAGTAATGAGATGTGCCACACAGAAGGACTTTCTGACCACAGTGGCAATGTGGTGGTCAAAAGAGAGCTTGATGTCAACCTATGCTCCCAGATCTCTCATAAAACCTTCTGTGTTCAGTGGACTTTCATCGATGTAGTAGTAATTCATGGGAACCAGGTTTTTTCCCAAAGGGGATGACAACACATTTTTTGGCATTGAGCTTAAGGCCATGGTTCTGACACCAGTTGCTGGTCTGGGTGAGGCCTTTCCTGTAGGATGTCAAAATCACTTGGGGAGTTAATAATAGCTCCCAACTTGCAATCATCTGGAAACTTTGTCAGCCAGAGTTCCTTCGCATTGGCCTGGACAAGAGAAATAGATACCAACCAGGACAGGACCCAGGACCGAACCCTGTGGACTCCACTTGTGACTGGTTGGCAGTCTGACTTGGAGTCAGCTACTTTCACAATGTGGGTTCTAGCTGTAAGCCAGTTTGCAACCCACCTAGTGATATAGGGGTTGCTGTCTAGATTAGTGAGTTTTTCTATGATTCCTGAGTGGGGAATGGTATCAAAGGCTTTGCCAGATCAAGGTAGGCTGTATGCCTTGCCTTCATCCACAGTTCTGGTGACTGATTCAAAGAAGTCGACCAGGTTGAGCACGCATGATCTACCCTTCACAAAACTAAACTGTGTGTGATCCAGAGTTTGGAGATCCCCCATATCCTTGTTTATTAGGTCCATGATGATGCGTCCCATAGCTTTGCACATCACACTCGTCAGGCTAATGGGGCGATAGTTCCCAGGGTCTGTAGCTGCTCCTCCTTTGTGGAGAGGGACGACTGTAGCAATGCGCCATTCAGTAGGGAGAAAGCCTGAGGTGAGGCTGTGACTGAACACGGCACACAGGTGAGGTGCCAGTTCACTCTGTAGTTCATGTAGAACACAGCCAGGGATACTGTCAGATCCCATAGAAGCTGTATTCTTGGCCTTGGACAGTGCTTTTTTAACCTGTGCAGCAGTAATACTGGGTGCCTGGCAACCTAGTGGTATTGTGATTGGTCCTTTGGTGGGGAGAGAGTGATAAAGTTGGCACTGAATCTGTCGGCCAGTATATTGGCAATATCTGGTGGCTCGGTATAGGAGGTACCATTGTGCAGTAGCTCAGAGCAAATCTGAGTATTGCCATGGAGATTCTTTTACTTAACTATAGAATGCCTTGTGGGTGTCTTTACTATCTGCTGCAATTCTGTTTTCATAGCTAGCTTTAGAGGATTTGATGAGGAAACTCAATTTTTTGTTGAGGCTGATAAGGGAGTTTTTCCAGTCTTGGGACTTCACCTTATTCTGCATCAGTTTCCTCCTTCTGTTGTAGGGTTTGTTTATGGCAGGGGACCACCAGACTGGCTTCCTTTTTTTGGAGGAGTGTGTCTTGGTTCTATTGGGTATGACGAGATCCATGCATTTGTGTACGTGTTCGTACAGTGCATTGGCGTATGATTCAGCGGTCAAGCAACTATTCTCCAATTGTATGGATGCTGTGAAGTTAGCCACCTCTGTTTTTAGGAGCCCAAAGTTAGGTTTGGAGAAGTTTTTCATGGTGCTTACCTTTGCGGGGTGGGTGGGAGGGATGTGGATTTCCAAGGTGATTAGTTTGTGGTCGGATCTAACCAGGGAGGAGTTGACTATTGGTGTAGAGAAACAGCCGCCCATGGTAGTAATGACAAGGTCAAGGATGTTGCTACCTCTAGTGGGGGTAAGAACGAGCTGGTCCAGGATATTGGAATTAATGAATTCCAAGAAACGTTGGGCAAGTGTATTGGTACATGAGTAGTTTTCCCAGTTAATGGAGGGGTAGTTGTAGTCACCCAGTATGAGAGTGTTAGGTTCGAACCTAATATTCTCCAGGGTGCTTAGGAACATGGAGTGTGAGCCCTGGGACATGGTTGGGGATCTGTAGCAGGCTACAACCTGAATCACTGCCTTACCCAATGTTAGCTGCACTTGAAGTATCTCTGATGCATTGTGTTGGGCTACCAATCTGGAGAGGTGCGCATCCTTTACGAATATGGAAATACCACTGCCTTTGGAGCTTCGGTCCAAGTTCTGGGGCCGAAAGGTGTGGAATGAGTTATAGCCTGGTAGTGCAGGGGTATTTTCTGCTGTCTTGAACCAAGTCTCTGTTAAAATGGAGAACATCCAAATTTGTGCTTTAAGGAGTGCTTTGAGCGAGTGCATTTTGACATTTAGACTTCTAACGTTGAACAGCATGACCCTCAGATTGCATTTGTTTGTAGCTGTTACAGTGGTAATTTGGTCTTTGGAACACCACCTAAAAAGGCATTATACAGGTGGCAACAGCCTTGGCCAGTATCCGGAAGCCCAGGGATGACAGATGCAGGCCATCTCTGGCAAAGCATCGAGGTCTGTCAATCATGTCCTGCCAGGCAGACAGATACTGGATCCCCTTAGAATGACACCAGAAACTTAGCCAATGGTTGAAATCGATCATTTTCTGATTTTACTGTGGTATCATTCTGGGTGATGGTAGGAGGCTGCTCAGGGCTAGGGTCATACCCACCTGGGCTACATAATCCGAGAGCTCCTCCATGTCACTTTTCATGTAGTTCAGGGAGGTACACCTCAGGTCATTCACACCCACATGTACAATGACAGAGTCATATTTGTACCTGTTGTTGAGGGACCTGAGTGCATGCGTTTTGTGGCTGATCCTAGT
This sequence comes from Protopterus annectens, assembly GCF_019279795.1. Lineage (NCBI taxonomy): Eukaryota > Metazoa > Chordata > Ceratodontiformes > Protopteridae > Protopterus > Protopterus annectens. Next base: position 337,033,689 of record NC_056747.1, on the reverse strand, counting down.
AGCGGACTGTTACTTTCTCCTTATTCAACCTAGTGAGTGGGACATCAGTGTCCTCACTATCGAGTCACCTATGACTAGTGTGTTGGGTATTCTGTTTTGCCTTAGGGGCTTTGGTTGAGTGGCACACTGTTTAGGAGAGTTGTGTGTCTCGTGATTAGTGTTGTGTTGTGGTGGTCGAGTGTGTTTCTGCCTTGGAGGTCTCTGCTGTTTGGGTAGATTTTTATTGAGAGCCTCCACAAAGGTGGGTATGTGGTTTGTGCTTTTATGTGAAGGCAGTGCTGGTATGTGTTCTGGAGGGCTGTGTGTTCCATGTGGTGTGGTGCAAGTGTTGACCTTCCCCTCTTAACCAGTTCCCTACAAAACGGTGTCTACAGGACTGCAATCAGTTGTTTTCAACATTTAAACAGACTGAACTCTACAGTTCCCTACAAAACAGCGTCTACAGGACTGCAATCAGTTGTTTTCAACATTTAAACAGAGTAGGTTACACAAAAAGCATCTGTTAAGCTTTCACTTACAGTGCTTTGTAATTAAGCAGGTCACCATATTGGTCAGCCATACGGCTCTTTGTTTCTACTTGAGTGGTTGCCTCCCTCCCCTGTAACTGCAGTAAATTGACTCTTACATTAGAGCTGTAATACTTACCTTATAGCTTTAGGACACCTTAGGAAACCTTGTAAACTGCAATAGCCCCGCTCCCTGCCCCCAATTCCCTCCTGCCCCCAGTACCTCTAAATTTATAGTACTATAGCCACTCCCTCACTTTCTAGATCCTATCTGCTTTCATCTGGGATAATTCCACCCACCCCTATTTTACTACATACATTTAATAGCACCTATTAGCTTTCATCTGGCATTCTCCCATCCCCCCTTCCAGTACCTTTACCTCACCAGTCTATCTTCTGGTGTTGTATCACCAGGCAAAACAGTTCCTTCACTCCCTAGCTGAATCACATATAATGATATACTCTTCTTTACTACCCCTCTTGTTCACACCATACCTCCTTACCTTGTATGAAAACCAGTTTCTTACGGGATTTTAGGTCCCAAAAGGCCATACTACCACCCCAGCTGTAAATCCTTCCACCTTCAACCATACTTACAGTACCAGATCCTATCCAACATCTTGTTCAGTCTAACATCATCTCAACCCCAGGCACATTAGCTCTAGATCCAAACACTACCACAAACTAATAAACAAATTCCTGAAGTTCATCACCAAGTATAGACTCAACCTAATACTTGGTGGTGATATTCACCCCAACCCTGGCCCACTCACTTCAGATGCACATACCCCCTCTACTTGTAATCTAAGCTACAAACCTACAATTTATAGGCTAACTAACTCTCTCCTCGTCTTTCATCTCAATATTAGAAGCATTAATAACAAGGTACATGAATTGCATGCACTTATGGATGTCCACTCCCCTGAGATTCTCTGTTTATCTGAAACCTGGTTAAAACCTAACACTAAAGACAATGAAGTGTTACCACCTGGGTACAACATACACAGGCTGGATCATGCTTCGACGAAGGGGGGTGGGGGTAGCTGTACTCTATAAATCTGAGTTGAATGTCACCATAGATGTAATACAACCTCCTCAGATTAATAACTCTGAAATTCTTGCCACCAAATAGCAACTTAATAAAAATAAATGCATTAATATAATCTGTATGTACATTCCCCCAGGTTACAATATATCTACATTTGAAGATATCCTGCACTGGTTATCATGTCACTACCCCCAAGAAACCCTACTACTTGGAGACTTTAACATAGACTGGGGCACCTGTTCCTTAGAATCCCCAACCACCCAAATTAACCTGCATGCATTTACACAAATCATATCCACCCCTACCAGGATAGGTAAACCCAACCAAAAAGAAAATATACTTGACTGGGTACTCATAAACAGTCACCCCCAACTGTACACTTCTGGTACCCTCCTTAATGGCCTAAGTGATCACCTTCTCACATATGTAATTAAGCACAAAACCATTAATTCCCAACAACCCTTACTCAGAAAGGTTAGAAACAATAAAAACTTTGACCCTGCCAAATTCCAACAAGAACTAAACTCATGTAATTGGTCTATTCTAAAAGACCTCCCCTTAGAGGAAGCAGTAGCATACTTTAACAACAAATTCCTTGAGATCCTTGATTTGCATGCACCTGTTCGTTCAAAGAGAACCAAGGCAAAAACTGCACCATGGCTTTCTATAGAGTCTAAACTCAAAATTACCCTTAGAAACAAAGCATGGGCTTTATGGTGTTCTTCTAAAGACCCTCAAGATCACATTAAATACAGGCAATCCAGGAACGAAACCAAAAAATCAATTTTACAAGACAAAAAACAATACTACTGTAATTTACAGACAGTAAATCAAAATAACCCTCAGAAGTTTTGGGCAGGTTTAAATAATCTACTACATCCTGGACAAACTTCAACCCCAATCCCTGCTGCTACTATTGATAAAACCCCTAAAGATGTTTCTGACAGTTTTAACCAATTCTTTACTGAGACAATTCAAGCTCTAGCTAGCCAACTACCTCCTAGCTCCCCTCGTCCTGAAAGTAGCACCCCTAGAAACCTACTTGCGTTCAGCTTCCAACCAGTCGCCACTTCACTTATCCGTACCTTGATCAAAAAATTAAAACCCACTACACTTTCTGCTGATCAACTCCCTGCCGAGTACCTACAAAAATCAGCTGATGCTATTGCTTACCCCGTCTCAATACTAATCAATCGAACCATAGTAGAAGCTAAAATTACCACCATCTGGAAAATATCCTATGTAATCCCACTTCACAAAGGAGGCAGCTCTACGGAATTCTCCAATTATAGGCCAATAGCTATACTCTCTCCACTTGCAAAGATTATGGAAAAATGTATTCACAGGCAATTCATGCACCACCTAATCCAAAATCGCCTTATGGCAGACACTCAGCATGGCTTCTGTCCTCATCACAGCACTACTTCAGCCCTCCTAGCCTTTACTAACACCATAAACCATAATCGCAACAATAATTATATATCCTCAGCCCTCTTTTTAGATCTTTCCAAGGCATTCGATATGGTTGATCACCAACTTTTAATCCACACCCTGCAAACATTCTGTCTAGATACTGGAGCCCTCCAATGGTTTCAATCCTACCTGAATGGTCGACAGCAGGCTGTCCTCTGGCAGAACAAACTCTCTAACCTTCTACCAAACACCCTCGGAGTACCACAAGGCTCTATACTAGGGCTCTTGCTGTTCTCCATCTTCATTAACGACCTTTATACTGTCATCCCAAAAGTCAGCTGTATCCAATATGCTGATGACTCTACACTGATTTGCTCAGCCACATCTCCAGTAGAGTTATGGTCAGCTACCTAAACCACCTTTAATACAATAGAAAACTGGCTTTCTGAACATCGTCTGATCCTAAATCCCAAAAAAACTAAAATGCTGTTATTTTCACCAACACGTAGGCCTACTGCTTTCACCTTTACCATAAAATCAAATGATGGCACACTAATCTCCCCTGACCCATCTACAAAACTATTAGGTGTCATCATAGACAATAATCTCATATTTGACCTACATGTTAATCAAACTATCAAAACCATCAATAAAAAACTAGGGTCACTTTACAGAATAAAAGCCTTCCTAACCCATCCAGCTAAAATTGCCATAGCTTGCTCTCACCTTCTTTCAACCCTTCTGTATGCATCCCCTCTACTCTCGAATTCGAACAAGACTGTCCTTAAACTCTCAATTTGCTACAACCACATTGCCAGGTTTGCCACTGGGCTGCCTTTTAGGACACATCATTGCATCAATCTAAATCAGCTTGGTTGGCTTGAACTACCTAGCCTAATCCAGTATAACCAACTGATTATGGTCTATAAAATCCTCTATAATCCGGACAATACTCCTGCACTTAAAAATATTAAAAACCCCTATAACAATCCTAGACTGCTTCGATCCTCTAACAAACTACTAATTCAGACTAGCAAAATTAATAACACACCCAGTGATTCTCTCTTTGCAAACTCTGTAAGTAGATCCTGGAACTCTCTTCCAGCTGATATTACCTTACTTTCCATCTTAGGTCAATTTAAAACAAGACTCAAACAACATTTGTCACTTAACTGGCTATGTCAATGTATCAAGCCTGGCTAACTCGAATGTGTAAAAATCTGTTAACCAGTTTACTGTGTAATTTAATTTAATCCTGACTTGTGCTCAGGACTAACTTTAACCTGTGAAACTTGTTTAACTTGCTTACTTATGTAATCTCTGTAAATAATCTGTTTGTAATATGTAATGCTGGTATTATGTAATGCTGTATCTGCTTACCCTTGGAGCTTTTCTCCCCGGGCCTCCACTGAAAATGGACATGCATCCAGTCGGACTATCCCGGTCAACAAATGTAAAATAAAAATAAATAAAATAAAAAATATTCCACTCTTGGCTGAAGAATGCATGGCTTCCAGTTTGGATATACAAGCGTATCTCTTGCAAGTCTGAGTGTTGGGAGGTAAGAGGAGAGGGTTGTCAGTGTGCATGAGGCAGTTACTACATTGCCTCAGGATGCCCAAGTTCACCAGGTTAATATGAGAAAGCACAGGGAACTGACCTTTAGACATGCCTGGAGGGGAGGGCATTAATAATAAGTACTGGAGCTGTTTCCTTGTAGAACATTTAGTGCTGATAGTATTTTTATATGCTACAATAACTGCTACAAGAAGTCTGGTAAAGTGCTAGACTAATAAGCTAGTTAAAAGTGCAGGAGAGGAGAGAACTAGCAGATCTAAGAGAAAAATTGAAGAGCAGACTTTTTGTCACTGCTCAGAAGCTTACAAACAGTCCTGGATACAGCAAATCTGTATCTGGACTAGACTAGTTACAGGAAAGGTGGGAAACAAGCGCAAATGTGGGCTTTTTAAACCAGAAAGTTGAGAGAGATGGAAAAAAATGCCCAACAGCCTATAAACTACAATTTCTGGGCCAGAAACCATTCTTCTTGTGGTAGATAGGATACCTAGTGCTTACCACTCCACTGATAAGCTAGAAGGCTTCCCTCCAAACACAGAAAGGCTTAGGAGGCTCAGAAGCTTACAAACAGTCCCAGATACAGCAAATCTGTATCTGGACTATGACTAGTTACACGAAAGCTGGGAAACTAGCACAAACGCGGGATTTTAAAGTTGAAAGAGATGGAAAAACTGCCCAAACGGCCAATAAGCTACAATTTCTGGGCCAGAAACCATCCTTGTAGTTGATAGGCTACCTAGTGCTTACCACTCCCACTGATAAGTTAGAAGGCTTCTCTCCCAACACAGAAAGGCTTGGGGGCTCAGAATCTTACGAACATTCCTGGATACAGCAATCTGTATCTGGACAAGACTAGTTACAGGAAAGGCGGGAAACAAGCACAAATGAGGGCTTTTAAACCAAAAAGTTGAAAGATGGAAATAACTGCCCAAACGGCCAAAGAACTACAATTTCTGGGCCAGGAAACCACTCCTCCTGTGGTAGATAGGTTACATAGTGCTTACCACTCCCACTGATAAACTAAAATGCTTCCCTCCAACACAGGAAGGCTTGGGGGCTCAGAAGCTTACAAACAGTCCTAGATTCAGCAAGTCTGCATTTGAACTAGACTAGTTACAGGAAAGGCAGAAAACAAGCGCAAACGTGGGCTTTTAAATTAGAAAGTTGAAATATAGACAAAAAGAAAGGAGTACTAAATTATATTAAAAAGTGTAAGCTGCAAACAGCAACTGTACAAAGGAAGGACTTCGAAATGGATATTCAGCAGAGTATCAGGACAAAGGCATGCTACATAATACTTTTGATTGACAGAAAGGCTCCAACAGTGACAGATGAGGACAGGAAGACAATAATGGTAGATCTGTGATAATTAGTGGCTATTGGCAGGGAAGGAGGATACATCAGTATGTATATATTTATATTCCACCTAAAAATACTAGTATGGAGATCAAAAGACATTTGGAAGAAATACTTAGATTTTAACAGGAAGTATTCTTTATGGGTAAGGAGTGGAAACTGATTTCTAATAGTGAAGATACCGGGGGACCTAAAAAGGAAAGTACAACAAAAGAAGGCAGATTTCTTAAATATATATTTTTTGGAAAAGAAGATGTGAATTTACTAGTAGGAGCCCAGAGAGAGAATTTACAAATTTCCCCAAGATACAAAAACTGGACTAGACTGTCCAGAAATTATGCTTTACAGGAGGTTGGACATTGAATTGAAAGCTTTGAAACACATACAATAACTCCCCAGTAAAGTCTAAGATAATGATTTAGTACCATGGAAAGATGAGTAACTGTTACTTTCCCACATATTTGTTAAAAAAACAGGAAGTTAAAGCATGGGTAGAGAAAATGGTTCGAGGGTTATTAAGGAAAATAAACATTTCTTCAGAAGGAACAGCTGGGAAATAGGACAAAATTAAATTGGATTTTAAAAATACAGTAGAAGTAACAGTGATGGTGATATAGGAAAGAAGTAAAAGAAATTCTTTGCAGAGACTGTCAAAGGTTAAAGTACTGCAGAAGAATGGGATTCTCAAAGAATAAGATGAAATAAGGGAGTAGTTGGATAATATGCCTGAATTTAGAAAGGTTGCGTTTTAACAAGTATTTTTGACAAGTCCAGCATACAAAAACTCTCAGTACACAGACATAGGCAGTAGAAAGTACAGATGGATGTTTTCATAATTTATGACAAGAAAACTAACCCCAGAGATCCAACAGCAGTATTTAAGGATATTTCAGAAATGCCATGCAAATTTGTATAAATAAGAGAAATGGGGAAACCAAGAAAAGGCATAACTGATAATATTTATGGAAGAATTAACTATCCGAAGGTTAGTGGAAGATGAGGTTCAATCATTAATAGCCAAGATGGGAAGGGTTGAGATAAAATGTGATGTATAATCAATCAATAGGAAACTTTCCAAAAACAGATGATATTCCTGTATAAGTATGGAATTTAGGTTGGAAGAAAGTTACCCAAAATCTGGAAGGTTTTGTTTAACATTATTTAAAAGGAGCGACAGTACAAGCATCTGAGAAGAAAGCTGTGATGGTTGTATTACCAAGACCCTTCAGACCCAGCTTCATGAAGACCAAGTTCATTTTTAAACAATGACTAGAAAGTGTTTATGTCTACATTATCCAACAAAATGGCAATGGTGTTGCCAAAATTAACAGATATGTATCACTGTAGTTCTGTGGAGGAGAGGCACACATTTGTCAACATTAAAAGAATGATGATGACCCAGAAAGAAGCAAAATGGAAAAAATGTGCTGCTACTCTTTGTGGGTCTTCATGAAGAGAAGACATTCAACAGAGTCACTGTAGATGTCTATTTACTGTGCATGTTAGTATGCTTATGTAACTTCAGTATACATCGTTTTTAACTTGGATTTTTTTCTTTACTGTCAGTCTTAAGAATGTCGCCTCAACTTCTTTTCCACTGCAATCAATGTGCTCTTGTAATAATTTGACACCATGTTGTCTTGCCTTTATGGCTCAGGTCATGGCTAAAAAGGGTCCTTGGACTAGTACACTTACCCAGCCACCAAAGATAAAATAAGCAAATTATATGAGTAGGGCAATGGTAGATATGCGTTCCCTGATAGAATAATAAGGTTACTTAGGAGGATATATGAAAGGTCAAAGGCATGAATTAATGCTGAAGAGTTCCTCTCCAACACAATATATTTGAACAGAGGAACCAGGTAAGGGTGATGCCTTTCCCCTTTATTACCCACTTTATACTTAGAGGCACCGGCTAAGAATATAAGATACTCTCAAATTCAATAATATCACTGGCAATGTAATCAAGAAATGTTAGTTTATTCACAGATGACATTATTTTGAACTTGATAAAGCCAGGAAAGGAGATTATATACTGGTGCGGAACACTATGAAACAGTTTCAGTGTCTTCTGAGAATATAAAATAAAGATGAAAAAAATATATATATAGCAGTAAACTATGTTATCACACATGAAATGGTTCAGTAAAACCCATATCTATGGGTAAATGATTAGATTAACTACTAGGGTCAACAGATTAAAAGAATTCTATTATGGCAGCTAAGGATATGTGGGTAGAGACTAAAAAGATAATACAAAAACTGAGACGTTGGAAGATCCTGATTATGGATATAGATAGTAAGATGCAAGCAATGAAAATGTTTCTGGTCCCTTTTGTTTTATACATGGGTCAGGCAGATTTTATCAATTACAGGGGAAGATGTGGAATATAAGTAATAAACAGCTGGAATAATTTACTCAGGAAGGGAAGAGGACAAGTTATGTTATTTATTCCCATAGAAGGTAGCTTAAAATTACTTGACTTGATGGGATACTTTACAGCAATGCAGTTAAGGCTCATATAGACAACACAAGTAGTAGTAAGGAAAGAGTATGATTCTAGTTGCAAACTCTTAAGGAGAGCAATCACCATACAGACCATTATAATTATAAAGTAGCAGGAAGTATTCTAAGAACCATGCCAACACATGAATGGAGAAAGGAGATTTTACCAACAGAAGAAACTATAACTCTCAACCAACCAGTCACAAATCTCAAAACTATCAGTGACAAATCCAGAAATAATTATGGGCAATCAGTTAAACTTTTAAAATATTATTAATCTGAGATAAAGATAGACACAGCACAGTGGTTCAGCAGTTAGCATCGTAACCTCACAGCAAGAGGTTCTCTGTTCGATTCTCGGCTGGGGTGCCTTCTGTGCAGAGTCTGCATGTCCTCCCACATTTCAAAGACATGTGTCTGGAGCGTTTCTCCCCGGGCCTCTGCTCAAAATGGGCTCTGCACCAGTCAGACATTCCCAGTAAACAAATGTTAACCAAATAAATAAATAAATAAAATTAAGAGAATGTGAATTAATATGGGATTTCTGAAATAAAACTATTCTAGGACTCTATTACTGTCATTTATACTAAGTGTAATTCACCACCTTTTTTCCTAAAATCACCAGTTTTGGGAGGGATTAAAAGGGACAGGCCTAAAATTTGAGTCAAAATAAGAAACATTCCTGAAAATCAAGGACAGCTGACAAGCATGAGAAAGTGACTGCAAACTGGGGTACAGAAAATTGGAGAGAGGGAGCTGGAATGTATTGCAGGAAATCAGCAAGCGAACCAAAGCATTGAGAACAAATAACTTTGAGGAGAAAGACAGTAGAATGGGATGAGGCCAAGCGGAAGTTTGGATTTCAGGTTAGAAATTGCCTTCTCTACCAAAGCTCAGTAACACAGAAAGGTAACGAGAAGTGCTAAATGAAAGAGCAAACTGATTTTTGGAATTCAAGCTGCAACTATTTCCTAGTTTATGAAGTAACCAATTTAAACAGGTTAAGGATAAGGCAAAATAATAACGGTGACAAAGAACTGCTGTGGAGTATCCCTGTTTGGATTTCTATCCCAATGACGGTAATTTGCCCTTTATCAGAACTCAGCTGTAAAGTGGTTTGATACTGTTTCATAGTGACTGCTATATACTGTATCAGTCAGGCTGCTTTTATTAATCTGTGAGTATTCCATAATTTATGAATGTGGGGATACTGTCAAACGTTTTTGTAATCCATCCATGCCATACTTTGGCTCTACACCTTTCTACAACTCTGTAGTATAACTTAGTTTAATAAAAATAGTATTTTATCTTATGGTTTCAACAAGTGGTAAGGGTAATGAAACTATTGTACAAAAGCATGGAGGTCTATGAATTGTATTGTGGAAGAGAAGACAGGAAGAACTACGAATATTTGTATACTTTCTTGAATCTAGTTTCTGCTTCGATCTACAGTATTATTCATACTAAAGTAAAAATATGCATTTTTTTTTTTTTTTTTTTTTACGACAGAGAACAAAACGTGCAAATGAAAAACAGATTAAGACTTTTCAGGCTTTGTTTACTTCTACAAAGATGTAACATGAGGATTCTTTTCAGTGAAATTATCTTCTAGTTATGTTTCACATCTCCCAGTATGTCAGTTAAAACAAGCAAGACTACTTTGATAATATAACAAATATCAAGTGGTATCTGAATACCTACCTTGTGAGATGGTCCTAGCTCTTCGGTTAATGTTCTTTTAGGTTTGAAATGAGCCTTCCTAGTTGATTTTACTCACTCTACAAACTGATCCAATATACAAGGCATTCAGCAAGCCACAGAAGGTTTTCTTCCAGCTTATGCATCACAACATTATCACACAACGGAATGGAACACCTTATCTGGCTGCTGGCCAGGACATTGCTTCCTTTTTGTCTGTACTGCTCAATGGTGGGTGCTGTGGGGTACTAAAAGTACAGTTGTGTAAAAGCTTACCATAACAATAGATGCCTGACTGATCACTGTTAAAGTATTACTAACAAATTGGATAGCTGACCAGCATACCAAAGCCTAGGTAACTTCTCACTCTCACCATACATCCAATGTATATCCCAAGTGCAGGAAGGCTAAGAGGTATATAACGGACATATGAGCATGAGCAATCTCAGGACTTTCTTGCCCCAGACAAGAAAGCACAGAACAGACAAGAGAGAGGGGTAAATATACAAATGTACAGATATGACCATGCCAGCTGGAAAGGCGGATGGTGAAATTACACCTCAGTGGAAACATAAATGAAGACAGGAGGTAATGGAGAGTGGGTTGTAATACTGAAACTGTGATCAGCTGGACATCTACTGTCATGGTAAGTTCTTACATAACTGTACTATGTCCTTCCCTTGATCAATACTGCAGTATTACTAATGACCGGGAAGATTACCAACGCTTTCTAGATACTTAGGAAGGTGAAATGGAAAATTAAATGGAGGTCTAGAACTCTACAAAAGATATATTTATCAAACTCAGTTCTAGCCCTGGAAAAAGCATCAGTCTTATAATGCTTAGTAAGTCTATGTATGGAAGATCAACTGCCAGCTTTTAAAATGGATTTAGAATCCAAACCTTTGAAAAAGCTCCAAAGCTCTAGTAGAATGGGCCTTAACAACAACTGGGAGATCTCTTTTATGGAAGGTACAGCAAAAGAAAATGACCAAAGACATCCATCTAGAAATTGTTTGTCTGGATAATGGCTGACTCAAATTTTTATTTTGGAAGGAAACAAAGTTGATCCGACTTTCTGATGCACTTTTTTTTGTCAAGGTAAATTCTGAGCTACCAGTGAACTCCCCAAAAATGCAGGATTCTCTCTCTCATATGTTCTGAGGAGATGGAAAACAAGGTGGGAAAACTGATAGACTGATTAATAAGAGCTCATTAACCACCTCAAGCATAAAAGATGGAGTTAATTCTGACAGTAGCCACATCCTCATGGAAAATTAGAAAATGAGGAAAAGCTACAACAGCTGGGAGTTCAGAAACTCTCTTAGCTGAAGCAAGAGCTACAAACAGAATTGATTTCCAACTACAGAACTAGAAGAGGAGGAACCAGGTTCATGGGATGGAAAGTGCAACTTCTGTAAGGCATAACTGACATGCATCTCTGTAACCATAGATGTTAATTTCATTATTTTGTTTTAAAAATGTACTATACATTTGTTGTTACTGTTGCTGAAGTTTTTCTCCCCGGGCCTTCTCTGAAAAAGCTTCTTATCCAGTTGGACTTTCTTAGTAAAAATAAATAAATAAATAAATAAATTAAATAAATTCAGGTCCCACGGAAGAAGAATTGATCTTCCAGCTTGTCTGATGTGAAGGACGCCTTTTAAGAGCTACTTGATTTCAAAAGCGTTCATATAAAGGTGAGTCTAAAGGCAGGGAAGTTGAGACTGATGACATGTGCTTCAATAAAGAAATATGTCACCCCTGAATTGAGCAGTTCACATAAGGTAGAGAAAATAACATCAACACCAATCTAAGGGTCAAACTTCTTTAGGCATCAAATAGAAAATCCTTTCCACATGGAAACTAAACATTTTCCTGTAGCATATTTTCTAGCCTCCTGTACCATCTGCAGCACGTCCTCTGTGAAATGGTGCATAAAGTGAAATCAGAGTCAGATCACACAAAGGGAGAGATCAAAAGTCTGAAGGTTTGGCTAAATGAGATAGCCCCTTTGTTGCATAAAGAAGTCCATCCTGTGAGGTTACTAGCAATGATTGTCCTGGTTGAGATGAAAGAAGGGAGAACAAGTGCTGTACAGGTCAAAAGAGAGTTACTAGCAATATTTTTGTTTTTCCTTTTTTTAATTCTGAGAAAGACCTGCAAAACTGGGAGGAGCATAGAAGACTCTCTCATTATAGGAGAAAGACACGGTGTCTTCTTTCTTTTTAGCAAGTTACTGTTAAGCAGAGGAGCCTGAAAACAGTGTTCAGAGTGGAGGCACAGATCTACCTTGGAAGTACACCCTACTGATGGACAGTCTGGAGGACGACCTCTCTGTTCAATGTCTATTTGAGAGGGTCTGCCTTGGATATGCTCAAGTAGTCTGCCGCAGTGTTCCTCGCTGAGGGGCTGTAAACTGCCTGTAGGGACAGATTGTGCAGGAATGGCTATGCGCCAGTCAGGGCTAGCCAGAAGAGGCTACAGGATATACTGCCCACCCTCCCCCCACTGGCTTATGTATTACATGATAGTGATTTTGTCTCATCAGTACTCAGGAGAGGGCCTAGAGTTCAAAGGTGATATAAGGATTGATCAGTGCTTTTATCTCTGATATATATGGTCCGTCCTGTCTTGTTTTGACCAAACAACCTGGAGTTTGACGTTCATAAAACATGCCTCCTATGCGAGGCTGGAACCATTTGTGTAGACCTCTTACTAAGGGCAGGGAACCAGAAAGAGCATTCTTAGTTTGAGTGATACAGTTGATTTGAGCAAGAGATAAACTGGGAAATTCAGAAGATGGCAATGCTGTGTCCAAATAGACTTGAGACCCCAGTGAATCTTCTTCGTGTGGAGTCTGGCAAAATGTGTCATTCAGATGGTGTAAGCCATGTAACTCCAGGGATCTCAAAATCTCTCTTGCTTAGGTAGTGTTAGGAAAGAGAAGACTTCGGGTAGTCCATTAGGAACTGCATTTTGTCTTGAGGAAAAAATGCTGTCATTAAGACAGTATTCAGCTTGCATACTAGAACCATCTGATCCTGAAAAGGGAGAAGAGTGGACTTTTTGAAGTTGAAGAGTCTCAGGCAGTGAAACAGGTCTATGGTAAAGCTGAGCTTTGCAAGAAGTTTCTCTTCTGAAGCAGTTCATTCAGATAGGAGAAAATATGAATCCCTTAAAATCTGCAAAATGCAATGACCAGAGATAAGTACTTTGTGAATACCCTTTGGACAGTAGAAAGACCAAATGGTGAAGCAGAAAACTGAAAATTAAATCATGAGGCACAAAATCTTAAAAATTCCATGTGATGTGGATAACGGGAATATTTAGATATGTTTTCTTTACATACAGCATTAACAAAAATGCATTGGGAAGGATCAGTGGAAGAAGAGACTGAAGGGTTAACATTTTGAATCTTATTATAAAAAAGTGCTGAGCAGACACAAATCCAGAAAGGGTTTCAACTGTCCCTCCTTTCTGAGAAGAGTCTTAAGTAAAATCCTTGGTTGTACAGGAGGGGAAAACACTGTAGTGCCCTGATGAAACAACTCAGAATCAGATGGATCAGGGAAAGTAGGATGGATGGAATCTGAGGCAGAGAAGCCTTAGACACTTTGAATCATTTCTCTGTAATTTGGTGGGAAGGCTGGCATGATGGTTAAGGTCTTAACCTCACAGGTACAAGGTACAGTATTTGATTCTGGCCTTTGGCTGTTGGATAGGCTCCTAATAGTCTGAAAATTGACAGCCTAGTATTTAATTATGGACCTATGCTGAGAACCCTACTATCTGAAGTTATTAATTCTCAAACTTGAAGGGAGAGGAAAGGCTTCACTGAGAGGTGGGACAAGCCTGGTCAAGGTGGGGAGGGGGAAACTGGAGTTAGGGAATAAAGGTCATAAGGAAGCCGGTTTATCAGTAAAGTAGGTTTTTGATACTTTGAATCCCTGATTTGATTTGCCCAGAAACGTTTAGCATACATTTCCCTTTTGCTGGGCCATTTGCTTCTTCCAACAAAAAAGACCAGCTTTGTCAGGATAGTTTCTCTGAAATTTCTGGTCAGAGGAAAGGATAAGCTGCTTAAAATCCTACATAATCTTACTTCTCTCAGCAGCAGCAGGGCCAAACAGATGATCTCTGTCCAAGGGTCATCTAAAAGCTTGGATGGAACATCCTCTGACAGACATTCTAATCTAAGTTAAGAGAACCTTCTCAAAACCAAACCAGAAGCAGCTGCTCTGGAAAATGCATCAGCTGCATCATGACTGCATTTGATAGAATATCCTATCACCTGAGTGTCAGAGTTCAGAAGAAAAACAGCTGACATTTTGCTGTCTGAATCAGGCATATCTGATATAAGGTTAGTGAACTCTCCAAAAATATTTAAAGGTTAACTGATCTCAACAGTCCTATAGCTGACAGCACAGAAAGAGCAGCTGAAGTGTAAATGTTCTTTCTGTATCTATTAATAGATCTGCCATTTTCATAAGGCAAATCATTATAAGGTGGTGTAAAGCCAGAGATGCTGTCAGGCTAAAAGTGAATACCTATGAAAAGTACTTAACAGGAATGTCTATGAAATGGACTTATGCCAAACAGAATAAAGCAGAATGTATTCTCTTACTATGTTTTTTCTCTTCTGTTTCTGGCATGTTTATCTGCAATGTATGTCCTCCAGAGGCAAGATGGCACCTTCTTCTAAGAGAGAGCGAGAATGATAAAACAGCAATGAAATGCAACTTTCATTGGAACTTCTTCAATGTCACATTTGGTGGCAGGGCTTCTACCACTTCTTTACAGATGGCAGCAGCTTAGTAGGTTTGTCAAATTCCAGGGAAATGACAGCAGGGTGAGATGAAGGATTTTTATAACTTATGGGAGTCAAACCTTATAGAATCTGCCAGGTTTCTTGGAAACAGGGGACTAAGACTCTGAATTAAGGGAAGCATTGGGAAAGGTATCATGTAAAACTTCCAAAACTGGAGGAACAGCTGTAGGATTTGGAACCCCCATATACAAAGGTCACGATGCCCTTTTCTGCACAACTGACACCTCCTTATCCTCCCGTCAGTTCTGCATTATCTTTAAAACTCTCTCTCCAAAGGTATAACACAGAATAAGGAAACAGTGTTAACCACTTCACACTCAAATCCCAAGGCAGAATGAATAAGGGAAGAGCAATACTAAAAATCTACCTCAGAGTCTGAATCTTTTTCTAAGTGTCAAATTTTCCTTTTGTGGACAAAAAGGAGCAGAAGAAAAGAAGTGAAAGGGCTTAAGGGATATGATAACCTTAATGAACTCCTAAGAAAAATCATACCACTCCTTCTGAGGATTCTGACAGTAGGAGAAGTGGTATGTTTGGTCTTCTGCAACTTTCTTGAAGGAGCTTGAGCCTGCACAAAACGTGGACAGTCTGACTCCTAGCTTACCTCGATAAGGGTGCCAAGGACTTCTTCCCTAACTAAATTCTGATGAATACCTTCACGTCCCTTGGATATGAACAGATGTGGTTCCCCCTTTGTGAGCAAGACGGCCATCTGATCAGTTAGGTTGTGATGTTCTGACCTCCAACCGGGTCATGACAGTAAAATTAGACAAATCTGAACAGTCCTGGGATTCACCAAGAGATACTACTGGGGTGGTCTGTGTCCAACTGGCAACAAAAGCTTCACACTTGCATTTATTTTGCTGCACTTTCCTCAGGAGATGGTCATCTGATTGGGATGCTTTAGAAGCCATCTTAACCAGCACAAGCTCTTTTAATCTTTGGTTCTCGAGATAAGAAAACAAACGGATCCTCAGAAAGAAATGACTGAAAAATAGTACGCCCTTTATAGCAGTGACTGGATCCTAGACCAAATAAGCATTTAGAATTAATGACCGTAAAAGGAATTTGCCTTTAGCCGACATGAAAAAAAAAAAAAAAAAATATATATATATATATATATTTAATTTTTTTCCCCTGATAAAAATAGAAATGAACAGGGAAGATTCTCTAAAATGGATGCTTACCTGCCCAAGGCAATGAATCTGGTATTGGCCATATATTTGCCAGACCAAAGCTGAAAAACAGGTTTAGTGCCTGAGCTGGGAGCAACAAAGTTCCAAATTATCTGAGCCTGTACTTCCCTCATGAATCTCCTAGGCCTCTCACACTTGAGAATACATTGGACATAGGGCACAAGAGGAACTCACCTGGGCTTTGGTATGCCAGTTGGACATAAAGCTATCTTTAGCAGGGCATACCATTCTTTCATAATGCTGCAAAAGTGAACAAAGGAAAGACATCCTGTGCCCCTCCCTCCAAACGAATAAGAAGTTAAAAAATAATGAGAGAGAACAAAGTCCCAAAATCGGGGACAGGTTTTAATTACTGGTCTTATAAACTTAGAAATTTGCCAGCAACTTTTGCATTAGTGTGCATTATCTGAAGGATATAAAGTATGAACTCAAATGTCTGTCCTTATATAATGGCTTTAATCCTCACGGATAAGCTAGAAAAACAAAATTTTTATGAGGAACAAACCAAAAATATGAGGCAAAAATCTGGGCATTTTGTGAAATTCTGGACAATTGAGAGGTAATACTGCAAAGTCATAATTACAATACTTTGGCTTGCTCTGATTAAAGGCATATTTTACTTCTCACTGTACACTAGACCATTCAATGATGTCAGCACGCCATGCACTGAGCTTGCGTCTGGATTGACAGCTGACAGATTAAAGGAAATATCAGTGATGTTTTATTATTTTAAAATCAGTTTTTCACGTAACAAATGCTCTGTTCAAACAACACTGATTACAGCCAGTGGAGATGACAAGGCAAGACTGCATAACATCTGAAAAAAAGAAGTTATGTACTCACCATAACGTTCCATATGAGCAGTTGTACTTCATTTGTCTTCAACCTGTGGGAATACGGATCCGAGCTGGCAACTTTGCTAGCATCAGCTCCGAACTCCAAACTCCTCCCCCCTTACCCATAATACATCTCCACTGCCTTTCTTCCCCAGATTGAGTTTGCTGAACTTATACTGAGAACCCGACCTGAAATATATACTTGTGACCTACACTGCAGCCCATAGGCTGATCATGCGCCAAGGTCCGGGGGAAAGAGGGAGGGATGGTTGAAGACAAAAGAAGTACAACTACTCAGATGGAACGTTATGGTGCGTACATAACTTCTTTATCTGAAGTAGTTTACTTCATTTGGTCTTCAACCTGTGGGAAAGAGTCCCCAGCTACTAAACTCCTGGGAGGCCTTCATGGAAGGATATTCCGTAGCACCGCAGGAACAAAGGATGCTCTCCTTCGGGAAGTCAAATCTAATTTGCAATGAGAAATAAACATATGAGATAAGGACCAAGTAGCTGCAGAAAGTACAGTTGTGTACCTACCATAAATGTAGATGTTAGAGTGTATTCACTGTTGCAGTCATTACTCTTGGGTTGTCCTGCTGGCAGGCTGCCCTCGGTCGGCCAGAATTCCAAAGTCTAGGTCCAGCATCGGTTGCTGTCACCTCTTCCCCGATGTCAGTGCGCCAGGGGTATAAAAGATGCAGCTGACGCCATTTTCTTCAGTTTTTCTTGCCCCAGATGTCAGGAGCCCCCAAATTGGTAGGCTGAAAAATAAGCCAATAATGCATGCACAAAAATAAAATTTCCTTCATCTACAAGCAAATACACCAAAAAGGTTGTATAGGATAGAGAAGTGCAGAGAAGTCCCAGCAAAGAAAAGGGGGATGGTGGGTGGGTAACCTGGACTGCAACAGTGAATACACTCGAACATCTACATTTATGGTAGGTACACAACTGTACTATGTTCATCAAGTTTCACTGTTGCAGTCATTACTCTTGGGTTGAATCCCAAAGCTGAGGAAGGGTGGCTGGGCTAAGTATGATTAGGAGAGGCTATGAGGCCCTGCAGGACTGCAGTGGCAAAGCCTGCTCCGGACTTAGAGTAAAGAGGTAAGTGGTAGTGCTTTGTGAAGGTGTGCACTGAACTCCAAGTTGCAGCCTCTAAGATATCTTTGGTTGGTACTCCTCTGAGGAAGGCTGCTGAAGTGGCTGCTGCTCTGGTGGAATGAGGCCTAATGCCCTTAGGCACTGATTTGCCATGTTGAAAATCGCAGAAACGGATGCAATGGCCTATCCATTTTGAAATAGTCTGTTTTGAGATAGCCTTTCCTTGTGATCCTGCAGCATATGACACAAAGTTGCTCAGTCTTTCTGAAAGCTTTAGTTCTGTCTAAGTAGAAGCGTAACTGCCTGTGTATGTCCAAAGAATGCAGAATTTTCTCACCCTTGTTCTGTGGATTAGGATAAAAGGTTGGCAAGTGAATGGTTTTGGTTAAGGGCCACACTGGACACCACCTTAGGCATAAATGTAGGGTTTGTCAGCAAGGAAACTCTGTCTAGATGAAAAATGATGAAAGGTTCCGCAGCCATGAGTACTTGTAACTCCGAGACCCGCCTTGCAGAGGTTATTGCTAGGAGCAGAGCTGTTTTCCAGGATAAGAATTTTATATCTGCTGTTGATGCTGGCTCGAAAGGAGGCAGTGTGAGTTTTTCCAGAAGATAATTGAGGTCCCAGACCGGAAACGGTGCTCTCCTTGGAGGCCTAATGTTTTTGGCCCCTCTGAGGTACTGCCTTATTAAAGGATAAGAAAAAATAGGTGGTTCCGTGTTGTAATGGGCTGGAATGGCAGAGGCATGAATCTTAATTGAGGAGAAGGAAAGGCCTTTGTTCAGCATCTCAGTTAGGTATTCTAAAATCTGAGGGATATTTGGTACACACGTGTCAATGCCCCGTTCCTGATTCCAAGCACAGAATCTCTTCCATTTTTCTGCATAAGATTTTCTGGTGCTGGGCCTCCTGGCCTCCAAGACAACATCCATAACAGTTTTTGAAAGAGGAGTGTTCTGAACGGTTACATTATCCGCCATGCTGCCAGATTTAAGGTCCTGAGTTGGCTGTGCAAAATCTGATTGTTTTGTTGGGTCAGCAAGTGAGAAGTTTGAGGCAATATCCAAGCTGGACCTTGAGACAAGCTCTTTAGGATTGGGTACCAGTGCTGGCGTGGCCAGTCTGGTGCAATCAGTATCATTTTTGGCTTCTCTTGTCGGACCTTTAGGAGTACCCTGGGAAGGAGAGGCAGTGGGGGAAAAGCATATACCATCTGCTTTTTCCAGCTGAAGGATAGGGAGTCCACTTTCCATGCTTGATTGTGAAAAATCCTTGTGCAAAATCTCTGCAATTGGCAGTTGTGAGGGGAGGCAAATAGATCTATGTCTGGGCATCCCCATTTCCTTATTATCATGCTGAAGACTTGTGGATCCAGTTTCCATTCGTGGGGATCCATGAGGTTTCTGCTTAGTTCGTCTGCCAGAGTATTTTTTTTTCCTGGCAGGAATTGTGCTTGCAGGTGAATTTGAAAAGCCAATGCTGTGTCCCATAAGGTCATCACTTGTCTGCATAAGGGGTAGGAATGTGTACCTCCCTGCTTGTTTATGTACCACATGACCATAGGGTTGTCTGTCTTTATCAGTAACTGTCCTGGATGAAGCAGGTCCTTGAAAGCTGTCAAGGCATTTTGAACAGCTAGCATCTCTTTTTGACTGATGTGAGGATGCATCTGGTTTGCAGGCCATGTGCCCTGAATACGTTTTCCTGCCATATGGGCTCCCCAGGCATAATCTGATGCATCCGTTGTCAGTGTCTGTCTGACCGTGGGTAAACTGAATGGCAGTCCCTTGTTGTGGTGACAGACTTCTGCCCACCATCGAAACTCCTGTTGTAGGCAGGGAATGAGTGCAACTATGGTCTCCAGGCTGTGGCAATGCTGAGTCCAAACACTTTTTAGGTACCATTATAGTTTCCTCATATGCAGTCTGGCATATGGAATTAATAGAATGCAAGATGCCATGAAACCCAAGGCCTGCAGGATTTTCCTTGCAGAAGTGGGTTTGTGTTGCCAATTTCGTGAAGTAAGTAGTCAGATGCTTTTGTTTATCTGGCGTGAGATAAGCCATCTGGGCAGTTGTATTTAGGCTTGTACCCAGGAATATTATCTCTTGAGAGGACACTAGTTTTGATTTCTTTTCGTTTACTGTGTACCCTAGGCCAATTAGTAATCTTTTTACAAACGCCAGATGCTTTAGAAAAATGTCTTTGTTCTCTGCTTGAATTAGGCAGTCGTCCAAGTAGGGATATATTTGAATTCCTTATTGTCTGCAAAACGCTATTACTGGTGCCAGGCATTTTGTGAAGACCCTGGGCGCAGTAGATAAGCCAAAGGGCAGTGCAGAGAATTGGTAATACATTGAGCCAGTTATGAATCTGAGGTATCTTCTGCAAGATTGTCTGATTGGGACATGCAGGTATGCCTCTTTTAGGTCCAAAATTACGAGCCAACCTTCCTGCCCAGCATGGGCAGTAGCTGCTGTAGAGTCAACATCTTGAATTTTGGAACTTCCAGAAACGTATTTAGTATAGACAGGTCCAGCATTGGTCTCCAGGTTTTGTCCTTTCTGGGTACTAGGAAAAGTCTGGAGTAAAATCCTTGACCCTGCTCTTGTTGTGGTACTTGCTGAATGGCCCTCATGTCCATGAGGGCTGTAATTTGTTATTGTGCCTCTGCCCATTGATTGTGTGGCAGGTCTGGCATACCTTTTGACCTTAAAAGTACACAATGAGGAACCTTGTTTGCAGACAGAAACGCCTCCGAGTCAAAAAGCTTCTTAACGCTTTTATTTTGAACAAACCAAAAGAGCGTTTTCGCCACAGACCACTGCAGCTTCTTCAGAGAAACAAGTTAGACAAAAAACACTCACTTTAAAAATACTACATCAGGAAATGACATATTCCTGTTTCCTGTTACCGAACAGTTGTATTTAAAAACACATACAAAGTGCTAAAAAGTTAAAGGCATCCCACATTTAGAAACATTTTTAAAAGTAGCACACAACAATAAGAAATGGATTCAATTATATGAAAAAAGATCTCAGCGACTTAACAATAATATGGATGACAAAAAACAAATGTCATTACTATTTACAATAAACTACTATACAAAATATGTAAGTAGATCTATCGAGAAATATACTCTGATACTCACTTAAAACATTAAAAACAAATTTGCCTTATATGAGATGTGTATAAGGGATAAGTACTGCTCATATTTGCTCAGGCTTAGTTTATTAAACATTCTATTTGTGCTGTAACCATGCAGGACTAAGGAAAAGAAGAAGGGGGGGGGGGGGAAGAAAAGGAAAGGGAGAAGAATCCTTTGCCCTGCGGAAAACATGTGCAACCTAAAAGATTCAGCACGAGAGAATCCATTGTGTCTTCCTACTAAGACCACTAAGACTAGGTTATAAACATGACTGTTAGGTTAAGCAAGCCCTGAATAGTAGACGGTCAAGTCAACTAGCTAGACCCAATGTGTTAGTGCAAGGTGCTGAAAACACACAAGACTGCCAAGTCATCCAATATGTGTTGCCTGATATACGGGTCAGACCTAAAGTCAAAGAAAACTATATAATAACAGTAGATTGTACCTAAAATAACTTTTTAATTTAAGAACTGGGGCAATGTTGCAGTTAGTGTTAAGGCCAGGAAGGCAAAAAGCGTCCAAGCGCAACTGCCAGTCCAGCTCACAATTTTCTAGTATTAAAGATACAGGGCCCCCTCTGATTTTTAAGGGTACATGGTCTATAGCCATAAAGCTAAAACTATGTCCTGGGAACAATGCAATATGTTTGGCCAGTGCGTTGTCATCTTTACATGTCCTAATAGCATACAGGTGCTCATACATCCTATCTCGCAGTCTCCTGTCGGTTTTTCCGATGTAGAACCCAGAGCAGCAGTTGCACATAGCAATGTATATAACTGATTTGCTCTCACAATTAAGTGCATGCTTGATGACAAACTTCCTGTCCCTAACAAGGAATGTTTCCCCTGTTCGGACATTGTTACAGAAGTTACAGAATCCACATCTGTTTTTTTTTGGGGAACCCCAAAGAAAAAGGGAGCAAGGTTTGGCCCCCATTGTCCAATCTTTAAGTACAATGTAAATGATAAACTTTTTATTTTTGCTCTTGACCAAATAAGCATTTAGAATTAATGACCGT
Organism: Protopterus annectens; assembly: GCF_019279795.1. NCBI lineage: Eukaryota > Metazoa > Chordata > Ceratodontiformes > Protopteridae > Protopterus > Protopterus annectens. The sequence goes on along the minus strand of NC_056747.1, from coordinate 337,011,448 downwards.
AAAAGGAATTTGCCTTTAGCCGACATGAAAAAAAAAAAAAATATATATATATATATATATATATATATATATATATATATATATATATTTAATTTTTTTCCCCTGATAAAAATAGAAATGAACGGGGAAGATTCTCTAAAATGGATGCTTACCTGCCCAAGGCAATGAATATGGTATTGGCCATATATTTGCCAGACCAAAGCTGAAAAACAGGTTTAGTGCCTGAGCTGGGAGCAACAAAGTTCCAAATTATCTGAGCCTGTACTTCCCTCATGAATCTCCTAGGCCTCTCACACTTGAGAATACATTGGACATAGGGCACAAGAGGAACTCACCTGGGCTTTGGTATGCCAGTTGGACATAAAGCTATCTTTAGCAGGGCATACCATTCTTTCATAATGCTGCAAAAGTGAACAAAGGAAAGACATCCTGTGCCCCTCCCTCCAAACGAATAAGAAGTTAAAAAATAATGAGAGAGAACAAAGTCCCAAAATCGGGGACAGGTTTTAATTACTGGTCTTATAAACTTAGAAATTTGCCAGCAACTTTTGCATTAGTGTGCATTATCTGAAGGATATAAAGTATGAACTCAAATGTCTGTCCTTATATAATGGCTTTAATCCTCACGGATAAGCTAGAAAAACAAAATTTTTATGAGGAACAAACCAAAAATATGAGGCAAAAATCTGGGCATTTTGTGAAATTCTGGACAACTGAGAAGTAATACTGCAAAGTCATAATTACAATACTTTGGCTTGCTCTGATTAAAGGCATATTTTACTTCTCACTGTACACTAGACCATTCAATGATGTCAGCACGCCATGCACTGAGCTTGCATCTGGATTGACAACTGACAGATTAAAGGAAATATCAGTGATGTTTTATTATTTTAAAATCAGTTTTTCACGTAACAAATGCTCTTTTCAAACAACACTGATTACAGCCAGTGGAGATGACAAGGCAAGACTGCATAACATCTGAAAAAAAGAAGTTATGTACTCACCATAACGTTCCATATGAGCAGTTGTACTTCATTTGTCTTCAACCTGTGGGAATACGGATCCGAGCTGGCAACTTTGCTAGCATCAGTCTCAACTCCAAACTCCTCCCCTTACCCATAATACATCTCCACTGCCTTTCTTCCCCAGATTGAGTTTGCTGAACTTATACTGAGAACCCGACCTGAAATATATACTTGTGACCTACACTGCAGCCCATAGGCTGATCATGCTCCAAGGTCCGGGGAAAAGAGGGAGGGATGGTTGAAGACAAAAGAAGTACTACTCAGATGGAACGTTATGGTGCGTACATAACTTCTTTATCTGAAGTAGTTTACTTCATTTGGTCTTCAACCTGTGGGAAAGAGTCCCCAGCTACTAAACTCCTGGGAGGCCTTCATGGAAGGATATTCCATAGCACCGCAGGAATAAAGGATGCTCTCCTTCGGGAAGTCAAATCTAATTTGCAATGAGAAATAAACATATGAGATAAGGACCAAGTAGCTGCAGAAAGTACAGTTGTGTACCTACCATAAATGTAGATGTTCGAGTGTATTCACTGTTGCAGTCATTACTCTTGGGTTGTCCTGCTGGTAGGCTGCCCTCGGTCGGCCAGAATTCCAAAGTCTAGGTCCAGCGTCGGTTGCTGTCACCTCTTCCCCGATGTCAGTGCGCCAGGGGTATAAAAGATGCAGCTGACGCCATTTTCTTCAGTTTTTCTTGCCCCAGATGTCAGGAGCCCCCAAATTGGTAGGCTGAAAAATAAGCCAATAATGCATGCACAAAAATAAAATTTCCTTCATCTACAAGCAAATACACCAAAAAGGTTGTATAGGATAGAGAAGTGCAGAGAAGTCCCAGCAAAGAAAAGGGGGATGGTGGGTAGACTTGACTGCAAACAGTGAATACACTCAACATCTACATTTATGGTAGGTACACAACTGTACTATGTTCATCAAGTTTCACTGTTGCAGTCATTATTTTGGGTTGAATCCCAAAGCTGAGGAAGGGTGGCTGGGCTAAGTATGATTAGGAGAGGCTATGAGGCCCTGCAGGACTGCAGTGGCAAAGCCTGCTCTGGACTTAGAGTAAAGAGGTAAGTGGTAGTGCTTTGTGAAGGTGTGCACTGAACTCCAAGTTGCAGCCTCTAAGATATCTTTGGTTGGTACTCCTCTGAGGAAGGCTGCTGAAGTGGCTGCTGCTCTGGTGGAATGAGGCCTAATGCCCTTAGGCACTGATTTGCCATGTTGAAAATCACAGAAATGGATGCAATGGCCTATCCATTTTGAAATAGTCTGTTTTGAGATAGCCTTTCCTTGTGATCCTGCAGCATATGACACAAAGTTGCTCAGTCTTTCTGAAAGCTTTAGTTCTGTCCAAGTAGAAGCGCAACTGCCTGTGTATGTCCAAAGAATGCAGAATTTTCTCACCCTTGTTCTGTGGATTAGGATAAAAGGTTGGCAAGTGAATGGTTTTGGTTAAGGCCACACTGGACACCACCTTAGGCATAAATGTAGGGTTTGTCAGCAAGGAAACTCTGTCTAGATGAAAATGATGAAAGGTTCCGCAGCCATGAGTACTTGTAACTCCGAGACCCGCCTTGCAGAGGTTATTGCTAGAGCAGAGCTGTTTCAGGATAAGAATTTTATATCTGCTGTTGATGCTGGCTCGAAGGAGGCAGTGTGAGTTTTTCCAGAAGATAATTGAGGTCCCAGACCGAAACGGTGCTCTCCTTGGAGGCCTAATGTTTTGGCCCCTCTGAGGTACTGCCTTATTAAAGGATAAGAAAAAATAGGTGGTTCCGTGTTGTAATGGGCTGGAATGGCAGAGGCATGAATCTTAACTGAGGAGAAGGAAAGGCCTTTGTTCAGCATCTCAGTTAGGTATTCTAAAATCTGAGGGATATTTGGTACACACGTGTCAATGCCCCGTTCCTGATTCCAAGCACAGAATCTCTTCCATTTTTCTGCATAAGATTTTCTGGTGCTGGGCCTCCTGGCCTCCAAGACAACATCCATAACAGTTTTTGAAAGAGGAGTGTTCTGAACGGTTATATTATCCGCCATGCTGCCAGATTTAAGGTCCTGAGTTGGCTATGCAAAATCTGATTGTTTTGTTGGGTCAGCAAGTGAGAAGTTTGAGGCAATATCCAAGCTGGACCTTGAGACAAGCTCTTTAGGATTGGGTACCAGTGCTGGCGTGGCCAGTCTGGTGCAATCAGTATCATTTTTGGCTTCTCTTGTCTGACCTTTAGGAGTACCCTGGGAAGGAGAGGCAGTGGGGGAAAAGCATATACCATCTGCTTTTTCCAGCTGAAGGATAGGGAGTCCACTTTCCATGCTTGATTGTGAAAAATCCTTGTGCAAAATCTCTGCAATTGGCAGTTGTGAGGGGAGGCAAATAGATCTATGTCTGGGCATCCCCATTTCCTTATTATCATGCTGAAGACTTGTGGATCCAGTTTCCATTCGTGGGGATCCATGAGGTTTCTGCTTAGTTCATCTGCCAGAGTATTTTTTTTTCCTGGCAGGAATTGTGCTTGCAGGTGAATTTGAAAAGCCAATGCTGTGTCCCATAAGGTCATCGCTTGTCTGCATAAGGGGTAGGGATGTGTACCTCCCTGCTTGTTTATGTACCACATGACCATAGGGTTGTCTGTCTTTATCAGTAACTGTCCTGGATGAAGCAGGTCCTTGAAAGCTGTCAAGGCATTTTGAACAGCTAGCATCTCTTTTTGACTGATGTGAGGATGCATCTGGTTTGCAGGCCATGTGCCCTGAATACATTTTCCTGCCATATGGGTTCCCCAGGCATAATCTGATGCATCCGTTGTCAGTGTCTGTCTGACCGTGGGTAAACTGAATGGCAGTCCCTTGTTGTGGTGACAGGCTTCTGCCCACCATCGAAACTCCTGTTGTAGGCAGGGAATGAGTGCAACTATGGTCTCCAGGCTGTGGCAATGCTGAGTCCAAACACTTTTTAGGTACCATTATAGTTTCCTCATATGCAGTCTGGCATATGGAATTAATAGAATGCAAGATGCCATGAAACCCAAGGCCTGCAGGATTTTCCTTGCAGAAGTGGGTTTGTGTTGCCAATTTCTTGAAGTAAGTAGTCAGATGCTTTTGTTTATCTGGCGTGAGATAAGCCATCTGGGCAGTTGTATTTAGGCTTGTACCCAGGAATATTATCTCTTGAGAGGACACTAGTTTTGATTTCTTTTCGTTTACTGTGTACCCTAGGCCAATTAGTAATCTTTTTACAAACGCCAGATGCTTTAGAAAAATGTCTTTGTTCTCTGCTTGAATTAGGCAGTCGTCCAAGTAGGGATATATTTGAATTCCTTATTGTCTGCAAAACGCTATTACTGGTGCCAGGCATTTTGTGAAAACCCTGGGCGCAGTAGATAAGCCAAAGGGCAGTGCAGAGAATTGGTAATACATTGAGCCAGCTATGAATCTGAGGTATCTTCTGCAAGATTGTCTGATTGGGACATGCAGATATGCCTCTTTTAGGTCCAAAGTTACGAGCCAACCTTCCTGCCCAGCATGGGCAGTAGCTGCTGTAGAGTCAACATCTTGAATTTGGGAACTTCCAGAAACGTATTTAGTATAGACAGGTCCAGTATTGGTCTCCAGGTTTTGTCCTTTCTGGGTACTAGGAAAAGTCTGGAGTAAAATCCTTGACCCTGCTCTTGTTGTGGTACTTGCTGAATGGCCCTCATGTCCATGAGGGCTGTAATTTGTTATTGTGCCTCTGCCCATTGATTGTGTGGCAGGTCTGGCATACCTTTTGACCTTGGTAGAGTGTGGAAATGGAACCTGTAGCCTTGGGACACTATGTTCAGGACCCATTTGTCTTGGGTAATCCTTTGCCAATTTGATGAAAAAAGTGCTAGTTTTCCCCCTAAGTGGGCTGCCAAAAGAAAAGTGCTTGGATCTGGTAGAGGAAAGTCATTGGGACTGTTTCCTGTAAGGTTGTGATTTGTCTTCTCTGCTTTTGGAGGTAGGAGCACCCCATTGTTTAGGCCTGTATGTGCCTTGGGGCTGAGCTCTGCCTCTGGGATGCCTATATCTGCCTCTTTGTGGTCTGACACTGGAAAGGACCAATTTTTAGAAGGCCAGTTTCTGCTAAATCTGGGTGGCTGTACCTGTAAGAAATCCTTGACTGTCTGCATGAATTTAGATTTATTCTCCATTTTTTTCAACACCTCTTCTGCTTTAGTACCAAACAAAGTATCATGCTGTAATGGTGCATCTAATAGTTTTAACATGATCAGGCAGATTTTGTTCCTTTAACCAAGCATGCCTTCTGATAACAGAACCTGGAACAGCGGCCCTGCAAGAGGCCTCCAGTGAATCATAACCACATTGCAAAGTATGCTTTCCCACTTGTTCAGCTGCATGCAATAAATCCTGCAATTCCTTGTTCTCTAAACATTCAGTATTTGTCAACTGTTTCTGTTTAAGCAGTGACATTAAGTATTGCTGATATTTAAGCATATGAAACTGACAATTTAAGGCCCTTACAGCCAGGGTAGCAGAAGTGTAGACTTTTTTCCCCCCATCTGTCTAGAGTCCTGGAATCCTTATCAGAGGGGACAGTTTTTTTTGCAGTGGAAGCTTTAACTCCCTTGGGACCCTGAGATATAGTTTCTGGGTCAGCAGTGGGGTTTTTATACAGGAATTTATAAGAATTCGGGACCCCGTAGTATCTGTCTGGCTTAGCAGGTGCAGGGGGTAGAGAGTCTGGGGACAGGCCGGACTCTGAAAATACATCGGCTACAATGTCTAGTACAGGTGAACCTGGAATAGCAAGGAGTCTGTGCTGAGGAAGTAGCAGAAAGTCTCCGAGCCTTTTCTTAGATTCAGAATAATCTTGGCTCTCCCAGTGGAAATGTTCCCTCATGGTATGCAGGGTTTCCCCAAAAGAATAATCCTCAGGAGGAGAGGCTAAAGGAATGGATTCTTCAGCATCAGAATCCTCATAGGGAAGCATGGAGTAATCCTGTTCAGAAGAGGAATCAGAGGAAATAGAAACCTGATCAGAAGAATCATACTCTGCCTCTTGCCTAGACCTCTTATCAGGAGGGGATGGGAACCCCTGATCAAAGTAATTAGGTCTTCGGCCATTTTGAGCATCTGTTTTTTAGGCATGGTAGTCTGATTAGGAGAATGCTGTACTCGTTTCTTTGTCTTTAATACTGCTTTAGTCTTTGTCTTTGAAGCTGAAGATGGCTTAATATATAGTGGTGTAGGTCTGAAGACACCCTCAGAAGCCGATGCCTGCTCAGGGGCTCTGGACCCATCTGAGGGAATGATTTCCGAGTGTCCAATACCTTGAGCATCCAGAGGCCCAGTCGGCTCCATGTGGGAGTCGGAAGCGGCCTGTGGCTCTGAGGTAGCGGGTGCCAGGGGCTGCGAAAGCGCCTCACTGAGAACCGGCAAACCGGCGACTGGCCTAGAAGAGGCTTTATCGTCGGTTTTGGACCTTGGATACCTATCCTTTTCCTTGTCCTTGCGTTTTTTGTAAACTGCGGTTGTCGGCTGATCTGACGGCATTATATAATTAAATCTACGGTCAAAGTAATGAAATGCAAAATCAAACCGACGCTTGATAGTGCATTGGTTAAATCTAGCACAAAACCGACAACTAGCAACGTTGTGATCAGGGTCTAGGCAAGGAATACAGTAAGAGTGAAAATCCTTATGAGGTATTTGCTTCCCACAAGAAATACAATTGTTAACTTTTTCTGACATCAGTCTGGAGCAAGAAAAAAGTTTCCCCAATGGAGTACTTAGCTTTAATGAAGACTTTGGATCTGAAATTCGGATTTGAAAATCTCAGGAGTCGGCCGACCGGCACTTGCGAACTGCTTTTGCTTCGGGCACCGCGCAGCAAGAAAAACTGAAGAAAATGGCGTCGGCTGCATCGTTTATACCCCTGGCGCACTGATGTCAGGGAAGAGGAGACAGCAACCGACGCCGGACCTAGACTTTGGAATTCTGGCCAACCGAGGGCAGCCTGCCAGCAGGACAACCCAAGAGTAATGACTGCAACAGTGAAACACGATGATCATCAAATATCATCCAAAGACACTCTAGGCCAAAAGGCCACAGACAGCCATGGACCTAGTGGAATGAGCTTTCACCTGACCTGGAGGAGGCTTGCCTCGGTCCTTACAGACCTGCAGGATGCATGAAGAAATCCATCTAGCTACAGTGACCTTGGAGATAGACTCCTCAAAAAGGGTTTATAGAAGGATACAAACAATTGATCAGATTTACAGAAATTTTTTGCCCTGTGTAAATAGAATCGTAACTGTCTATGAACATCCAACGTGTGGAGTGTGTATTCCATCTTGTTCGTAAAATTAGGAAAAAACACAGGCAAATTAATAGTCTGATTGATATTGACTGGTGATGCCACCTTAGGAAGAAAGGATGGATTGGTTCGAAGGGAAACCTAATCTTTATGAAAAATCATGTAAGGAATTTTGATAAACAAAGCCTGTAATTCTGAAACCCTTTTTGCAGAGGAAATAGCCATCAGAAAAGCTGTTTTCCAAGATAAAAATTTTTGATCTGCAGTTGCAGCAAGCTCGAAAGTCGGAGCGACCAAAGCTTGAAGAACCACAGTAAGGTCCCATGGAGTAACAGGATCTTTGATCAGGGGGTGTAACAAAAAGGTGCCTTTGATAAAGGCTTTACACAGTCTGGAAGAGGCTAAAGAGGCAGAATTCTCGCCCACATGAAAATGAGAGATGGCAGCCAACAGAACTTTGACGGTAGAAGAATTTAGCTCCATGTTGAAAAATATCAGCTAGAGAATCAAGAATAATGGAAATAGGCACCGTGAAAGGGTCTAAACTCTTTTGAGAGGCCCAAAAGGAAAAACATTTCCACTTGCTGCAATAAACCTTCCTAGTCAAAGATTTATGAGCAGCTACCACAATAGATCTAACCGAGGAGGATAGTCCAGGAGTCCTAGCAATTACGGGAACTGCAGAAGCCAAGCTGTGAAATTCAGGCTGTCCAGATTCGGGTGAAGCACCCCCAAAGGGTGTGAAATTAAATCCTGAATGGGATATAGGATCCAAGGTGGAGCAAGGAGGTGAGACCAAAGGAATGGAAACCATACCTGGCGAGGCCAGAACGAGGATCACTTTGCTCCCCAATCGACGAGCTTTCTGTAGAAACTTCTGAATGAGAGGTACTGGTGGGTAATCATACAGAAGACCAGGAGGCCAAGCATGAACTAATGTGTCTCTGGGGGACTCCTTCGGGCAGGTGGTTCAGAGAGAAAAACTTGCTGCACTTCGCATTGGAAGGAGATGCAAAGAGATTGCAGCAAGGTTGACACCACTCTGAAAATCTGTTCCACTACTGACAGATTCAGAGACCACTCGTAAGGCATCAAAATGGTCCAACTTAGCTTGTCCGCTAGGATGTTGGACCATCCCAGAATGTGCGTTGCGATGAGAAAGCGACCGGAGATCGCCCATTCCCACACTCTCATGGCCTCGCGACAAAGGAGTAAGATCTGATCCCTCCCTGTCTGCTGATATACCAGACCACTGACATATTGTCTGACTGAATTGCAATCGTGCCCGGGGGAAGAAAGGCATGAAGGTCCTGCAACGCTAGAAGAACCACCCTCATCTCTAGGACATTTATATGCAAGCTGGTCTCTATGGGGGACCACAGGCCTTGGATTGTCTTGCCTGAACAATTCCCCCCCCCCCCCGAGTTGGGAGGCATCTGTGGTCACTGTGGTTTGGGCTGGGGCTGTAACGAAGGGTTGTCCCTCCAAAATGTCCTGAGAGCTCATCCACCATATGAGGGACGACTGACAGACTCGACGGAGTTGAATTGGACATGTCAATGGCAGTTCCAACAGTGACCATTGTACAGCAAGAGTCCACTATAAAATCCTCATGTGTAACTGAGCACATGGGAGGAGAGTTATGGTTGCTGCCATCGAGCCTAGAGCCTTCAACACCGATTCCGCCGTTGGAAGTTGAGAACAGTAGAAAAGGGAGACATGCATCCTCAGGTTTTGAACACTCTCCAAGGACAGGAACATTTTGCACTGAAGAGTATCTATCCTGGCACCAATATAATCTATCACCTGTACAGGCTCTAGGAAAGCTTTGGATGTGTTTATTGTAATCCCCAAATGCATGGCAAGTGTCAGGAAATAATCCCTGGTTTGGGAAAGTAGATGCCTGGTGGAAGCAATGAGGAGCCAATCGTCCAGGTATGGATAGACCTGAATCCCCTTAAACCTCAGGTGAGCCGCTACAACCACCATCACTTTGGTAAACACCCTGGGAGCTGTGGTGAGACCAAAGGGTATGCCTCGGATGTGGAGGAACCTCCTGGAGCTTCTGTGCATTTTTATGTGATGGTAAGCATCCTGAAGGTCTAACAAGCACATCCAGTTGCTCTCTTGCAGGTACGGCATCATGATGGACTGTAATGTGACCATCCGGAACTTCTCTTTGGCAACTGACAGGTCTAGGGTAGAGAAGTCCAGAATGGGCCTCAAGTCCCTCATTTTCTTTGGCACCAAAAAGAACCTGGAGTAGAAGCCCGATCTGGACTGATCTGGGGGGACGGTTTTGATGGCTCGTTTTCCTAGCAGCTTGGAAATTTCCTGTGCTGCTGCCTACCTTTGCGTGGGTGGTACATCCGGGAGGTGTCTGTGAAATATGGTGGAACCCACGAAGGGGATAGTGTATCCTATGGATATGATTTGAAGCACCCAGCGGTCTGTTGTTATGGACTCTCATGCCTCTGGGTGCAAGGACAATCGTCCCTCGACTGCTCCAGAGTAGAACAGTCGGGCAACCCCTCAGAGGTTGCTGCCCGGGTCTGTCCAAGAAAGCTTCTTGAAACCCAAAGTTCTGGGGTCCCCCTCTGCCTCTGGGCCAGCGTCCATTCTGTCCCCTCCCCTGTGCCTCTGGGGAAAGAAGAGCCTCGAGTGTCCCGGGAATACTGTGACTTCCGGAACCACATCTTTTGCCCTCTCTGGTTCTGGAAAAAGGGCCTTTGAGGGTTAGAGAAGCAGATCCCGACGGCAGACAGTATCTTCCCATCCTTCTCACTCTGGACTAATGTCTCCTTGATGGTCTTACCGAAGAGTGTAGACCCTTTATAAGGGGCATTGGCAAACGACGCCTTGAAGGGTTTGGAAAATTGACATAACCTGAGCCAGGCGTTACACCTCATGGACACGCCGGACCAGCCGCCCTAGCCACTCCTTCCTTTGCATGGGACAGGAGTCTCATGGACGTGTTAGATATTGCTTTTAGAGTGGCTATCCTCACGGAGAATGAAGCCTTGTCCTCCTGCGACATGGACTTGGGGGGAGACTCCTCCAGCTCCTTGACTAGGTCGCTTTGGAGTCTAGTGACATGGGCCAGGTAATTCCGCGCCCTAATAGAGAAGGTAGCTGAAGTGTATACCCACTTCCTTAGGCGGTCCATCATCCGTGACTCTCGGTCAGCAGAGTGGACCAAAGAACTCTCCTGGGCAAGTTTCTGATTAGTGGCCACTGCTACCACCATGGTTTCCACAGGGGAGCCCTTATTCCAAGATGGCCTATCTATGGGGGGCAAAGGATCTTATCAGGTCACTTTGGTATGGGTTCCATGATGCCTGGTTCCTTCCATGCCCGCGAGGTGACCAAATCCACCAAAGGATCCATGGGAGGGGACACCCAGGAAGTAGAGGGGTCTGTGCCGAAAGCCTCCAGAAACACAGACTCATCAGAAGAGTGTTTGGGGGCAGACCAACCTCCTCGCTGGCACAGGATCATCATGATGTCCCTAAAGGAGACATCATTGGGAGGTGACCTTGGGGAACCCTCTCCATCATCTAAGTCCGCGTCCTCGGTGAGGGACACGAGGGAGTCCAAGTGCATTCTCTTACATGTGTGCTTGCGAGGCACATCCCCAGTGGGGCTCTCTGGGGGTCGATGTGTTCCTCGGGGGGAACTGTCTGGGGCTCTTTGAGCATGGGCTGTCCCTTTGGAAAGATGATGGGGACCGTAGACAGAGCCGAGGGGGTTTGGGAGGATTCCGAAGGGGCGGTCAGGGGTCTTGATCCGATGGAGAGGACCCTTTCCACCACATCGAATGCCGAAGGAGCGCGAACCTCCTGAGAAACCAATAAGGTGGTCAGTCTCCCCGGGTCCGACATGAGAATTGGAGCCGGGCCCAAGGTGGACGGAGCTCCGAAAGATGGAACCTGGCCCGACAAAGTTGAAGCCAATGGAAAAAGTTCCACTCCCTCAGATCCGACACTCAAGCTCCGGCTCCGAGAGCAGCTGGGATCTGAGCTGGTCAGATCTGAAATGCTCCAGGCAGCTGTTGGTGTCGAGGTAGCAGGTACAGTCGGCGCAGACCCCCTGACCAAAGCTAACCTTGGATCTGAATACTCCAAATCCGAAGGTCAGATCAGAGAAGGAGAAATGGGTTGAAAGAAAGGAAGCGAGCTCCACCCTCCTGAGGGGAGGGGGCTGGCAAGACCTCCATCTGGATCTGTGTATGGATAAAGTGCCTCAACATCTTATCCAGATCCAAATCGGATAAGGAGCGGGTGGACCGTGAAGAGGCCACGGATGCCAACCGGGCGGGTTAGGGCACAGAGGCCCAAAAGGCTGGACATGTCACCTCTGGCTCCGGGGAGAACCTCGGAGATCAGAGCCGAGGGGGGTCACGGATCTGTGCTGACTTGCTTGGAGAAGCAGTTTTCCCTCGTCTTCGACTCTCTCTCTCCCTTTTTCTACCTCTCTTCTGCTTCGCTACCACAGGCTTTGGTACAGGAGGTTCAGTCCCAGCCTGGGAGGGAGAGGCAGCCACAACAGCCGCTGTGACTGAAGCCGAAGACAAGGAAAGAGACTCGGAAGGAGGAAAAAGACCTTTGATGGCCAACTTAGCCTTCCTATCCTTTAGAGCGTGGAGGTTGAATCCCGCACAAATGCTACAATCCACACTAAGGTTGGGCCACACCCAAGCACAAAACACAGAGTGTGGCCATCCATTTGGGGATAGCTTATGGCCACACACTGTGCAGCGCTTGAAAATAAGAAGTTATGTACCTACCATAACGTTCCATGTTAGTTGTCTTCTTTCGCCTTCTTTCTTGCTTGATGGGTTCGGAGCCGATCCCTCGGCTCCGACTCGGCACTTGCTAAGCTCGAGAGTCACTTTTACCAGCTCGAGGCAGCCCCATATCCCATGATGCAAGGCGGTAAGTACCCAGATCTCGTTTGATGACAAAGGGCAATAGCACCAAGCATAAAACACTTCCCAAAGGAAGAAAGAAAACTTACAGGATGGAAGAAGGACCAGGTCTGAATGGTCTTCAGCATAATAATTTCTTATAACAAGGTCTGTCCAGGCCTGGGGAAGGAAGGAGGGTCGAAGAAAGAAGGAGAGAAGACAACTAACATGGAAGGGTATGGTAGGTACATAACTTCTTAATGTTAAGTTGTCAATCTCGCCTTCATTCTTGCTTGATGGGACCGGCCCCTAGCACCTCTATCCTGGGTGGCTCAATGGAACAGACTCTTGAGGACTGTAGAGCCAAAACTGGCTCTGTCCCTGGAGGCCAAGTCCAATTTGTAATGGGAAACAAAAGTGTGAGGAGTGGCCCAAGTGGCCGCTGCACAAATAGTGTCTAAAGGAAGTCTAGCTTGAAAGGCTGTAGAAGTAGCTAAGCTCCTAGTTGAATGTGCTTTAGGTTTTGAGCACAGCTGTTTTCCCTGAGCAGATAAATTTCAGAGATGACCAAGAAAGCCATCTGGACAAGGTCACTTTAGAAACAGGAAGGCCTTTTTATTATCCGCATAGGAAACAAAAGTTGATCAGATTTTCTAAATTTTTTGTTCTGTCCAAATAATATCTAAGTTGACGGTGGACATCAAGATAATGTAGTTTTTGTTCAGCTCTGTCTGAATAGTTTGGGAAAAATACAGGAGATCAATGGATTGATTCAAATTGGTCTTTGAAGCGACCTTAGGCAAAAAGGTCGGATTAGTTCTCAAAGATACTCTGTCTTTGTGAAAAACCAAATAGGGGCGTCAAACCGATAGAGCATGAAGTTCAGACACCCTCCTGGCCGATGTAATAGCCACTAGGAATAAAGTTTTCCAAGAAAGAAATTTCAGGGAACAAGAAACAGCTGGCTCAAGGGGAAGAATCAAGGATGTCAGCACTAAATTTAGATCCCACTGAGGAGGAGGATTCCTGATTGGAGGCTTTAGTAGGAAAATTCCTTTCAAGAAGGCCCTGCAGAGCCTATGGGACATAATATTATGATCTGCGACCCCGAAATGAAAGTTGGAGATAGCAGCCAATTGAACTCTTGACTGTGGAAGAAGAGGAGCCTGCATGAAAAATCTCTGCTAAGAAGTCCAGGACCGCCTGAACAGGGGCAGTGAAAGGATCAATATTATTGGCCTTAGCCCAATAAGAGAAACATTTCCATTTGCTTGTATAAATCCTCCTGGTAGAGGATTTTAACGAAGCTACTATGATGTCTCTAACTGGGTTAGAGATCAAAGGAAGCCTGGCTAAGGAAGGAAGTGGAGCAACCATGCTGTGAGGTTGAGAGAAGGGATAGACCGGTGCAGCTGACCGGATTGGTGAATCAGAAGATCTGGCACTGGGTCCAGATGCCACGGCTGCACCAAAAGGTGATGATGGAGGAACGGGAACCAAACTTGTTGAGGCCAGTAAGGGGCAATGAGAATCAATTTGGCTCTCAAAACGGTAGCTTTCTGGATAACTTGAGGGATCAGAGGAAATGGAGGGAAGGCATAAAGAAGTCCCTGGGGCCAATCCTGGGTCAGAGCGCCTCTGGGGATGGCCTGGTAGAGGAAGAGACAGAAGAAGTCTGGGCATTTGCTGTTTTGGGGAGTAGCAAAAGATCGCAACATGGACTACCCTATTCCAGAAATATCTCTTCCGCTATAGATTGCTTGAGAGACCACTCGTGAGGCATGAGAATAGCTCTGCTCAATCTGTCCGCTACAATGTTGGTTTTCCCAGGGATATGCGTTGCTACCAGAAACCGATGAGAGGAGATCGCCCATTGCCATAGTCTGAGCGCTTCTCGACACAAGGGGTAGGACTTGGTTCCTCCCTGTTTGTTGATATACCAAACTACAGACATGTTTGTCTGTGTGGACTGCAATTGTCCCTACCGGAAGAAAGTCGTTGAGGGCTTGCAACGTTAAAAGCACTGCTCTCATCTCCAGGACATTTATGTGCAGATGGTACTCGAACGGCTGCCACGTCCCATGAACCATCCTGCCCTGATAATGACCCCCCCACCCGATCAGGGAGGCATCCGTGGTGACAGTGGCTATCGGGGATGGGGGTACAAAGTACCTGCCTTGGTGAACCTGAGGAGATGTGATCCACCAAGCAAGATGATCTTTGCAAGTCTGTGTCACCAGAATCTGGTGACGCATTGATAGTTGTTGGTACGACCACTGTGTGAACAGCATCCACTGAAGAAGGCATGTAGAATCGAGCCAGGAAGAAGAGTAATGGCCGCAGCCATGAGGCCTAATACCTTTAGAACCATTCTGGCCTGTACTTTCTTGTTGGCCAGAATGATCCTGACATGACTCTGAATGTCTGAAACTCTTTGATCTGTAAGGGTAGCTGACAGCCGAACAGTGTTTAAGTTTGCGCCTATGAAAGTAATAGACTGGCAGGGCGATAAGGATGACTTTTCGAAGTTGATCGAGATGCCCAAATGAGAACAAAGACTTATTGTGTAATCCCTGGCTTGAATAAGCTGATGCCTGGTGGTGGCTGACAGGAGCCAGTCGTCGAGATACGGAAACACCTGGAATCCTTGACGTCTCAGGTGAGCCGTGACCACTGCCATGCATTTGGTGAACACTCTGGGGCTGTAGTGAGACCAAAGGGCAGGGCTCTGAACTGGAAATGACTGGACCCCAGCCGAAAGCGGAGAAATCTCCTGGAGCGCCTGTGAATTTTGATGTGATAGTACGCATCCTGAAGATCTATTGAGCACATCCAGTTGTCCTTCTGTAAGAAGGGCAGAATTGACTGAAGAGTGACCATTCGAATCTTGTCTTCCTCACAGACTTGTTGAGTCTGCTGAGATCCAATATTGGTCTCCAGTCTCCCATCTTTTGGGGACCAAAAGAACCTTGAGTAGATTCCGGCTCTGAATGGTCTATTGTAACTGGCTGAATGGCTCTTTTGCAGTAGTTTTGAGACTTCTAACTCTGCAATTTCCTTAGACCGGTGGTACATCTGGAAGGGAATTTGAGGGGAAAGGACTTTCCTCGAAAGGAATTATGTAACCCTTGGATATGATCGACTGTACCCATCTGTCTTGAGTGAGGGAATGCCAGGCTTCTGGGTACAGTGATAATCTTCCCGACTGCCTCCAAGGAGGGACAGCCGGGCAACATCTCAGGGATGCTGAAAGGGCTTGTCAGAGAGAGGCTCTCTGTTTCCCTGGTTTTGGACCCCCTCTGCCTCTAGAGCGGCGCCTGTTGTTGTTACCCCTCTGCCTCTAGGGGTAAACTGACCACGTGAATCTGCGTGACTCCTTGGGATTTCGGAACCACATTTTGCCACCTTTCTGTCCTTTGGGGTAAGGTCTAGAAGGAGTGGAAAACGGACTCCTACAGCAGAAAGAGTCTTGCCGTCCTGCTCACACCTGGTCAAAGTTTCCTTCACCTGAGGGCCAAACAAAGCTGACCCATCAAAGGGAGAATTTGTGAAGGACGCCTTAAAGGGATCTGCAAAGTCACATAGCCGCATCCAGGCTTGGCGCCTAAGAGCCACACCTGTACCTGCGGCCCTACTCGCCCATCAGCAGCATATGATATTAGCCGCATGGAGGAGTTTGCAATGGAATTAAGGGTTCCTAGCTGCAAAGCAATTTTTTCTTGAGCCCCTGCAGCTGTAGGATCCTGTACTACTTCACCCAGCTCCTTAAGGATATCCCTCTGGAGTCTGGTGAAGTGACATAGGTAATTCAGCGAACGCATAGCAAAGGTCGCTGAGGAAACATCCGCCACTGCATACCTATCCATGGTCCTAGAGTCCTTATTAGGAGGATGGACGGCACGGAAGGATCTGCAAGTTCCTTCTTGGTGGCAGCAGCCACCACCATGGCATCAGCGGGGACACCCTTAGTGAGGAATTGCTTGTCACACGGGGCAGTGATAAATTTTGAAGGCCTCCTAGGGACCGGCTCTATAGAGTCAGGAGCAGCCCACGCCTTTCGGGCTATAACCTGCATAAGGGGGTCGAAAGGCGGAGACACCCAGGAGGTGGAGGGCCGAGATCCAAATGCCTCTAGGTATACTGACTCATCCTCAGAGGGATTATTGGTGGGCCAGTTTCCCCTCTGTTTAAGGAGTTCTAGGATGTCTGAGAAGGAGACATCCTCAGAGGGGGATCTTGGGGATCCCTCTGACTCATCAAAGTCAGTATCTGAAGTGATAGACTCGGGAGTCTACGTGTTTCCTCTTACAAGTCCTCTTCCTAGGAGGATCTCCAAACATCAGGAGAATCCTCGGAAGAGGGGAAATTCCCAATGGGAAACCTGAGGCGGAGGATCTCTGGGTCCTGTAGCAAGAGAAGTGGCAGAGATGTCAACAGGCACTATAGAGGGAGGAGCTAAGGAACAGACTGCTGGCTGATACCAGTGGCCAGCACACTCTTCATCACCTCGAATGCTCCCTCCCAGGCAGGTCCGAGAGAACCCGTTCCAAGAGCTAGGAACCCAGGGACCACCGAAGGGAAGTCTCGAGGCAGATGTCGGAGCCGAGCTCACCAAGGCCGAGGCTCCAAGGGGAAGAGCGGGTTCGGACAAGGGTCCGATGCCACTCACCCTCGGAGGAGACCATGGAAGCCTGGCCACCGAATCCCTCTAAGGAAGGTCTCAAGAGGAGATAAGAGTAGAGGCTGAAGGGACAGAAGGGGGTATCCGTCCCTCAGCCGTAGCAGTAACCATTCCCGAAGACTCCAACTCCAAGCTCTGGGGTAGAGTTGAAGGAGGAACTGTAACGGGGTGTGGACCAATAGTCGCCTGTTGAGACGGACTATGTAACATTTGGGCCAGTGCCTGTGACTTAAGTAATCTACTGACCACTCTCTAAGTCATGGTCCGAAAGCCTGGATGACCTTGAAGATCGCCCGATGGCTCCGTTCCGAGAGGAGAGGTGAAGCCGGAGCCGAAAGTATCGGCTCCAAGGAAGGAGACCTCGACCTCTTCCTCGAAGGAGCCATCGGAACCGATGAAACTATTGAACCTGTCGGAGCCGACAACTTATCGGAGCAGACAGGTAGCCTCGATGCATCGGCTCCAGCCGGAGCTGATACAGCCACAAAAGTAACGGTGTCGGAGCCGATCGGAGCCGACACCGATGCCTGTGCCACATGGTGGTCGGAGCCGATCGGGCCGACACGAAGTGGTCGATGCAGAATCGGCACCGATAGCCATCGGTGCCGAAGGCTTTGTTGCCAGAATCGGCTCCAGCCGAGCCGATCTCGACTCAGAATGAGTCGGAGCCGAGGCCGCAGGCTTTGACACAGAAGCCTGGGCCTTGGAAGACTTGGCAGTCTTAGGTGGAGCCGACTTAGCCGGAGAGCCCTCCGGCTTAAGAAGGCCCCTGAGTATTAATTTGTTTCTTCTTTCCTGCAGGACTCTCTGGCTGAAAGAATGACATATAGCACAGGAGTCCTGCAGGTGAAGAGGCCCCAGGCAATAAAGGCAAGAAGTGTGACTGTCTGTCAGAGACATCTTCTGACAGCACGAGTCACACTTCTTAAAGCCTGAGACCCTTTCTTTTGACATGGTGTCACACAAAACACACACACACACCAGTCAAAGACTTTAAATTTAAATATACCAAAAAGGTATAAGTACAAAACACACACACACCCTAACAGGGGGGGGGATGGGATGGGTAAAGTCTGACTAAAAAATAATAAGAGACAGACAAATTTCTGTCAGAAACAGATTAAAACTAAATAAAAACTAACAATAAGGGGTTTTTAAGTTCAAAGGGGCTAAAATAGCGAATTAGTAAATCACTTACCAGGAGCTAGTAAAAGGAGGACCTCATAAGCGAAGCGGCAAACGAGATCTGGGTACTTACCGCCTTGCATCATGGGATATGGGGCTGCCTCGAGCTGGTAAAAGTGACTCTCGAGCTTAGCAAGTGCTGAGTCGGAGCCGAGGGATCGGCTCCGAACCCATCAAGCAAGAATGAAGGCGAGATTGACAACTTAACATCAAGCTTTTCAGCCATGCCAAAGTTAGAAAGACAGCCTTGAAAAACGACAGGCAAATTCTTTCTAAAAGATCACACCCACCCACTCACCACACTAGACTATAGCAAACACTGGGGGGGGGGGGGGGGGGGACACCACAGAACAAACTACTCTACCTACCTAAAAACACTAACATTTGATGCCCAAGCGAGGGGAGGAGATGGGGAAGCTACATTAACACTGACTGAGAAAATTAGCTACTCACAAAAAGGTTTTAAACCCACTTGCTAGTTAGAGCTCAGAAGACACTATGTAGAAGCGAATCGTGGCAAATGAGATCTAAGGAAGGAAGGCAATGGAGGTGTATTACGGGTAAGGTGAGGAGTTTGGAGCTGATGTAGCATGGTTGCTGGCTCGGATCCGATACCTCTCAACTGTCCAGATTTTTTGCTCATATTTTTGGTCTGTTCCTCATAAAATTTGCGGATTTCTGGAAAATCACTGGGATGATCTGAGAATTGAAGTCACTAAATAATGATATACATTTGAATTTCAGACTTCAAATCTTTCAGAAAATGTTTGTTAAAACAAACCCTGCCACTCTAGCAACTTTCTAAGTTTATAGAAGCAATGTTTAAAATGTGTTTCTATTTTTGGGCCTTTGTCACCCTCCCTCCCCCATTCTGTCAGGCTTATCCCAGATTTCTTGCTGTAAGAGGTTGAGATGTATGAGCGCAACACTTTCATTTTGGCAGTTTATACATTACTCTTCTCTGCTCTCCCTTAGTTTTCACTATCTACTCTATCATTGTATCAATATTTACTTCCCCTCCCCCCCAGCCTTCATATCTGTACAGAGTTTTACACCAACACTGTCAATCACATACAGCCACTGCTGGATTTCCATTTCTACAGCATCACTCCTCAAACTGTGTTCTTACAATAACACAGCTAAATGTTTGCAACCACTACACTGCTTTGCTTCTTTTATTCCACTTCTATTCTGCTGTCTTCACGCTTCTCTTATATAACTCATACAGAAGTTATGTACCTGCCTTAGCACTGCATTCCTTCATTCACATGTTTCCAATATGACTGATGGGTCACTGAACCACTTGTCAGATCACAGATGAAGAACTAGTAACTAGTACTACAGCCTTGACCTCCTTTAAATTTCTTATCTTCCCATAATGCACTAGTGTATGAAGTTTCCTCAGACTGAGTTTAATGCCAAGAAATTAAAGCAAGATTTCTAAACAGCAGAAGAAAATATTTCACCTGTTCTTCAGGTCCAACAGAAGAGCAATTATGATTGGGAAAGAAGGGAGGGTTGTTGAACTGGATGGACATGGATAAAAGGATCCAGCATCAAGAAAGGGATATAACTATTTTATCCTATGGTCAGATACCTCAACTTCTGGCCACCCGAGTGGAATAATGACAGGAGACCTTTGAGGACAGGGGCCTCCAAAGGAAGCCCTAGCCCTCGAGAAAGCATCCAATTTATAATGTTTAGCAAAGGTATACAAGGAATTTCTAAAGAAGGCAGTGGAACTGGATCCAGACCTCATGGAATAGGTCCCGGGTTTGCATGGTAAAGGATGACTGCAAGCTGAATAAATGTATGACAAAGAAAAAAAACACCTAGATGAGGTGAATTCAGACTCTCTTGAACCAAGCTTGTTAGAAGCAAATGACAGAGTTGCAAATCTTTTCTAATGGGTTTTGTTCTGTGTAGATATAATCTCGGCTGCCTATGCACATCCGAGGTATGTAAACTTTATTCTTCTTTATTGGAATGGTTTAGAAAAAAATTCTAGTAAATGGATAGTGTGGTGTAGGTTTGCATCGGAAAACATCCTGGGGCAAATGAAAGGTTGGTATGTAAACACACCTTTCCTTTGTGGAAAACCAAGTACAGGAAAGACTGAAGACAGGGAATGTAATTCCAATAACCTTTTGGCTGAAATAACAGACAGGGAATGCAATTCCCAATAACCTTTTGGCTGAAATAACAGTCACTGAAAACTAAGTTTTTAGGAAAGAAATTTCAAGGGAGCAGAAGATGTTGGTTTAAATGGAAACTTAAGTTTAAGCTTCCTATACCAAGGGGAGATTGCACAAAGGCAATGGTTCTCTAACAGAGGACAATGAAAGAAAACTCCTTTGAGAAATGCTTTGCAGATGGTATGAGAATCGAAGCAACAGACATTGCAGTCTGAGTGAAAATTTGAGATAGCTGCTGAACTGCACTTCAGTAATAGAAAATCTGGAACTCAAGTTCAAAATCCTTACCAAGAATTATATGTCTGAAACAGAAGCAGTAGAAGGGTCAGTGTTCTGTGTTGTTGTCCAGAGGGCAAACCATTTGCACTTGCCAACGTAGATTGTTTCTGGGATATAGGCAAGATCCAGACTACATCAATGGACAAGGTAGATTCACTGGCTATCATGGGAATTGGCAAAACCATACAGTTAATCTGAGGTTGTGCAAATCCAGGTGAGGGCACCTGGCTGAGTGGGACAGCAGATCCTAAGTCGTAGAGTGTTCATAGGCTGGTACTAGGCTATCGGCCCTAGGGCCTATACAAGCCTAGCCATAACAATTCCCTGGCTATTTCTTCCCAGAATATTTATTTCCTTAGTCCCCTGTCTAGCAGGGCGACTGAAGTGATCCCCGGGGTGAATTTCCCATCCAATCAAGGTTCCTTTTGAAAAGGACCAAAGAGACACTCAGCTTGACATGTACGAGCAGTCTATTCCAGAGTATGGGGAGTCTCTGGGTCAGGAACCTATCCCTCCAGCATGTTTTATTCACTGTGATGACCAGGTTTAGATCCCTGGAGCATGTGACTCTGTGGGATTGGGATTTCTTTACGTGTAGCATGTCCAACAGCTCTGGGTTTGACATGGCCTTGTATGTTAAGCAGAGATCGCATCTCGGGGTAGGCGATATACGACAGAGTGTAGCTGGAGTTTTTTTTTAGACTGTCAGCATAGGGCATCTGCTTTAGGGCTGTGATTCATTTAGTGAGGTATTTCTGTGGCCTTTCCAGTTGTTGCAGATGTCTTGTGAGGTGCATACCAAATGGGGCATTGTACTCTATAATGGGTCTGAGGGATGAGTACAGTGGGACAATTACCTCCTTTTTTCTGGATGAAAAGCCCTTTGTGATGAGGTGTGCCACATAGAAGGATTTCCTGACTGTTGTGGCAATGTGGTTATCGAAGGTGAGACCACTGTTCACCTGTGTCCCTAAGTCCCTTATCACACTTCCGGTGTTTGGTGTACTGCCACTTATGTGGTAATTCATGGGTACATATTTTTTCCCAAAGGGGATAACTATACATTTCTTGGCATTTAGCTTGAGCCCATGGCTCTGGCACCAAGCATCTGCTTCTGTAAGGCCCTTTTGTAGAATATCCACATAATTTGTGGATTCAATAATGGCTCCCAGTTTGCAGTCACCTGCAAACTTTGTTAGCCAGAGTCCCTTAGTGCTGGCTTGTACTTCAGAGAAGTAGATGCCAAAGAGCGGTCCCAGGACTGAACCCTGAGGTACTCCACTTGTCTGGAGCTGGATTTTGAGTCGGATACTTTTACAGTGTGGGTTCTGTCAGTAAGCCAGTTGGCAACCCATCGAGTGACATAGGGATTAATGCCCAGCTTAGTAAGTTTGTCTAGGACTCCAAAGTGGGGGATGGTGACGAAGGCCTTGGCGAGGTCCAGATAGGCTGTGGACCGCCTTACCCTCACATCCACAGCTCTGGAGACTGATTCGAAGAAGTCAATCAAGTTGTGGAGACAAGATCGGCCCTTTACGAAACCAAACTGGGTGAGGTCCAGTGTTTGAAGGTTGCCAATGTCTTTGTTTATAAGTTCCATGATAATGCATTCCATGGCTTTGCAGATCAGGCTCGTCAGTTCCTGGGATCCAAAGTGGATCCCCCTTTGTGGAGTGGGATAACTGTAGCTCTGTGCCACTCATTGGGAATGAAGCCTGAGGTGAGGCTATGATTAAACATGACACTTAGGTGAAGTGTCAGTTCATTTTGTCGTTCATGTAGTACACACCCCGGGATGTCGTCTGGTTCCATGGATGCTGTATTCTTAGCTTTGGAGAGTGTGTTTTTTACCTGTGTGGCCGTGATTACCGGACTCTGGCAATCTTTTGGTATTGAGATGGGCCCTTTAGGGGGTGACCGGGGGGGGTGAATTTGGCACTAAATCAATCTGTCAGGATATTGGCAATATCCTTGTTATCAGTATATTTAATGCCATTCTGTTGTAGCTCAGAGCAGATCTGAGCATTGGCATTTAGATACTTGACATAACTATAGAATGCCTTGGGGTTGTCCTTGGAATCTTTGGTAATTTTATTTTATTAACTAGCTTTGGAGGATTTTATGAGGGATCTCAACTTCTTACTGAGACTGGTAAGGGAGTATTTTGCATCCTGGGATTTTCCTCTTTTCTGCAACAGTTTCTTCCTTCTGTTGTATAGTGTGTTTATGGCAGGGGACCACCAGATTGGCTTCCTTTTTTTTTTTGGAGGAGAGCATCTTGGTTCTATTTGGAATGGCACGATTCATGAATGACTGCATGTGCTCATACACAGTGCCTTAAGTGTAGG
Organism: Protopterus annectens; assembly: GCF_019279795.1. NCBI lineage: Eukaryota > Metazoa > Chordata > Ceratodontiformes > Protopteridae > Protopterus > Protopterus annectens. The sequence goes on along the minus strand of NC_056747.1, from coordinate 336,988,531 downwards.
ATTCAGCAGTCAAACTTTCAGTTCCCACCTGCATGGGTGTCATGAAGTTGGTCACTTCTGACTTGAGTAGCATGAAGTTGGCTTTGGAGAATTTTTTTTATGGAGGTTTCCCTACTGGGGGGGTGGGATGTGGACGTCAAGGGTAATTAGCTTATGGTCAGACCTGAACAATGAGGGGGTGACCACTGGTGTGAAGCATCAATCTCCCATGTTGGTAATGACCAGGTCTAGGATATTTGAGCCCCTGGTGGGACTATGGATTAGTTGATACAGGGCATTGGAATTTATGAATTCCAAGAACCGATGGGCAAAGTGTTGGTACCCCAGTAGTTTTCCCAATTAATGGCAGGGTAGTTGAAATCACCCAGTATTAGGGTGTTTGGTTGTATCTTAATATTTTCCAGTATGTTTAGAAAGGTGCAGTGAGAATCTTGGGGCATGGTGGGGGATCTGTAGCAAGCTACACTTTGGAGTGCAGTCTTACCTAGTGTTAGTTGCACCTGCAGAATTTCAGATGCATTGTGTCGGGCAACTAGCCTGGAGGTGTGAATATCCTTGGTGAATATGGACACTCCTCTGCCTTTAGTGCTTCAGTCCTGGTTTGGTGGCCGAAAAGTGTGGTAAGAGTTGTAGCCTGGTATTGCAGGAGTGCTCTCTGGAGCCTTGAACCAGAGGTCCCAGTTACTCCATTTTTAGGAGTGCCTCGAGAGAGTTTATTTTGAAGTTTAGACTTCGAGTATTGAGTAGCATTACCTTCAGATTTTACATGCTTATATCTGTTACGGTGGTGGCTTTGTCCTTTGTGCCTTGCCTAAAAAAGGCACTATAGGGGTGGCAAGAGCCTTGGCCAGTAACCTGAATCCCAGGGGCGACAGGTGCTGACCATCTCTGGCAAAGCATCGTGGTCTGTCGATCATGTCTTCCTAGGCAGACAGATACTGGATCCCCTTTGAATGACACCAGAAACTTAGCCAATTGTTGAAGTCAATCATTTTGTCCTTATACTGTTGTATCATTCTGGAAGAAGGCAGGATGCTACTCAGGGCTAGGGTCATACATGCCTGGGCCACATGATCTGAGAGCTCTTCCATGTCTCTTTTCATGTGTTCTCTGATATAAGGTCTTAACAGGAAGAAACCAAATTTGCCTTGGTAGTATGGGGCAATGAACATTACAGTAGCTTTGCATCTGATTGCTTCCTGTGAAAACCTGTGAATAAGCGACAAAGGGGGTATGCTTAAAGCAGCCCAAAAAGCAGCCCAAGAGACAGTTATTCAACTACAGCATCTCTCAGTGTGGGGGTGGGGGCTCTACTCCTGGCAAAAATAAGTTGCTGTATTTCATACTGCATGGTGAAACAAAAGATTTCAGTAAGGCTGGCCTTAGCATCTGAATATTTGATGTTTTACCACTGGTTTGAGAGACCGCTTGTAAAGCATCAGGATGGATCTGTTGAGCCTGTCGGCAAGGTAACTAGCCTTTCAGGAATGTGCACTGCTTCACTGGATATCTACTCATTTCCCTCAAGAGACCTTAGTTCTCGGAGACTTCAACATAGATTGGAATACCTGTGCCCACTCAGCTCCTTCTACACATATTAACCTCTACTCTTTCAAGCAAATTATTAATACTCCCACCAGGCTAGGGAAATCCAACCAGAAAGACAGTATACTTGACTGGGTGCTAATAAATAGTCACCCTGATCACTATACACCTGGTACTCTCCCCGATAGTTTAAGTGTCCACCACCTTACTTACATCATTAAGCATAAGATAGCCATTCCTAAGCAACCCACACTCAGAGCTGTTAGAAACAAAAAGAAATTTGACTTAACTAAACTTCAACTAGAACTATCTTCTTGTAACTGGATAATACTAAAATATCTACCCCTAGAAGAAGCAGTGCTATACTTTAACAAAAAATTCCTAGAAATTCTTAATTTTCATGCTCCCATCCGTTCAAAGAAAACCAAAACTGTAGACGTTCCTTGGCTCTCAAAAGAAACAAGGCAGAAAATTAATCTCAGAAACAAAGCGTGGTCTGCCTGGCGTACTACTAAACTCCCCCTGGACCAAAGTAAATACAGACAACTTAGGAATGAAACTAAAAGGCAAATATTACTAGATAAAAGACAATACTATTGTAAATTGCAAACTGACCACCAAAACTGTCCACAAAATTCTGGGCTGGACTAAATCAACTTCTTCACCCTGGTTGTACTACTACCCCTGTCCCTGCCACACTCATTGATAAATCTGACGATGTCTCTAATAGTTTTAACCACTTCTTTACTGAGACAATTCAAACTCTATCTAATCAATTACCACCCAGCCCTCATACCTTTGACTCGAACACTCAAAAATATTCCCCTACTTACCTTTCAACCTGTACCAACTTCATTAATTTGTAAATTAATTAAAAAACTAAAACCCTCCACACTCTCTGCTGACCAACTCCCAGCTGAATATTTGCAAAAAACAGCTGATGTAATAGCTTACCCAGTGTCTATCCTCATCAACCGCTCCTTAGCAGAGGCCAAAATCCCCGAGATCTGGAAGATATCATATGTAATTCCTCTCCACAAGGGAGGCACTTCCACTGATCTCTCAAACTACAGGCCCATATCCATACTTTCCTCTAGCAAAAATAATGGAAAAATGTGTTCAGAAACAGTTTATGCAACACCTAATTGTCAACCAACTACTGGCTGATACCAAACATGGTTTTAGACCCCTCCATAGTACTACCTCAGCCCTCCTTGTCTTTTCAAACACCATAAACTCCCATCGTAATAATAATAATATCTCATCTGCACTATTTCTGGATCTGTCGAAGGCCTTCGATATGGTGGATCATAAACTTCTAATCAATACATTGCCTTCACTTGGTCTGGACACCATTGCTGTACAATGGTTTAGTTCCTATCTATCTGGCAGAAAACAAGCAGTTTTATGGCAGACCAAACTTTCTAAGTTACTACCTAATACATTGGGAGTCCCACAAGGATCTATTTTAGGACCGTTATTATTTTTCATCTTTATCAATGATCTGCATACAGTTATTCCTAATGCCAGTTGTATACAATATGCAGACGATTCTACGTTAATTTGCTCTGGTACTACCCCCTCAGATTTACAATTGTTAACCCAGTCTACTTTCAGCAAAATAGAACACTGGCTCTCCAGTCGTCGCCTGATTCTCAATCCTAAAAAAACTAAAATGTTGTTGTTTCTTCCAACTAATAGGTCCTGCTCCATCAACTTTACTATCCAAGCTAAGGATGGGACCATAATTTCTCCGGACCTCTCTACAAAATTACTAGGGGTAACCATAGACAACAAACTAAAATTTGATATACATGTAAACCAAATGATCAAGACCATTAACAAGAAGCTAGGCTCTTTATATAGAATAAATAGCTTCTTGACCCCCCAAGCTAAAATTGCCATTGCCCAGACTCACCTTCTCTCATCACTCCTGTACTGCCCCTTTACTTCACAATATAAGTAAAACTGTCATGAACAAACTCTCCAATTGCTACAATCATATTGCTAGGTTTGTTACTGGGTCACCATATAGGACCCATCATTGTACCAACTTAGCCAAGCTCAACTGGTCTGAGCTTCCTAACCTTATTTCTTTCAACCTACTAGTCCTTACCCACAAAATTATATACAACCCTGAATATGCTCCTTCCCTCAAAATGCTGCTTCCCCTTTGTAACAATCCACGTCCATTGAGGTCATCTAACCGTCTCCTAATCCAAACATTCAAAACTAATAACTCTGCTGGTGACTCCCTTCTCACCAACGCTGCAGGTAAAATTTGGAACAAACTCCCCCATGATATTATATCCATCTCTACTTTAAGTCAATTTAAAGCTAAGCTAAAAACACATCTGGGTTCAATGCGAAGTTGTCACTGCCTAAACCCGGGATAGTCTACCTTAGGCTGGACTAACATCCATTACAATTGAATCTCCTACATCTCCTTTCTATCCTAATCCTCTCACATTTTAGATAAATTAGAAAGAATAACAAATGTTCTAATTTTGATTGTAAAATTTGCTTCACTGTTATTTAATTGCTTTTTGATACCTGTGTTTGGAGCTTTTCTCCCCGGGCCTCCGCTGAAAATGGACATGCATCCAGTCGGATCCTCCCAGTCAACAAATGTAAAATAAATAAAAATAAATAAAAATAAAAAAATTAGAAAGCAATGAGAAGCAATCACCCACGGCCACACTCTCATGGCTCCCCGCCATAAAGAGTGAGATCTGGTTTCTTTCTGCTTGTTTATGTACTAAACCACTGTCACACTATCTGTTTGGACAGAAATCAACTCTGGAGGTAAGAAGTCCTGTAGTTCCCACAACACACGAAGGATTACGTGCATCTCAAAGACATTGATGTAAAAGTTGGCCTCTTGAAAGCTCTAACATTCAGTCCATCCTCCCCTTGTAATGCCCCACCCACACCTCACCCCAAGGAGTAGTCATCCACGGTTTCTACTGTAACAGGTGTTGGCAAAATGAACAGCTTTCCTGAAATATTACAGAGGGAACTTAGTCACCATTGTTAAATGTTCCATGATGTGGATGATGTGGATGGAAAACTGAAGTGAAACAAGAGACCACTCAGCAATGAAGTATTCTTACGTAAAAATAAGCAGACTGTACCATCCCAGAACTTGGAAAACTAAACCTGCTGGCTGACTACCAAAGAAAAGGGTGTGAATGCAATCTTTTATTGTTTAAATCAGGTTCTGAAGCAAGAACTTTATGCATCTTGTTGTGTCCAAAATTAGTTGATTATAGAATGGATTTCTCATAGTTTATGGAAATGCCCAAGGACAGAGTTGGATCAAATATTCACAGGCACTGATCAATAACTTTTGTTTTGGGACAGAAAGCAGCCAATTGTGCAGATATGGAAAACACTCAAAACTCTCATAGCCAGAGATGCTCTACTACCACAGTCATGCACTTTGTAAATACTCAGGGGCCAGTAGTGAGACCAAAGGGCAGGATCCTAAACTGAAAGTGGCTGGCTCCTAAGCAGAGGAGTAGAAATCTCCTGAAGGCCTTACTATTTTGATGTGGAGAAAGGAGCCCTGGAGATCAGCAGTGCACCGGCTTCATCCCAGCTGAATGGAGGGCAGCCACTGTCATCCCTCTACACAAAGGTGGAGCATCCACTGACCCAGACATTTACAGGCCCATCAGCCAAATTAGCCTGATCTGCAAGGCCATGGAATGCATTATCATGGACTTTATAATCAAGGACATTGGCAACCTCCAAACGCTTGACCCCACACAGTTTGGTTTTGTCAAAGGGACATCATGCCTGTTAAACTTGGTAGATTTCTTTGAAACAGTCACCAAAGCCACAGATGCAGGGAAGATGGTGCGCACTGCCTACCTTGACCTAGTCAAAGCCTTTGACACTATTCCCCACTTGGGCATAATAGATAAACTCTCCCAGCTAGGCACTGACCCATATGTTACCAGATGGGTAGCTAATTGGCTCATTAATAGAACTCACTCAGTCAAAGTAGGGGAAGCCACCTCTAGTAGTAGACCCATAACGAGTGGTGAACCCCAAGGATCGGTCATGGGGGCTCTACTGTTCGAGATATACTTTTCTGAGGTGCAAGCCAAAACCAGTGGTCTGTGGCTGACCGAGTTTGCAGATGACTGTAAGCTGGGTGCTGTCTTAAATTCCCCTAATGATGTGAACATCCTCCAAGAGGGCCTTACCCAAACTAATAACTGGTGCCAGAAGCAAGACCTCAAACTGAATGCCAAGAAATGTATCATCATCTCCTTTGGGGGAATGTCATCTCCACTAATTATCACATTAACAACAACGTACTTAAGCATGCAATCAGTCGTGAGGGACTTGGGCACCCAGGTTGATAGCAACCTGACTTTTGACCACCAAGTTGCCTCTGTTGTACGGAAGGCTTTCTACATGGCCCACCTCATAAATAAGGGCACTACATCCAGGAACAAGGAGGTCATAACATCCTGTACTCCTCCCTTATCAGACCCATTATCAAGTACAATGCCCCCTTCGGGATGCCTTTGGGTACCTTGCCAAGCACATGCAGCAGTCAGAGAGACCACAGAGGTTCCTGCCCAGGAAAATCCAGGGTCTCAAACACCTATCCTATACAGATATGCTAAATCCAGGGTCTCAAACACCTATCCTATACAGATATGCTAGAAGCCCTGTCCCTCTACTCAGTCTCATACAGACTGCTCAGAGGTGACCTGTGTCTGGCATACAAGGCCATTTTAGATTCATTCTTGATGGAGTTGTTGCATATCTGTAAGACAACAAACTCCACTCATGCAACCCACACGCAAGGCCTTAACCTGGTCTGTGACATTAATAGAACTTGTTAGCGGGAAAGATTTGTGTCCCAAAAACTCCCTCCACCTGTGGAATAGACTCCCTCAAGCAGAGTACCTCTGTAGCCCTCTTTAAAAGGAACCTGGATGACTGGATTGGAAACAGAAAATATACCCCTGGGATCCCAACAATGTCCCTGCTGGAGAGTGGAAACAAGTGCTTACTTTGAGAGAACATGGGCGAAATTCTTGCCTAGGTTTATAAGGACCTCCGGGCCAATAGCCTAGTATCATCCTATGAACCTATGAATCTATATCCAATCATTTGCCTATAGGTAAAGCAAACCCAAATGCATTGTGATCATCCTGAACTGGGTCTTCCTAGTTGTTTAGATGGCAGAGATCCTCATTTTTCTTAGGAACCAGAAAGTACCTTAAATAGAATCCTGACTATCTGATCTGGTTGAGACCTCTTGGACAGCTCTTTTTTGGAATACAGAGAGAGAATAACTTTTTTGACTGCCCTTTGTTGATGGGGTGGTACATTCAGATGTGCCTATTTTAACTGGAAAGAGGACTGGGAAAGGGGAACTCTATTACCTCTGGATATTATGCTTTCTGCCCCATGAATCCTGCATGATGGCCATCCACACAAGAGAACAGAAGGATAAACAACCTCAAACTATCTCCAGAGGTGGCAGTCAAAGAGCCCTTGAGGAATGCTGAAGTTGCTATCGGAGCAAGGTCCAGAGTACAGATGGTTCTGTTGACTTTGCCCCTTTGAGTCTATATCCACTAAAAGGACAAACCTCTGCCAAGGATATCTCATGGAAAGGGTTGACACCTGGCTTTTCTAAACCACAGAGATCATCGATCCCTTTTGGTTGATGCTATATGATCTTTCAGGGGTCTCAAATTTGATTCCTATGGAATAAAGCATTTTTCCATCCTGCTCACACGTCTACATTTTTCCTGCATATAAGGACTAAAAAAAAGACCCATTATACTGGCATATGCAAAGGATGCTTTGAAGTTGTTTGCATAGTCACAAAGGCAAAGCCAGGCTTGATATCTCATAGTAATACCTGCTTCCTGCAGCACAGGCACTCCATCAGATGCAGTACGAATAAGCCTCATGACGAGATTAGTAATATTCAACATGGTGCCCACAGCTGTCTTCAATTGGATTCAGAAATCCAATATGTGCAGTCTTTTCAGAAAGGCTAGTGCATGCCGAGCCAGATCTCTCTGGAAATAATTCATGTAAGCGGCACAGTTCAAAGCCTGAAGTCAGCAGGTACCTAAACCATATACCCACTTTCTTAATCTGTCTATGGCCCTAAATTCCTTCTTGGGCACATTAAAATTAGTTATGTCCATTATTTTTCTGTTGATATGCAAAGCTGTACATTACTCTACAGTTTTGTACGGGATGTAGATTTCAGATGACAATTGCTATTGTCCATTCTATTTTGTAGCTAAATAAAGTGATTAAAAAAAAACACCTCCTCATCCTAAGAGTGCATCAGTGGGCAAAGAGCCTCTCCTCTGCTGCATCAACTCAAGAATAGTGCCAAAACTGGCATGTCCTAGAAGAGATTGGGGGGAACCCTCCTGAACTTTAGAGTCGGTGCCTGAAGTAAAAGTTTCTGAAGGGGGGGTTGATGAACCTCCTCATGTATATCCACTTTTTTATTTTATTTTTTAAGTTTATGGGTGGATAATCTGACTCTTCAAAGGACTCCTCTTGCAGTTAACCAGTGTTTTTGAGGGCAGAATGATAGAGTGTCATGGGGTGGAACCAACACTGAGGAAGTCTGTGTATTTTGTTCTCACTGTAGAAGCAATGATCCTCCTCATAACCTGAAAGGCTGTACTCACCTCAGCCAGATCCAAACTGCCTGCATCAATGTCCAGGTCCACACTTCTGTGAAAGAGATGGGTGGCACCAAGGTGCAAATTCCCAAAACTGACAAAGTGGAAGGCCTCGAGGAAGGGATCAGTGCCAAGGTCTCAAAAGCTGAAGTTTCTGATATGGAAAATAGAAGCCTGCAAGATAGCTCTGAAGACAGCATTGAAGATTTGGCACTGAGATGACTGTTCAGACACCAACAATGCTTCAAAAATCTAGACGTTGAGTGTTTAGGATCAAAAGTTTCAGGAACCAATCTGGAAGCATCAATCTGATTCAGGGAACAAACTTTGAGGGCAGAGTTAACTCCAAGCCCACTGGTGCCAAACACGGACCGAGGAATGAGCCAAGAGAGGGGATGCAATCAAACCTATCCACCCTTGTGATAGAGGGGGATGGGAGGACATCCTTCCCCCAAGTCTTCAAAAATACCCACTATGCAACTCAAATCAACTTCTGAGGTACTCTTGCAGGAACTGAATGATATGAAAGCAGCAGCAGATGGATGCCGGGAGGGGATGCTAGACAGCTTTTCTTTCTCTGAAGAAGTTCTGCTTAATCTCTTGGGTAAACCTGTTGGGAATGACAATCTGCTCCAAAGTAGACAGAGTCAATGTATGAGAATGTGTCAGCATCAAAGCCAAAGTTAACTTGTTTGCAGGCACTTTTGGAGCCAAAGATGGGCCTATATCCTTGGCTCTTTGTTCGCAAAGCTAGCCATCCTTTTCTCTCACTATTTATGCTTTTCCTTGTCTGAAGCTTTCCTGGGCTTGTCAGCCTTTGGGTAAGGAGGTAGCAGCCCTTTAACAATCAATTTATTCTTTCTATCAGAGAAGGCACAAGGCCCACAGGCTTCATAGACACATTACCCCCCCCCCCCCATTGCACACCACACACGAGTCATGATGGTCTTCAGGGAATGAATTTTGTGGCCATACTTCTAGCACTTCCAAAAACTTTTATCCTTGTCCATGTGAAGAAGAAAAAATATAAATCACACACACACAGTGCCAACAGTATGAAAATCTAAGTACAAGAACAATACATAATGTACTGAACTCTACAAATTCTAGCTCCTAAACTTTAAATTCTAACTCACACCAATAAAGAAACTAATCTCTACTACCACCTAATGATTTTGTTGTTGTCTTTCGGCTTTTCCCGGTTAGGGGTCGCCACAGCGGAACTCCGGTCCGCTAATGATTGGCAGTAGATTTTGACGAATGCCGAGGTGCCAGCTCGACGTTCAACCTTCAATGAAGGCACACCCATTTACACATGTCTTTCGAACACCCACCCAACCGCCTAATGATGATGTTAAAAAAAAATTAGGAGGCATGGGTGATGGCAGAGCAAAACTCAGACAATGCCAACAAAACAAAAACATGCTCAGAAGAAACAATTTTCCTAAAAGGAAGCAAAGGACTATAAAAATATTAAGTAAATAATATAACAAAAGAATAACAGCAATAACAAGGGAGTAAAACAGAAAAAAAACTGAGGAGGAGCACACAGCTTGTGACTGTAAAAATCTGCATCTGAATTATATTGTGGTAAATGAGATCTGAGGTAGCTTTACACACTACTGCATTATAGGGAGACAAAAAAATTAAAGGGGCTTAAAGTTGGAACACTAGTTTTGCCAGCTTGGACATGACAGGCTTCTTGAGGACTCACCAGTTACATCGAACAGATGGGATGAATAGGATCTGACAGTTGACGTTTCACATTTTGCACTGACGCTGCAAATTTCTGACTTACGACTTCATTATCTGTCAATGTCTCCCCACTAAATACATTTACTCAGCTACATATACTATGCTAGACCTCATCAAAATGACAGCAGAAGCACCCACCAGGATTATCTAGTCTACAAAATGTAAAGTCAGCCATACAAGTAAACAAACAGACTCATCACAACGATCAAGAAACAACAGACATTATATAATCTAAAAGTAAAGATTTGTTTTCAGTTCATTTAAAAGAAAAAATGGTTCAAACGAATGCAATACTTTCTCCTATGCTTCACCTCAACAAATAAAAATCTACTGTTAGAGGGACTTACTTAATTCCTGGAACTTCACAGGACTTAGGTCTTGATGATGTCTGAAATATTAAAAGTAAAATTCTTTATGTACAGTTTGAACTCAAAAAATGACACAATCTAGTAAAATATGCACCACATACACTGAAGAATAAAACCCCCAGTGTAAAACTGACTGCATATACTATTTTCTATATCTTGGCCAATGACTTTCACTTACTACAAAATGCAAATGCGTACTGTAAATAAAATACAAATGCCTAAGGCTTTAATATGTAATTTTAAATTCAATCCTGAACTTTAAAAGCTCAACACCGACAGAAGCTATTTCATTAAGTAATGCAGACATGGCCAAATAATAATATAGTGACTACATGAATGTTGAAACCACAGTGAGATAAACAATTAGGAATGTCAGCATCTGGCAGAAAATGGTTCTCTATCATGTTTAACCACTCTTCTCCTTCAATATGTCACACCTAGGTTGTTGTACACGTCTGCACTGAAAGCACAGCACAGAGTGTTAAGATCGAAATTCTAACCAGCTTTGACTCATAAGCTAGGGTCTGATTCCCTCAGTATCGACTTACATACTGCGTGACTATGCAGATCTGTGGAACTCCAGAGTTCCTGGGTTGCCCCTGAAAACAGGCACATTTTCCTTGGGGTTATGTACAGTTAAAAAAAAAAAAAATATATATATATATATATATATATATATATATATATATATATATATTTAAATGCAGCAGATTTCAGATTTAGCTTGGAGTTGGCCAGAATTTTGAAGAATTACTTAACGTTACATTGCATTTTCCCCTTAACATAAAATGTTTTGACTTTCTGTATGTAGAGTCACATTCCTTCCAAAGAGAAGGAAAGAATTTTAAAGAAAAAAAACATGATGAAAGAAAATGTGTCTTTACTAAGGTCAATTTGTATGCCAAATCACTGCAACAACTTCTTACGGGCAGTATATTTAAAACTTAAAAGTTGCCTTCTGGTGGTAGCAGACAGGTAAATGTGCACGACTATATAATCGTATCTAAAAGAGAGTTCTTAGTCTATCCCTTTATGAGTACCTCCATTTATTTCCCTTTTTTTTTCTTTTGTTGTGAAGAAATAATCAAGGGAAGTTTGCTATGGAAAACAACTGGCAAAAATGCTACCATTTCAATGATTCTCTACATGAGTAAGCAAAGGCCTTTACTTAAGACCAAGTGCATACACTTAAGTAGATATAAAAATCAAAATTCATGGTTGTGATTACTTTCGCTCCAAATCAAGCAACGTGACGCAGTACCTTTCTCTAAAAGGGAGTTTGACAATTGGATTGGTATTCACAAATTCACCCCAGGCATGACTAGCCTATTTGCTCCTTGAAAAAAAAACAAGGTAAAGGGTATAGGGTGGGTTGGCTATTATTTTTTATGATTTTAATAATGAAGCTTTTTGCCCCTAATGTTTTCTTTTTTAACAAAACTTGTAAAACTCTCACAGAGCATAAAGTCTACCTCAAACCGCTGTTGATGTCTTGGCTCAATCAGTATGCCCAAACAGCATGCACTGATATCAATGTTTATTCTGTAACTGCTTAACTGGTAAACAACTGTAAAGCAAACAGTTTAAAATTTCTTTACAGCTGTTTACCCACTGGTACTTCCTCACAACAAATTTTTGCATGGTGGGCAGGGCTACTAAATGCCTGCTAGTTTCTATTAGCCCCCCAAAAGTCCAACTTGATCAGAATGTCCCTGTCAGAAAATTTCACACATTTGCAAAGATTTCTGTATGTTTGAAGGAAGTTTTAGAAAAAAAAAACTTTTAAATAATCATTCCTTCTATGACCAACAAGAGACTAAATAATGTGAACGTGATCATCCTACAGGTAATGATTTTGTTTTTGTAACATGAACTTAAAACATTTTGCTCTTGATCTTTAAAGTGTACTTAGCTATATAAACTGCAAAGGAAAACAGACCTTTAAAGAAAAGGTAACATGGAAAGAAGGTTTTCCCAAATTGTGTGAACACTTCCATGTTCAGATGTGTTTCCTATATGAGCCTGGAAAATTTCTACCACTGTAATCATGGAGGCATACATGGATGCTAGGTGTGCCACCACAATATGCATTAGGATGATCATAGCATTGTTCCTGGACTCCACCATTCCCATGTACTAACAACATTTTTCACATATACTCTGCAGTACTCTAACCATCTCTACTTGACACTAAGCCAGCCAAGGCCTTGCTTGTCACCACAGCTAACTGTGATGCAGGTTTCCTTCTGGTGCTTCTGCTTGTGTTATATACATAAGCCTTAATTGTGCATCTTTAAAATATCCATTCAAATCAGGCTAAACCACCTTTTCTATTGAAGGATCAACTTAACCCACTTAATTATTGCCCTCCCAGATAAATCCTTCAATTCTTTATTGATTACTATCCGCAACTTTTCCTTTGGTTGATAAAATATGCCTGACCCATATACAAAACAAGAGAGGCTATAACATTTTCACTGCTTGTATCTTACTATCCATAAATAAGAGATTCCAGTTTCTCAATTTTCGTAGAGTTTTTAGCTCTTACCACATATCCTTAGCTGCCACAACAGAAACTTGTTAAATCTATTCTCCTAAATACTTCATATTATCATGTCTTCATCAATAAAGGTATTGCTGAACCAATCTGTATGTGGGGTAAATAATTTACAGCTATAGCGCCTTTGTTTTATCTGCATTATTTTTTATATCCAAAAAGGCATGAAACTATCACAATGTTCAACAAAAAGATGTCCTTTTCTGTATTTATCAGGTACAATATAATCTGCAGATAATGCCATTTTTTTCTTGATTAACATACCAGTAATATCCTTGAATTTCTGAGTCCCTTATTTTCTCTGCCACTGACTCTAAATATAAGGCAAACAACAAAGGGAAAAAAGACAGCCCTGCCTGGTTCCTCTGTTCAAACACAACTTATCAGAAAGGAACCCTCCGACTTTAATTATTGCTTCTGATCCTTCATATATATCCTCCAAATTAAACTTATTATCAAATCAGGAAATGAAAATGCTTCCACTGCCCTAATCAAAATCCCAGCTTACTTTGTAGAATGCTTTCTCGGCATGAAAACGCACCAACAGTGCTATTTTCTTACTCTCTTCTTCTTTCGAGAACATCATTGTTCTATTAATGCTAACAAATGTTTGCCTTTCCTCCACAAAAACATACTGATCCATACCTATCAATGTTGGCAACATCTCTGACATTTTTTTAGCTAGTACAGAGCTAGTATTGACAAACAATCATGGTTTAAAGTTTAAATGGATCTATATGAAGTGGGGTCTGTTGAGTCTTTACCACCTTTGAATAATATAGCCACCACCTATTTCTTCCAAGATGCTGGTGCTTCCCCTCATTTTAAAATACTGTTAAAGTCTTCCAGATCTTTATCACTTTCTTCCCTCCTAACTTCCACAGAAGTGCCATTTGTACATGGAGACTTTCTTGCAAACTGATTACGTCACTGCTTTTATCTCATCTTCTCCTATCTTAACGGTTAATTGTTGAGCCTCATCTACTTCTAACTTTGGTGCAATTAGGTTTTCAATAAGTATTGCCATTTGTGCTCTTTCTTGATTTCCACATTTCTCGGTTTTATACAATTTTTTCATAACGTTTCCAGTGCATCTCTAATACCTCTACAGCACTTCTGGCTATTTCCCATTTTACAGGTTCATAGGTAGGTACTAGGCTATTGGCCCTAGGGCCTATATAACTAGGCTATTGGCCCTAGGGCCTATATAAGCCTAGCCAAAAAGATAATCTGACTTTCGCCACCCAAGAAAATTATTTTCTTGTGGCCCTGTCGAGCAGAGCCACAGATGTGATCCCCGGAGTGAATTTCCTATTTCCCACCCAATCAACAAGATTTTTCTTGAAGAGTGCTAATGAGGAGCTTTGTTTGATAGAGATAGTAGTTTGTTCCAGAGTATGGTAAGTCTCTGGGACAGGAATCTATCCATCCAGCAGGTTCTGTTTATTGTGGTGACAAGGTTTAGGTCCCTAGAGTGTGTAGCTCGGAGGGACTGGGATTTCTTTAAGTGGAGCATGTCCAACAGCTCTGGGTTTGACATAGCTTTGCATGTTAGGCAGAGACAGTCTCTGAGTAGGCGATATGGGACGGAGTAAAGCTGGAGTTTTTTGAGACGGTCTGTGCAGGGCATCTGTTTGAGGCTGGTAATCCTCATTGTGAGGTATTTCTAGGCCTTTCCAGTTGTTGTAGCTGTCTTGTGAGGTACATACCAAAAGGGGCGTTGTACTCTACAATGGGTCTAATGAGTGACGAGTAGGGGGGAACAATGACCTCTTTTTTTCCAGGATGAGAAACCTTTTGTGATGGTGTGCCACGCAGAAGGATTTCCTGACTACTGTGGAGATGTGATTACCAAAGGGGAGACTACTGTCCACCTGTGTCCCAAGGTCTCTTATCACACTTTTGGTGTTAAGTAGACTACCACCTATGTGGTAGCTCAAGGGTACAGAGTTTTTACCAAAGGGGATGACAATGCACTTTTTGGCATTGAGCTTGAGGCCATGGCTTTGACACCAGGCATCTGTCTCAGTGAGGCCCTTTTGTAGGATGTCCAGAGGAATTTCGATTATGGCTCCTAGTTTGCAGTCATCTGCGAACTTTGTTAGCCTGTACTTCAGAAAAGTAGATATCAAACAGGAGAGGACCCAGGACTGAACCCTGTGGTACTCCACTTGTCACTGGTCTGAAGTCGGATTTGGAGTCTGCTACTTTTCACAGTGTGGGTTCTGTCAGTGAGCTAGTTGGCAACCCATCTTGTGACATACGGATTTATACCTAGTTTTGAGTTTATCTACATTTCCAGAGTGGGGGATGGTGTCAAAAGCCTTGGCGAGATCTAGACAGGCTGTGTGAACCACCTTACCCTCGTCTATGGCTTTGGTGACTGCTATGGCTTTGGTGACTGCTTCAAAGACGTTTATCAGGTTTAGGAGACATGATCTGCCTTTTACAAATCCGAACTGGGTGGGGTCCAGAGTTTGGAGATTATCAATGTTTTTGTTTATAAGTTCCATAATGATACGTTCCATGGCCTTGCAGACCAGGCTTGTTAGGCTAATGGGACAGTAGTTCCCGGGGTCTGTGGTGGCTCCCCCTTTGTAGAGTGGGATAACCGTCACTGTGCTCCACTCAGTGGGCACAAAGCCTGAGGTGAGGCTATGATTAAACATGGTGCTTAGGTGGGGTGCCAGTTCGTTCTGTAGTTCATGTAGAACGCAGCCTGAGATGTTGTCAGGTCCTATGGATGTTGCGTTCCTGGCTTTGGAGAGTGTGGTTTTTACCTGTGCAGCCGTGATAACAGGAACTTTGCATTCTTTCAGTACAGAGATGGGCCCTTTAGGGGGTGAGAGATGGATGAAGTTAGCACTGAACCTATCTGCCAGGATGTTGGCAATATCAGTTGGTTCTGTATATTTAGTGCCATTGTGCTGTAACTCAGAGCAGATCTGAGTGTTGCCATTGAGATTCTTGACATAGCTATAGAATGCTTTGTGGTTGTATTTAGAATCAGTGGTGATTTTATTTTCGTAACTAGCTTTGGAGGATTTTATGAGGGATCTCAACTTCTTACTGAGGCTGACCAGGGAGTTCCTCCAATTATGGGATTTTACTCTTTTTTGCAACAGTTTCTTTCTTCTGTTGTAGAGTTTAAGGCAGGGGACCACCAGATTGGCTTCCTTTTTTTGGAGCACGGCATCTTGGTTCTGTTAGGGACAGCACAATTCATGCACTCGTTTAAGTGCTTATAAAGTGCTTTTGTGTAGTATTCACCAGTCGTACCTCTATTGTCCATCTGCATGGGTGTCGTGAAGTTTGGCACTTCTGTCTTAAGAAGTGTGAAGTTGGCTTTGGAGACATTTTTTACGGTGGTTTCCCTAATGGGAGGTGGGGGTGGATGTGGATCGTCTAGGGTGATTAGCTTGTGGTCGGATCTGAACGAGGATTTGACCTATGGTGTGGAACACCGGTCGCCCATGTTGGTAATGACAAGGTCTAGGACATTGCTACCCCTGGTGTGGGTGTGGATAAGTTGATCCAAGGTGATGGAATTTATGAATTCTAGAAAACGCTGAGCAAAAGAGTTGGCACATGAGTAGTTTTCCCAGTTAATGGTGGAGTAGTTGAAATCACCCATTATTAGGGTGTTGGGTTGTATCCTAATTTTCCAGTGCATCAAGAAATGAGGAGTGGGAATCCTGGGGCATGGTGGGGGATCTGTAGCAAGCTACAATTTGGACTGCGGTCATCCCCAGAGTTAGTTGTTACTTGGATAATCTCGGAGATGCATTATGCTGAGAAACTAGCCTGGAGGTGTGACTATCCTTAATGAATATGGACATGCCTCCCCTTTAGTGTTTTGGACCAGGTTAAGTTGGCCGAAAGGTGTGGCATCAATTATAGTCTGGTAATGCAGGGGTGCTCTCTGCAGCCTTGAACTAGGTCTCTGTCACTGTACAGATGTCAATGTTCTAATTTTAAGGAGTGCCTCAAGTGAACGCATTTAGAGGTTTAGACTTCTAGCACTGAGTAGCATTACCCTCAGATTTTGCTTGCTTGTACCGGTTACGGTGGTGAATTTGTCATTTGAACCTTGCCTAAAAAAGGTACTATAGGGGTGGCAAGAGCCTTAGCAAGTATCCGGAATCCCAAGGGAGACAGGTGCAGGCCATCTCTGGCAAAGCATCGTGGTCTGTCGATCATGTCATCCCAGACAGATACTGGATCCCCTTAGAATGACACCAGAAGCTTAGCCAATTGGTGAAGTCAATCATTTTGTCCTTGTACTGTGGTATCATTCTCGGTGATGGCAGGATGCTACTCAGGGCTAGGGTCATACCTGCCTTGTCTACAAGATCGGAGAGCTCCTCCGTGTCTCTTTTCATGTAGTCCAGGGAGATGCGTCTTAGGTCATTCACACCAACATGGATAATGACAGTCACATTTGTACTTGTTGTGGAGTGACCTGAGTGCGTGCGTTATGTGGCGGATACTGGCACTCGACAGGCAGCTGACAGTAACTTTCACCTTGTTTAGCCTGGTGAATGGAACATCAGTGTGCCTGACTATAGTGTCACCTATGACTAGAGTGTTGGGTACGTTATGTCTTATGGGCTGTGGTTGAGTGGCATACTGACTTTGTGGGCTGTGTTATTTGGGTTGTTTTGGGGGTGGAGGTTGCTTGCATTTCTGCTTTGGAGGTCTCTGTTGCTTGACCAGATTTTTATTGAGAGCCTCCTCGAATGTAGGTGTGTGTTTTGTGTTGCTGTGTGTGTGTTTTGGTGGTGTAGGTTTTAAGGGACTATGTGATGAGTGTGGTGTGGTGCAAGTGTTTACATTCTCTTCTTGACTGTGTAGTCCAGTCTTGGATGAAGAGAGCTTTGCTTCCAGTTTAGCTATATAAGTGCACCTCTCACAGGTTCACAGGTTATAGTGTTGGGTGGTAGGAGGAGAGGGTTGTCTGTTGTGCATGAGGCAATTGCTGCATTTCCCAAAGATGCCCAGATTCATCAGATAGACAGGAGAAAACACTGGCAGCTGACCTTTAGACATGCCTGGATAGGTGCTTATTTATTAAGTACTAAAAACTGTTTTCCTCTAGACAAGTGAGAAAAGTTGAGTGCTGTAGTAACTTCTAGCTTATTTAATGCTTACAACGAGTTCTGAACAAGTGCTGAGCTGAAAGAAACAGATTTGAGTGCTAAAATTAAGAAACTGGCTAGTTCTAAGGGAAAATCTGAAGAGCGGACTTTATGGCACCGGGAATAGTTTAACCCTAGCTAAGCGATGATGCATAAAGTGTATTTTTTTAATATAACAGTAGCAAATGAGCAAACTGATTTAAACAAATTAACCAATAAAAAGCTAAAAACTGAGCCCCCGTTCCAGCAGTCTTCAATCAGACAAGTTCTAACTGCACACTCCTGCCACTAGGGTGCAGGGGAACCTTTTCCAAGAAAAGATGGTCTGGATTAGTGCTCAAGTTATACAAACAAAGCTAGACCTAGCAGGTCTGAATTTACTCTATGCTAAAGCAAACAAGGTGTACCAATTTCAGAAAGAAACAGTTCAAATAAGCAGGCACAATAAGCCTTTAACCAGAAACTCCCAGCTCAGAAGGTCAGAATCTACCCTCTCCTCCCACAAGAGTGCAGACCACACCTTCTTAGTGTAAAATAACTGGCCCA
The DNA here is from genome assembly GCF_019279795.1 of Protopterus annectens. Classification (NCBI taxonomy): domain Eukaryota; kingdom Metazoa; phylum Chordata; order Ceratodontiformes; family Protopteridae; genus Protopterus; species Protopterus annectens. The sequence goes on along the minus strand of NC_056747.1, from coordinate 336,969,936 downwards.
AAGCCCAAGTGCTTAAACCAGAACCAATACACTTTTAGAACAACAGACACTAAGCCTTCAATCAGCAACTCCCAACTTAGAAGGATGTAAGCTACCTGTCCTGCCACAACAGTGCAGATCACAAACCTTCTTAAATGTAAAACAACTGGTCTGAAGCCCAAGTGCTTCAACCAAAAGCTTAGAATAACAGTTACAATTTAATCAGACTACTAACAAGTAGTAATAAATGCAGCAGAATAAATACAATAAAGTAGGAAGAAACACAAATACAGTAAAAGCAGACGAATAAAGTGCAATTTTTTATGTAACAATAGAAAACGAGCAAACTGATTTAAACAAATTAACCAATTAACCAGTAAAAAAGCTCAAAACTGAGCCCTGTTCCAGCAGTCTTCAATCAGACAAGTTCTAACTGCACACTTCTGCCACTAGGGTGCAGGGGAACCTTCTCCAAAAAAGATGGCCTGGATTAGTGCTTAAGTTATACAAACGAAGCTAGATTCAGCTTGCCTTGCCATGGGGAATATTAAGTAAATTCTGTCATGAGTTCCTACTACTGAATTTACATCTTCCACATCCATTATCTTCATAGTTATCTTCAGAAATCTACCCTTTTTTGTTATATTTTCCCTTCTAGGTCCCGATACATTCTCATTATTGCAAATCAAATTCAAGTCCCCAGGCAAAAGTAACATTCCCTGCTGAATGCTGATTATTTCTCCCAAATGTTTTAAGCTCTATAACAGCACTTTTTGTTGGAAAAAAAATACATGCCAGTACAATCTTTTTCCCTTACTAATAGCATATTCTTACCTCAAATCTACCATTACTGCCTGTTCTTCCTCTGTTATCACTACTGTAGCCCCTCTTGCAATTAGTAATTACTCCCCTTTTCCTTTGTCACTGATATTCTGCTGAATATCCAGCCTGAAAACGTGTCTTTGTCAAACTTACATGCTCCTTTCTTTCCAAATGCATCTCCTGCAGCAATGCTAGTTGCACTCTGCATTTCGTAATATAATTCAACACTCTACTTTTCCTTTCCATCTATACCTGTAAGGCCATTTACATTCCAGGATAATATGCATAGTGCCACTATGATAAAAAGATAATGTTATCACCCAACAAATGTGGCATTTTTTTTCTTTAATGTGTATTTACAACTTCTTACATCTACACCAAATTTTGGCAGGCTGACATTTTATACAGTTGTTTCTTCTCATCTCCATTTGAACCTAGGTCGCATTTATCAAGACTTTTTTTTTTTTTTTTTTTTTTAAGGAAAACCCTCTAACAAAATAAATTAAATACATTTTCAAAACACCCAATTCCCTGTTAACTTATATTCTAATACACAAAACTATGGACATCTTCAAAAAATGAAGTTAAACCCTTCAGATAGGAACTGCTCCAAATTTACAGCTGGACCCACAGGCTTTAGCTAACCTAAAATTAAGGATAACCATGCTAAGGGGCATATTGCAGTCTGTGTTCCCACTTATACTGATTGGTATCTTTTCTTTTCTCATCTCTATTCCCCCCCAGATGTGAAAAACAGCTTGTACTCTTTCAGAACAGATTAAAATTTAGCCTTAATAAAAAGAGGCACTGGCTATCTTTAAATAAATCTAAATTGTACACCATTCTATTAAAGTATTATTAAAGTATTCAGGCTGCTACATCTTATTCACTTATTTCCAACTTTATTTTTTTACCAAACTACGTATTATTGTAACTTTAAAATTGCGCTTGTCCATTTTTATGTGGTAATATGCATCCTGAAGATCTATAGAGCTCATCCAGTCATCTTTCTCCAGAAATGGAAGGATAGACTGTACTGTGATCATTGGAATTTTGTGTGTTGAAAAAACTTGTTCAAGACACTGAAGTCTAGAATTGGCCTCAGGACCCGTCTTTTTTGGCACTAAAAAGAATCTTGAGTAAAATCAAGATCCTATTTGGTCTGGTGGGAATTTTTGGATGACTCTTTTTTGAAACAGCTTTTGAATTTCTTGTACTGCTCTATCTCCCTGACTGGGTGGAATGTAGGGGATTCGACTTTGTGGGCTTGGATACAGATCGAGGGGAATATGGCAATCTCTGGTAATTATCATTTGTACCCAAGAATCTGATGTTACTGAGCCCCAGGCTAAATGGTGCAGAGGGAATCTTCCCCCGACTGCCTCCAGAGGTAAGCAATTGGGCTGCTGCTCAGGAGCCCTGATAGGGTTGTCCAGAAAAAGAATCCCTGGAACCAAGATTACATAGGCCCCCCTCTGCCATGGGAGGGGGAGTTTTCCTGAGGAGTTCCCCCCTCTGTCCCGGGGGGAAAACCCACCATGTGTGGCCTGAAAAGGCCCTTGGGACTTTCTAAACCACATTTTCCACCTCTCTGATTACTGAAATAAGGTCAGTGAAGAGTAGAAAAACACATGCCCACAGCAGAAAGGGTCTTTCCATCCTTCTCACACCTGGCTAATGTGCCTCTGATTTTTGTGTGATATAACAAGGTAGCATCAACTGGAGCATTGACAAAGGAAGAACTGAAAGGGTCCGCGAAGCCACATAAGTGCATCCAGGCATGATGCCTAATGACAACACCTGTACCTGCTGCCCTGGCCGTCCCTATTGCTGTGTGTGTAACAAGCCGCATGGACAAGTTCAATATCGATTCTAGGGTCACAAGCTGGGAGGCAACCTTATCGCGTACCTCGTCAGACACTGCCCCTGCCTAGGTTCCTGACAGCTCAGTAATCATGTCCCTTAAGATGGGTGGAACATGCCAAGAAATTCAACCACCGTATGCAAAGGTTGTTGAAGCGTAGACCCACTTCCTGAATCTGTCTATCGTCTGAGACTCTAGGGTTGGAGGATGGACAGCAGGACTATCCTCTGTGAGTTCCTTCTTTGTGCCAGCCTCCACCACCATAGCATCTACCACTTTTCCTTTAGATCAGTGGGGTTGATCTGGTGCAGACAGAATTTTGTTTGGTCTCCAAGGAACTGGCTCTATAGTGTCAGGGGCCTTCCAAGCACGTTGCATGAAGAGTTTAACCAATTCATCGGCAGGTGGGGTCACCCAAGAAGTAGAAGTTTGGGCATGAAAAGCCTGCAAGAAGACAGATTTCTCAGAGGAAGGGTTGGTGGGCTTCCAATCACTCCTCTGTTTCAAGATTTTCAGGATGTCTCCGAAGAAGACATCTTTGGGGGTGAACGTGGGGACCCTTCCTTGCAGCAGGATGTCTTGCTGCTCTTGTGCCCGCTGCCTCGATGTAGCAGATCGTGACACCTGCGAGCCAGAGGATACATACATGTGACACTCAGACGTGCATAGTGCCAACTGTGAGCCTGCTGAGGCGAGAGCTCTCTCCATAATCTGAAAGCCAGGCCTGCCCGAAGAGGGATGGGAGCTGGGAAATGAGAAAGACAACCTCGGAACCGGGGTCACACACTGACGAGCCCACCACCACAGAAGGAGCCCCGAGAGGACTTGGAACTGTCAAAGCACCTAGAACCGTAGACAGAGCTGTGGAAAAAATCGTTGCTGAAATAGGGATCCTGGAACCGACAGCCAAGTTACTGGCCCATGGGTGGGTCGGCTCCAACTTAACTGAGGACCACAGAAAGGGTTCCAGAACCAAGGTGAGGACTACGATCGGTACCCAAAGTAGTCGGCACCAGGAGCTGCATCGAAGTCGAGGGCTCCAAGACCTGCGGAGGGTTGAAGTAGGAAGATAAGTTGGATTCTTTGCAGAGTAGACCTCGACTCGGATGGGAGGGAGGTCTTAGGTCTGGAAGCCCTCAGGTCGCCAAGAGCTAATCCACTAACCTAACTACATCAAGCTCTGAAAGGCTCCTGGTAGAATGAATAGACATCCCCAAGGTTGATTCTGGACGTTAAATAAACGGGTTCAACTGCTAACTAAAAACAGGTTCAATAAATGGAGCGTACTTAGTCCTACGAAACAATTCAACCTTGGTCACCGCGGTCAGTTGACCAATTGTTTGTGGTGGAGGGGAAGTGACTGGAATTACTGGGGAAACTATTGTTGGTGCTGAGAGGGTTATAGGTACTGATGAAGGGGTTAATACCGAGGTAATTTTTGTAGACTCCGTAATACTTGCCAGCACCGTGTGGGAAGTTATAGGCTTTGGCTCCGAAATGGTTGTTGGTGTCAATTTTGAATGTTTAGGCTTCAGTTCCGAGGAATGAACCTGGCCTTTAGATGATTTCTAGTCAAGAGATTTAGAAGATGCCGGAACAGAGTGGCTCCTCTTTTTTAATTCTTTCTTGGGAGGCTTTGACATCTCTGCCTCAAAGCTTCACTAAAATGGCATTTTAACAGCCCTTTGAGGATCAATTTGTTGCTCCATTCTGCAAGGGACTGAGCACTGAAATCCTTGCAGAGTTCACATGGGGGTTGGACTTTTAAATGTGGAATCCCCAAACAATATATGCAAGAAAGACGTCTGTAAAAAGTTGTGCATCTTTCTGCCACATTCCTCGCACTGCTTAAATCCGTTTGTACCCTTGTCTTTCTCTGCCATGTCCAATCAGAAAGTAAACGTACATACAGCCAAAATACTTTTCCACACATGCACACCACAAGCAGTAAGAAAAAAGTTTTTTTTTTTTTTTTTTTTTTTTAAGGGTAATACCAACAATGGTAACATACTCAGAAGGGGTAAAGAAGGGGATACTAACAATGGTATTAAAGATTTACCAGAGGTAAGAGGGAAGATATGGGCCCATACCAGTGATGATAATGCAAGATAAACCAAAGGGTAAAAAGGGAAGAAATACAACACTCACACTCAGTAAATATCAAAGTAGCCAGGAAAACTAAGTTAACGGCAAGTTTAGAGTTAAGGAAATAAGCCTTAATAAAGATATTTATGACAAAAAAATTAGCACTTAGCTTGAAAGCATGACTGATGCATCCTACAACTCTACATGGCAAACGAGATCTGAAGGGAAGAGAAGAGAGGCACTATGGGTAGCCTTAGCTCGAGAATTTCTGGCCGGCGCAAACTTGACACAAAGGCAGAGTCAGTTCTGATGACGGAACCGAAACCCAACATTTAAAGCATGAAGATTGACAACATCAGATCAGGTATTAGCCTTATATGGCTTCACAGGTTGGGCATGCTGATGCCACACAACACATGGGGTGGTCCACACCATCTTTTTGCCTGACCTGCACTTACACCTCCACCTCACTTTATCACTGGCAATTTGCAAGATGGCATCTGTGAAAGCCCAGGGTAAAGCACCAAGCTGATCTGAGAAAGACACCAAAATCCTTTGTCACCTAGTGCAGGAGTCACACCTGCAGAAAACTGAGCTGTAACTGACAGTGAATGAAAAAAAAAAAACTGAAATCTGACAGGAGTTAGGGGAGTGCCTGCCATCCCAGACAGGGATTCCCAACTTTGAGCAGTAGTGTCAGCACAGGCATAACTGATAACCTGCAAAGGCAACAAGAGGATTAGCTGGCCTGGTGAGTAGCGCAGATGCAGGAGAGAAGGCTAGAGTTCTACAATAAGTTTATTTTATGTTTCTTGTAATATTAAAAAAGTTAATGTAAGCAAGCTGTTATAACTGTAGATTTATAAATAAGTAAACTCAGTGCAGGTACATGTATGTCTGTATGCATGAATGACTGCTCTAATCATCATATTTGTGCCTGCAAGCAAACAGACAGGCATTGTCAATTTGTAGGAAATGTTTAACTTTTTTAATATATGCAGACACGGTAAATCAATTCTGAAATATTTTAAAAGGGTAGTAGTAGAGGTAAGGCCTTACGATTTTATTGATGTGCAAACTGCTTGCTTTTGTAAAATATTTATCTTCTTTAACAAAACAGTTGTTACACATACAAAATAGCTGACCAGAGCTAGCACTACATTATAAGGGATAAGGTCTGCATTCCAATAGCAGCTGGAGGTGGGCCTGATCTGCCTCCCAAAAGGGAATCTCTTTGATCAAACTTTACTACAATTTGGTGATTAGCCAAGCAGGCCATTTTATTTATTTTAGCAGTTTTCCTTGCTGCTGTAACATCGGGGCGTTTGCACCTTTCTGACCTCATTTTCACACAGTTCTCATTTGCTTGACATCCTCGCCACACTCAAAGGGTCCAGACCTAAAATTTTCCCTATAATAGACTACCTCAGAAGTCTTCCTAGTACCTAGTTGCACAAACAGCAACTTGCTTTCACAGTGAGAAGCACAGCCCTTCAAGTAAAAGTAATAACCTAGTAGACAGCTGTTAAAAAGTCCCCTTGTACCCTTCACTAGCAAAAAGCATGAATTAAGGATCTATAACCATGAATTTGCACTTTCCTACCATCTTTGCTCCCTGAGGCAATCTAGCAACTGCCTCATGCTTACTGACAGCCACCTAATTCTAAAGTAAACTGATACAGCTTGCAAGAGATGTAGTTACATAATGTCACTGGAAGCAAGGTTCTCATTTACCAACACAACTACCAACAAACAGGCAGTCAGTGACACACACACACACACACTATACATGGTATGGCCCAGACACAGACCCACATATGCGGAGTCTCTTAAATGTAATCTTCCATAAAGCTCAAAGGTCTCCCAGAAATCACTCACAAAGCAAGCATCTTCAGCAACCTTAAGAGCACTATGCTAAGACAATACACAAAGAGACACAGATGTCCACTCCCCAAGCTAAGCAACGAGAGAGTCAAGGTAGGGTGTGTGTCAATGGCTAGGATTCCACCAGATTATGTAAGCAACTCAAGTCACTGCATCACAGGTACCAGGTATTACTGTCATAATCCATGGAAGTGTAAATGACCGGAGACCTGAACTGTATGAAGAGACATGACAGAGCTGTCAGACCATGCATTCCAGGCCAATACGAGCCTACCACTAAGCAACATTCTACCTTTTCCAAAGATGATGTCACAGAAACAAAAGAAGATAACTTGAAGATAAATTTATTTTAATAATTGGCTTAGATTTTGCTGCCACTCCGAGTGGGTACAAGTTTTTCCTGCCCAAAAATTTGGGCAGTAAGCATGAGACAATTGCCATAAACAAGCTGTACAACAGAAGGAAGAAACTGCTGCAGAAAAGAAAAAGAACACAGGATTCAAGAAACTCCCTCACCAGCCTCAGTAGAAAGCTGAGATCCCTCATAAAATCTTCCAAAGCTAGTTACAAAAACAAAATTGTCAAAGATTCCAAAGACAACCATGAAGCATTCTATAGCTATGTCAAGAATCGAAATGGCAATACTCAGATCTGCTCTGAGCTGCAGCAGAATGGCACTAGATATACTGATACCAAGGATATTGTCAATATCCTGGCAGATAGATTCAGTGCCAACTTCACCCCCCTCCTCTCACCCTCTAACTAAAGGGCCCATCTCAATACCGAAAGAATGCCAAATTCCAGTAATCACGGCCACTCAGGTAAAAAACGCACTCTCCAAAACCAAGAAAACAGCATCCATGGAACCAGATGGCATCCCGGGCTGTGTACTGCATGAACTACAAAATGAACTGGTACCTTACCTGTGTGTCATGTTTAATCATACCCTCACCTCAGGCTTCGTGCCTACAGAGTGGCGCACAGCTACAGTCATTCCACTCCACAAGGGGGGGGATCCACTTTGAATCCCGTGAACTGCCGTCCGAACAGTCTGACGAGCCTGATCTGCAAGGCCATGGAATGTATTATTGACATGGAATTTCTTAATTGAAGGGGGATATCAATTAAAAGTTTATTAATTGGGAGGGACTAAAGTATTTAAACTCCCTTCTCCTTGTCAGTAAACGTTTTGTCTGAGGAAGGTGGGTTACGTTTTGTCTGAGGAAGGTGGGTTATTGAACCTACCGAAAGTTCTTGTTTAATAAAGTGCTAACACTACGGCTTTTACAGCTATCGCTTGGTTATTGGATTATTTTCTTCTCTCCTGCATCAGCTTCCTTCGGGGTTTTATATTTCAACAGTTTGTTTGGCAGTTTTCGTGTAATGTATTATCATGGAACTTATAAACAAAGACACTGACAACCTTTAAACATTGGACCCCACCCAGTTTGGTTTGTGAAGGCCAATCTTGCCTCCTGAACCTGGTCGACTTCTTTGAATCAGTCTCCAGAGCCGTGGACGAGGGTAAGGTGGTTCACACAGCCTACATGGACCTCGCCAAGGCTTTCGACACTATCCCCCACTCTGGAATCATTGATAAACTTAATGAGATGGGCATTAATCCTTACATCACTTGGTGGGTTGCAAACTGGCTTACTGACAGAACACAAACTGTAAAAGTAGCAGACTCAAACCAGCTCCAGACAAGTGAAAAGTTGTGTACCGCAGGGTTCTGTCCTGCGACCACTCTTGTTTGGCATTTACTTCTCTGAAGTACAGGCCAACACTAAGAGACTCTGGATTACAAAGTTTGCAGACAACTGCAAGCTGGGAGCCATTATTGAATCCCCAAATTATGTGGATATACTACTAAAGGGCCTTACCGAAACAGATGCCTGGTGCTAGAGCCATGGGCTCAAGCTAAATGCCAAAAAATGTATAGTTGCCCCCTTTGGAAAAACCATGTACCTGTGAACTACCACATAGGTGGCAGTACACTAAACATCGAAAATGTGATGAGACCTAGGGACACAAGTGGACAGTGATCTCACCTTTGATAACCACATTGCCACAACAGTTAGAAAATTCTTCTACATGGCACACCTCATCACTAAGGGCTTCTCATGCAGAAAAAAGGAGGTCATTGTCCCGCTGTACTCATCCCTCATTAGACCCATTATAGAATACAATGTCCCATTTGGTATGTACCTCACAAGACATCTGCAACAGCTAGAAAGGCCGCAGAAATACCTCACAAAAAGAATCACAGGCCTAAAGCAGATGCCTTATGCCAACAGTCTAAAGAAACTCCAGCTATACTCTGTCGCATACCACCTACTCAGAGGCAATCTCTGCATAACATACAAGGCCATGTCAAACCCAGAGTTGGTGGACATGCTTCACTTACAGAAATCTCAATCCCTCTAAGCCACACACTCCAGGGATCTTAACCTTGTCATCACGATGAATAGACTATGCTGGAGGGATAGGTTCCTGACCCAGAAACTCCCCATATTCTGGAATAGGCTCCCTATACATGTCAGGCAGAGCACCTCAATGGCCCTCTTCAAGAGAAATCTTGACGAGTGGGTGGGAGATAGGAAATTCACCCCGGGGATCACAACAGTAGGCCTGCTAGACAGTGGTCCGGGAAAGTAAATATCTGTGGGAAGCAACAGCCAGGGAATCGTTATGACTAGGCTTGTATAGGCCCCAGGGCCGATAGCCTAGTACCTACCTATGAGCCTGTGTCAGACAGACAATGAATGCTGCATTACCAGGAAAGGTGTGCACCTGTCCTACCCTAGATTTTAAACATTGGCTAAAATCTTGTCCACCCCCCCAGTGCTGTTTTTAGGCAGCGCTAACCTAATAAACCTATCAACATAGCTAGACCAACTCAGAATAATCTAAAGGAGTTGCTCAATGCGAGGAGTCTAAACAAGAAACTCCACTCTTTGCATGTTCTCCTTATCCTAAACAATATATACTTCTGTGTGGTTACCATGACTTGATTTAAAGCTGCAGAGGGCACCTCAGCAATGCAAGGTTATAACGCCTTCCACACATTTAGACCAGCAACTACACAGGTAGGGTCTAAAGGTGGACAGTCGAAATTTACATCAAACATGAACATACCTCAAGGCTGGTCAAACAGTATGACACACCTGAGCTTCTCCATGTCTGTCTTACTGCATGTAAAGTCCCATATCATGTCCTTGGCAAGCTTTAGGGCCCCTCTCCATGACTCAGAAAGCCCATACTACATACTTGAACATAGTGGAGAGACAGCCCATTTCACCCAACACAATATTCTTGGGCAACTTTTAACTACCTCAACATTAACTGGGAATTATACAATACCTCAAACATGCAAACCCAGATATTCCTGGACTTTGTTAACACAAACACCCTTGAACAGCTAGTTTGTATGCCCATCAGAGGTGTAAATATCCTTGACCTAGTCCTCCCAAACATGGAGGAATGATTCACTCTCCGTATTGTGCAGTCTTCATTGGATAAGTTGTACCACAAATCTGTCTCCCTTGAAATGAACATTAATTCTGAGTCTACAGTTAACCACTGAAGATTTAAAATCTACTCCAGGGCTAACTACCTCCTACTAAGTGACAGTCTAGCAAAATTTCATGACCCTCAAATCCTGAAAACACACTTGCCTGTGCAGAATTGTTCACAGAATCCCTGTATTCTCATGTAAACAGCTACATGGAGATAGCTGTTATCTACCTGAAATAAACAAAGGACAACCTCCAAAAACAAACCACCCTGATGGAATCCCAATGTAAATAGGCTGCATAACAAAAGAAAGAAAATCATACTGAAAAACAGGAAAACTGGCGTCCATCAAGATAAAAAACTCCTTCCATCACGTTGAACAAAAATATTCAGGGGACTAGTCAACTCCAGCAAAGCCAAATTTGGGATGAAAATGGTCTCCAAATCCAAGAACAACCATAAGCTTTTCTTCAGTTCTGTCCACACCTAAAAATGTGTGAAACCTATGGTGAACGGAACCCACCTATACAGAGCCAGAGGATACAGCAAATCTGCTGGCTGATAATTTTAGCTCCAACTTTACTCCCCATCACTCCCAGTCATCCCCCTAGAAATATGTCTCCATTTCTCCACCAACTATCACTGGGGAGCAGGTCCTCACTGCGCTCTCGCAGGCCAAGAAAGTACAGTTTTGTACCTACCATAAATGTAGATGTCCAATAGGTATGCATCTGCAGTCATAACAAATGGGTTTGTCCTGCCTCAGGCAGCCCTTCGGTCGGCCGGATTCCAAAGTCTGGGTCTGGCCTCAGCTGATGTTGCACTTCACCCGACGTCATAGCTGCTGGGGTATAAAGGCATCAGCCAACGCCATTTTCCTCAGTGTTTCTTGCCCCAGATGCCAGGTGCCCTCTAGGCAGGCTAAATTTGGATAAATGCAGATAATTCCAAACAGTAGAAAGCAAAAAATATATATACATATATACATACAAACAAATACACCATAATAGATTCCCCCAGCTAGCTAAAAGAGGGGTAAGTACCCTAGGAATACCACAGAGGGGAAGGAGGGTGGGTAATCCTGACTGCAGATGCATACCTATCGGACATCTACATTTATGGTAGGTACAAAACTGTACTATGTCCTTCAAGGATGCATCTGCAGTCATAACAAATGGGTAGAATACCATAGCCAAACTGGGGGAGGAGGCACTAAGATAATGATGGTGTAGTTAAGATCCCTTGTAAAACAGCAGTTGCAAAACCTGCTCAGGATCTGGAGTATAAAGGAAGATTATAATGCTTGGCAAATGTATGCACGGAGCTCCAAGTAGCAGCTTCTAAAATGTCTTTGGTAACCACTCCTCGTAGGAAAGCTGTAGTGGTGGCTGTAGCTCTTGTGGAGTGAGGCCTGATATTTTCAGGAGTTGTCTTTCCATGAAATGAGTAGCAGAATCGTATGCAATTTCCTATCCATTTTGAGATTGTCTGTTTTGAAATTGCTTTTCCTTGCACTCCTGCTGCATATGCTACCAGAAGCTGGTCAGTTTTTCTGCTGGCCTTGGTTCTGTCCAGATTGTAGCGCAGTTGTCTGTGTACATCCAAGGTGTGTAGTAGTTTTTCCCCCCTGTTCTGTGGGTTGGGGAAGAATGTAGGTAAATGTATGGCTTGGTTCAAGGATACCCTGGATACCACCTTTGGCATAAAAGTAGGATTGGTTCTCAGAGACGCTCTATCCTGGTGGAAGATAAGGAAAGGCTGCACTGCCATTAATGCCTGTAACTCAGATACCCTTCTTACTGAAGTGATTGCTAGCAGGAAGGCAGTTTTCCAAGATAAGAACTGTAAGTCTGCTGTTGCTGCCGGTTCAAAAGGGGGAAGTGTTAATTTTTCTAGCACAAAATTGAGATCCCATGCAGGCAAAGGTGGTTTTCTTGGAGGCTTTACATTTTTGATCCCTCTCAAAAATTGTCTGAGGAGAGGATGAGAGAAGACAGGAGGATCCATGTTGTACTCTGCTGAAATTGCTGATGCATGTATCCTAATGGAAGAATAGGACAGGCCATTGTGGAACAATTCTGCTAAGTATTCCAGGATGTGTGCCAGGTTTGCTAGTGTGACATTTTCTCCCTTTTCTGCACTCCAAATGAGGAATCTTTTCCATTTGGCTGAATATGTTTTCCTTGTGGAGAGTCTGCGAGCCTCCAGGATAATGTCCTTAACCCTCTGAGATAAATCAAGTTGGTTTTGTTTTATGCAATTTTCCAAGCAGTTAGCTGCAGTGTTTTTAAGTTTGGATGCAGGGTCTTGTAGTTGTTCTGCGTTAGAAGTAAAGGACATAGAGGTAGATGCCATGAATGCGTCCGAAACATGCTTCTCAGTAGCGGGTACCAATGTTGCCTTGGCCAGTCTGGAGCTATCAGAATTACCTTTGGCTGTTCCTCTCTGATCTTCAGTAGAACTTTGTACATCAAAGGAAGAGGTGGAAAGGCATATGCTGTCAGGTCCTTCCAGCTGAAAGAAAGGGAGTCCACCTTCCAGGCAAGTGGGTGGTATACTCTTGAGCAGAATTTCTTCAGTTGGTGGTTGTGTGGGGAGGCAAACAGGTCTATCTCTGGCATTCCCCATTTCTTTGTAAAGGTTTTGAAAATATCTGGATGCAGCATCCATTCGTGAGCATCCGTGGTAGTCCTGCTTAAGCTGTCTGCTAGTGAATTCTCTTTTCCTGGTACAAATTTGGCCTGCAGTTGGATGTTGAGATTCAGGGCCAAGTTCCACAGGTCCATTGCCGTCCGGCACAGAGGGTATGAATGTGTGCCTCCCTGTTTGTTGATGTACCACATGACTGTGGTATTGTCCGTCCTTATCAGCAGGTGTCCTTGCTGGATGAATGGTCTGAATGCCTCGATTGCATGTTTCACTGCCAGCATCTCCTTTAGGCTTATGTGCAGATTCAGCTGGTCTTGTGACCATAGGCCTTGGATACACTTGTCTTCCATGCGTGTCCCCCAGCCTAGGTCTGAGGCGTCCGTGGTGATGGTCTGCCTTGGATGTGGTTTGTGGAAAGGCAATCCTCTGTTTATCTGACAGGCCTGAGCCCACCACAGGAATTCTTTTTTCAGACATGGAATGATTGGTATCTGGGCTTCTAGACTGTGCCTGTGCTGAGACCATACATTCCTTAGGTACCATTGTAACTTTCTCATATGCAGCCTGGCATGTGGGATCAATATTATGCAGGATGCCATGTAACCCAGGGCCTGCAGGACTTTCCTTGCAGTAAGCTGAGTTTGCCTTGTTAATGCCATGAAATAGACTGGTAGTTGCTTTTGTTTTTCCTCTGTGAGAAAAGCCATCTGAGTTATTGTGTCCAGTTCTGCACCCAAAAATGTTATCCTTTGAGATGGCACTAGTCTTGACTTTTGTATGTTGACTGTGTATCCCAAGGCTTGCAGCAGTTGTATGACATAGGCCAAATCCTTTATTAATTTTGTCTTGTTGTCCGCTTGTATTAGGCAGTCGTCCAGGTATGGGTAGATCTGAATTCCCTGAAGCCTGCAATGAGCAATTACTGATGTCAGGCATTTCATGAATACTCTGGGCGCAGTAGATAAGCCAAAGGGCAATGCTGAGAATTGATAATGCTCTGATCCTGCAAGAAATCTGAGGTGTCTTCTGCAATCTGGTCGTATAGGGATGTGCAGGTATGCCTCCTTGAGATCTAGAGTCACCAGCCAAGACTCCTTGCCCAACATGGGAAGAAGTTGCTGTAGGGTCAGCATTTTGAATTTTGGAACAATGAGGTATGTGTTCAGTGCGGACAAATCGAGAATAGGCCTCCATTGATTTTCTTTTCTTGGTACAAGGAATAGTCTGGAGTAAAATCCTTGGCCTTGTTCCATAGATGGTACCTTTTCTATTGCTCTCATCTTTAGTAGACTGATGATTTGTTTTAGAGCCTCTGATTTCTGGCTTGGTGGAAGGTTTGAGCAAACCAAATCCTATGCACGAGGGATTGCACGGTCCAAACCAAGTAGAAAGCACCAAATAGACCAGCAAGGCAGCACAGAGTTCAATAAATTTATTAAATACTTGTATAAATAACAGACTAGTTTCGGCAAACAGCCTTCTTCAGTGTAAAACAGTATAGTCAAGTTCCTTTTGAGTCATCATTTAAATACTTAACAAGAGCCAATCAAAATTAAGCTCATGAATATTCATAAGTTTGAAACATATTTTTAAACACTTGAAATTTGTCATACAAATATACAGTGGGTAACATATATACTGATAAAGTCAGTCCTAAACAGTGAAGATAACCACCCCAAATAAATACATGCATAGAATTGGACAAGTTGTTAGTATATTGTGGCTTGTCCATCCAGCCATATACTCATACTCATATTTTCGTCAATCTGTATTTAAGTAGCCACTGGCACTAGCTATTAAACAAATATTCATCAAAAGCACCAAAGGTATTATACATCAAATACTTAGATTGAGAAGGCTCAGACATGCTATATCAAAAAAAGAGAGGGGGGGGGGAAATATAGGGCATGTGTTTAAGGGGTTGGAGTAGGTATACGCATGTGTGTGTATGTGGGTATACAATTGAGCAAAACAAATAATCAGCATTATCCATAATATGAGGCTTTGATCAACAATGGTAAAAATTAAAACCCTAAACATAAAGTCTTAACCTCCAAGACTAAAGATGTGATAATAAGTGCAACTAGTTTAGGTGATAAATATAGATATGTTAAACTAACATATATGAATGCTAGTCAGAGGACCGCATATTGGGTACCTATTATTCCTACAACCACAAGAAATCAGATTGGTCATTGACTACACATGGACATCGTCCATATCATATGTATTATTGAGGTAGGGCCCATATGGCTCAATATCAGAAACTCTGATCAATACCGAACCAGAGTGTTTTTATGTTCATTATCCATATATACAGAGCGACATGAAAACAGGAGACAAATATAATCCACAACTTAGTGTCAAATTTGTCAACATTATTGTTAAAGAATAACCATGTTCTCCTATAAATGATCATTCAGTCCAGGATGAAATAGACCCCCCAATGTAGTAATCCAATATTTCTCTTTTGATCCAGTAACCCATGCCAACCCTGTTTGTTGGTTCTGTCTCCAGAAATACGATCAATAACCATAAAGGTGAACCTGGCCTGAGGATGTTTAAGTGTATGTTGATATAAGGCGCTGGTCTCCTTATGGTTTTTCATATCACTGCGGTGTTCATTCATTCTAAATCTCAAAGCTCTAGAAGTTTGTCCAACATAAAATCCCCCACAGTAACAGGAGGCCAGGTACACCACCCAATCGCTACTACAATTACCAAAGATCTTAATATCAAAAATTCTACTTGTATTACGACTGGTAAACTCCTTGGATTTATGCATATATTGGCAGGATCCACAATGACCACAAGGGAATGAACCAATAAGTTCATCACCATGAAGTGTCAATTGTTTATGGGTAGTCCCCCCACTTGCCATATGTTTGAAATGTGAAAAGTAGGAGCCTAAGGTTTTACCACGTTTGTATGAAAAAAGACAACGGGGTCCCAAAATACTTCGCAGCTTGTCATTAGCCAGTAGAATATTCCAATGTTTATTGATAATGTTTTTGATCATGTTAATGTTTCTACCATAAGTGGTGATGAATCTGACACATGTGCTGCGAGAGGATTGATTTTTGTTCCTATTCTGATAATGTAACAAGTCATCCCTCTCAAGACTATTAGCTCTACTCTGAGCAGACACAATATCAAATCTATCATATCCCCTATTGGTAAACCTCTGACTGAGATCCCTACTGGCAAATTGATATTCCTCAATGTTGGAACTGAGCCGTTTGATACGTATAAATTGGGATATGGGAATACTCCTGATGGTGTGACGGGATGTAAACTTGATGCATGTAACAAGGTGTTATATTGCGGGTACTTACGGAAAACCCTAGTAGACAAGGTATTGTCTGGGTTCCTGTATACAGTTACATCCAAAAAATTAATGGAGTTTTTATCATATGTCACGGAAAATTCAAGTCCCCAGACATTATCATTAAGATACTCAACAAATTCCGTAAGTAACCCACATCAGCCCGCCACACCAACCAGCAGTCGTCCAGGTAACGTCTCCAAATGTCCATTTCCACCTGAAAGATGTTATGTGATATATCATAAATCATATATTCTTGACATAGGCCATGAAAAGGTCAGCATATATAGGAGCAAAGGATGCCCCCATAGCTGTTCCTTGTAGCTGCCAATAACACTGGCCTTGGAAATACAGAACATTCTTATTTAACACATGTTCACACATACATATCAAAAGAGTGTTGAACCCCGGTGAATATAGGTTAACCCTTTCCAACCAATATTGTATAGATTGGAGACCCGCCCAATGGGGTATACTTGTATATAATGATTTTACATCCAAAGTACATAAATACCATTCGGTTCCAATTGGGTCTCCCTGATTAACTGTAGAAACTGTGTGGTGTCCTGCAACCTAGATCTTATATGTTCCAACAGAGGTTTAAGATATTTGGTAAGGAAGGCCGATAATGGTTCGGTCAGAGAGCCTATTCCTGAAACTATTGGTCTGCCTGGTGGTTTTTCTAAAGACTTGTGGATTTTGGGTAAAAGATACAATATCTGTTTAGACGGTTCAGAAACCATAAGTGAATCCAAACATTTCTTGTTTATAATACCCTCCTCATAGGCCAGCCACAAAAAAGAATCAATCTCATCCTTAAATACTGGTGTAGGATCTATGGACATGTGCATATAGCACTTAGCATCTGACAGTTGGGTTAACCCTTCCTGGACATAATCCGCAGTATTCCAAACCACAACTGCACCTCCCTTATCAGCAGGGACAATAACTATATCTTTATTGTCACACAAGGTATTCAAAGCTATCCTGTCTTCAGGGGTTAGGTTGCTGGCCAACATGATGTGTCCCATATTCTCAAAATGAATATCCCTCAAAATGGTGTCCATAAAAATGGAAACATGTTTATTCATAGGAGGTTGGAATCGGGACTTGCCAAAACGGAAGTCCTCAGATGGTTCTGACTTGTTATCCTCAAAGAACAATCTAAGATTTAATGTCCTACAAAAAGCCTGTAAATCCTGTACTATGTGATATTCCTGGCTGAAAAATGAGGGAATATAGTTTAAACCCTTATTCAGTAGTGCAACCTGTTCATCTGTTAGTATGGTCTTAGATAAATTCAACACATTCTGAGTTGGCCCTGATATATCTCCTATTTCAGGAAGTTGTCCAAAAGTCCTTGAAAGGAGACCGGAGCGATCGGTCTTTCTGTGCTTTCTGCCCCCCCGGTGTCCCTTGCTCCCTCTAAAGGGGAAATTTTATTAGTTTTCTTCCTGTTAGGTGAAACCCTCTCCCTGATCCCTCAAAATCAGTGAGGGAGGATTCATCACCAGACGTACTATATGAACTATCCCCCTTATTTTTAAGAATTGACCGGGGTCTCTTTTTGGTGCGACTGGGCCCTGTTCTAACCTGATTGGTATCCGCAAATCTAACCGATCTGCTGAAATCAAACGGTTTACCCCGTTGATAATCAGAAAAATCACAATGAAACTTCTTAATTTTACGTTCCTTTAAAGTTTTTTCATGCTCCATCAGTTCTAAGGATAGTTTTTTAATATTATCCTGATATTTCAAAGAGGATTCAAACTTTTGAACCTCAGAGCATATATTTTTAATTTCAAGTATGTTAGAATCTACTGTCCTTTCATAATATTGTAACAAAATGTTCACAAATGTCATGGATCCAGTCTGAAGAGCCTCCTGCCAATCTTGGTTTAGTTTGTCATCTGGCCTCCCCACTAGAGGTTGTGTTCGTATTCGTAATCCTCTGGGAGCCATGTTTTGAGCCGAATATGCTTTAAATAACTTGAGATGCTAAATGTTTGATCTAAGAGTCTTAAATGCTTTGGTGATTGAATGAAAAAACATATCACAATCTACCAAAGAGGTCTGAGCCGAATTAACTGGATCATTGCTTGGCAATTTCTCAATACCAAATACCGCTATGTCTTGCCGATCAGCACATAATCCAGATAGAATAGTATTTAGATCCATGTTATGAACAATGTTAGAGTGTACAACTAGTAATGACTGATGGAGCACCAAAATGACAAAGGAGTATAGTGTTTAGACCAAATATGTAATACAATAGTTGAGAGACCCAGTAGCATCAAATTGGGAAGGAAAATAAACACCAGTCCTTAATATAGAGTCACAGGGGTGGCAGAAAGCACAAATAAAACAGCGAGACCAGGACCATTAAATCCTTATGGCAGGTCAGGCACCAAGAATGACATAAGAATGAATTATAGTATTGATATATCACTTTAAACTTGTATATTAAGTGAAGCAACCCAACCTTGAAATGGTTCAATGTTAAATAATACAAGGGTTGAATCACAAATCCAATAAATCAGTAGAATCCACCCCAATGAGCAAAACTGTCAACTATAAATAACAGCTGTGGATAGGCATTGAATTCAAATGCTAGAGCACACCACTGAGAGTATTGCAGAACTGGAGAAAAGATCAAAACACAATATGCACTGAGAACACCATACATTCAAAAACCAAAGAAAGGTTTTGTAAAGGTATATGAATCAAATGTTCGGTGATACAACAAACAAATATGAACCTTGCAAAAATTCAGTTTAAGTGGTCCGATTATAAAGATTTTCTTTGATAATACGATGCCCCTCTCTCAGCTGGATGACTACTCTAGTCACTATACACTTTATTATAGTTTATATTAGTATCTATATATAGTGTTCATCCAATTGACACACACAACAATAAGTAAGTAAGTAAAAGAGCAAATTTTAATTATGGCTGGGGGACCGAGCAGTGGCCCGTTTCTAAAAAGACAGAAAGACTGATGATTAGCAATAACTAACAAATATAAATACTGTGAATTCTAATGTAGATTAGTACAGCAGTAAAGGTAGTATTTCCATTTATATGTTAAACTCTTCAAAGGCACTATAATTCCAAACACTCAGAATCTGACAACATATGATAAATCACAACCATTCTTATCCCTCTTGAACTTGTATATTGAAAGAGCCACAAGTGTAGCCCGGTTCAATTACACATCCAACCTGTGTTCATAAGTTATACTTTCAATAATAATATCTCATATTGTATGTATAACATATAGTAAGGTCTAAAGCACCATTATACTGAGGTATGTTATAAGGATGTCACAAGTGTAGTCACAACCATTCATATATATTGTATTCACTTATCTCATACCTATAGTCCCCCGGTATATTGTGAAAGAAATATCACTGCTGTTCAAATGCCTGTTATAAAAATATCAGTATATTAAGGTCATAAACATAATGTATATTGAGAGCAACCTAATCCAATTCACTATTACACATAAACTGGTGCCCCTACACCAGTTAGCTGACACATCTAGAAGCCAAGAGCTAAATGTATCAATGATTGTCAATATAAAATGTGTTAGAATTCCATTCACAGACTATCTAGCAGTCACAGCAGAGAATGAAATATAGCTTATATACTGACAAAGGTACAACCAGACACATATAAACATGTCATATATCATAGACTATTGTGCACAATCATATAACATATACTATGTAGTCATTAGGCCAATTAGTGTTCCAATGGTGAACCAAAAAGATGTACAAACATATGCTGTCCCAAACCAATAAGAATTTGTATATAGTACTGACCACAGCTAAAAAGCCATGATTCAAGTACTAATAACAATTTAGTTCAAAACAGTCCATTATACCAAATAGTTATGTCAAATTGCTTGAAACAAAAATCGTGGTTCTAATAGTTCCCCCAAATATAAAGTTTAGGAAACATATAATATTTAGGGTTTCTGTCCCCCTACACGATATAAGGGTCCCAGGTCCCAGTCCTGCACTAACCACAAATAGTTATCGTCCTATAGTTATGTCAAAAGTATATGCATATAATCATGCCAAAATACTAAAATACTACAGAATTTCAATAGACCCAACAACTATCTTGGGCCAATTTAGTATCTAACAACCTCATACGCCCAAAACATGACAAGTGTGTTGAAAACACTTTCCGTAAGTACAGGCCTAAAGAAATGAACAATGTAAGAAATCGGTTTATGTTCATATATACGTTTGATACATCCCTAGATCGCCATGTATAAAATACACACTCGACGCAAGCAAAATCATTGAAGTTCTACACCACTTCAATATACCCAACATATATCTTAGGTCAAATTAGTATCTTACAACTCATTCACCCAAAACATAACAATTTGTGTTGAAAACACTTTCCGTAGTTACAGGCCTATAGAAGTGAGCAATGTGAAAAGTCAGTTAGTGTTCAAATACATGTTTGATACATCCCTAGGTTGCAAAACATACTGATGTAGAACTATACCCAACTGTCGAGGTATGGTATTACTTCAAATCCATATATCGTTAAACACTCGACACACTACCTAATGTCAGAAGTGAATGAACAGCAGTATCACCAGTTAACAAAATGACATAAACACAAAAATGTCCATATCACATTTGTCCGTTGGTTATACGAATCATATAAGTTCAAGATAGATAAATGCCTCCAAAGCGCTTCCAAATAAACGTCGCTGTCTTTCAAATGCAACAAACAATATGTTCCGATCAACAGTCACGATCCCGTATATGCCCAAAAGGCTTATATTTAGTATAAAATAGCAACACAGCAGTTCAATGTTCCCCAATGCCCAAAACTAACAGTTCTTTAAGTAGTTATCCTCACCCACGACGAATAAGACATATAATAATACATCCAAATGAAAGGAAGTCCAGATCCAAGCCGTCGGTATGGCCGTATTCCAAACGAAAGCCCAACGACAACCCTACGTTCCTTAGCTCAAATGCTGATGTTCCAAAAGGCTGCTCACACTTACGGACTAACCGCAAAAATGAAGCTTAACCAAAATGGCGCTCATCAAACCGACAGCTGTGCCTCGCTCCTTCAAACAAACTCGTACCCACATAAATGAACAAGACTAAATGTGTACTGCCAGCTCACTGTTGAAAACAGTCGAGTGAGCCTAAAATAGCAGATAAACACGAAAAGTTATCACCATAAATCATCAGCCAAGAACAGGCTGAGAAACGACTCCACTGCTCAGTCCCCCAGCACAGAGTGAAGAAACAGAGCAAACCAAATCCTATGCACGAGGGATTGCACGGTCCAAACCAAGTAGAAAGCACCAAATAGACCAGCAAGGCAGCACAGAGTTATTCGTCGTGGGTGAGGATAACTACTTAAAGAACTGTTAGTTTTGGGCATTGGGGAACATTGAACTGCTGTGTTGCTATTTTATACTAAATATAAGCCTTTATGTGCGAGATACCTAGTTTTGGGCATATACGGGATCGTGACTGTTGATCGGAACATATTGTTTGTTGCATTTGAAAGACAGCGACGTTTATTTGGAAGCGCTTTGGAGGCATTTATCTATCTTGAACTTATATGATTCGTATAACCAACGGACAAATGTGATATGGACATTTTTGTGTTTATGTCATTTTGTTAACTGGTGATACTGCTGTTCATTCACTTCTGACATTAGGTAGTGTGTCGAGTGTTTAACGATATATGGATTTGAAGTAATACCATACCTCGACAGTTGGGTATAGTTCTACATCAGTATGTTTTGCAACCTAGGGATGTATCAAACATGTATTTGAACACTAACTGACTTTTCACATTGCTCACTTCTATAGGCCTGTAACTACGGAAAGTGTTTTCAACACAAATTGTTATGTTTTGGGTGAATGAGTTGTAAGATACTAATTTGACCTAAGATATATGTTGGGTATATTGAAGTGGTGTAGAACTTCAATGATTTTGCTTGTGTCGAGTGTGTATTTTATACATGGCAATCTAGGGATGTATCAAACGTATATATGAACATAAACCGATTTCTTACATTGTTCATTTCTTTAGGCCTGTACTTACGGAAAGTGTTTTCAACACACTTGTCATGTTTTGGGCGTATGAGGTTGTTAGATACTAAATTGGCCCAAGATAGTTGTTGGGTCTATTGAAATTCTGTAGTATTTTAGTATTTTGGCATGATTATATGCATATACTTTTGACATAACTATAGGACGATAACTATTTGTGGTTAGTGCAGGACTGGGACCTGGGACCCTTATATCGTGTAGGGGGACAGAAACCCTAAATATTATATGTTTCCTAAACTTTATATTTGGGGGAACTATTAGAACCACGATTTTTGTTTCAAGCAATTTGACATAACTATTTGGTATACGGACTGTTTTGAACTAAATTGTTATTAGTACTTGAATCATGGCTTTTTAGCTGTGGTCAGTACTATATACAAATTCTTATTGGTTTGGGACAGCATATGTTTGTACATCTTTTTGGTTCACCATTGGAACACTAATTGGCCTAATGACTACATAGTATATGTTATATGATTGTGCACAATAGTCTATGATATATGACATGTTTATATGTGTCTGGTTGTACCTTTGTCAGTATATAAGCTATATTTCATTCTCTGCTGTGACTGCTAGATAGTCTGTGAATGGAATTCTAACACATTTTATATTGACAATCATTGATACATTTAGCTCTTGGCTTCTAGATGTGTCAGCTAACTGGTGTAGGGGCACCAGTTTATGTGTAATAGTGAATTGGATTAGGTTGCTCTCAATATACATTATGTTTATGACCTTAATATACTGATATTTTTATAACAGGCATTTGAACAGCAGTGATATTTCTTTCACAATATACCGGGGGACTATAGGTATGAGATAAGTGAATACAATATATATGAATGGTTGTGACTACACTTGTGACATCCTTATAACATACCTCAGTATAATGGTGCTTTAGACCTTACTATATGTTATACATACAATATGAGATATTATTATTGAAAGTATAACTTATGAACACAGGTTGGATGTGTAATTGAACCGGGCTACACTTGTGGCTCTTTCAATATACAAGTTCAAGAGGGATAAGAATGGTTGTGATTTATCATATGTTGTCAGATTCTGAGTGTTTGGAATTATAGTGCCTTTGAAGAGTTTAACATATAAATGGAAATACTACCTTTACTGCTGTACTAATCTACATTAGAATTCACAGTATTTATATTTGTTAGTTATTGCTAATCATCAGTCTTTCTGTCTTTTTAGAAACGGGCCACTGCTCGGTCCCCCAGCCATAATTAAAATTTGCTCTTTTACTTACTTATTATTGTTGTGTGTGTCAATTGGATGAACACTATATATAGATACTAATATAAACTATAATAAAGTGTATAGTGACTAGAGTAGTCATCCAGCTGAGAGAGGGGCATCGTATTATCAAAGAAAATCTTTATAATCGGACCACTTAAACTGAATTTTTGCAAGGTTCATATTTGTTTGTTGTATCACCGAACATTTGATTCATATACCTTTACAAAACCTTTCTTTGGTTTTTGAATGTATGGTGTTCTCAGTGCATATTGTGTTTTGATCTTTTCTCCAGTTCTGCAATACTCTCAGTGGTGTGCTCTAGCATTTGAATTCAATGCCTATCCACAGCTGTTATTTATAGTTGACAGTTTTGCTCATTGGGGTGGATTCTACTGATTTATTGGATTTGTGATTCAACCCTTGTATTATTTAACATTGAACCATTTCAAGGTTGGGTTGCTTCACTTAATATACAAGTTTAAAGTGATATATCAATACTATAATTCATTCTTATGTCATTCTTGGTGCCTGACCTGCCATAAGGATTTAATGGTCCTGGTCTCGCTGTTTTATTTGTGCTTTCTGCCACCCCTGTGACTCTATATTAAGGACTGGTGTTTATTTTCCTTCCCAATTTGATGCTACTGGGTCTCTCAACTATTGTATTACATATTTGGTCTAAACACTATACTCCTTTGTCATTTTGGTGCTCCATCAGTCATTACTAGTTGTACACTCTAACATTGTTCATAACATGGATCTAAATACTATTCTATCTGGATTATGTGCTGATCGGCAAGACATAGCGGTATTTGGTATTGAGAAATTGCCAAGCAATGATCCAGTTAATTCGGCTCAGACCTCTTTGGTAGATTGTGATATGTTTTTTCATTCAATCACCAAAGCATTTAAGACTCTTAGATCAAACATTTGGCATCTCAAGTTATTTAAAGCATATTCGGCTCAAAACATGGCTCCCAGAGGATTAAATGAACACAACCTCTAGTGGGGAGGCCAGATGACAAACTAAACCAAGATTGGCAGGAGGCTCTTCAGACTGGATCCATGACATTTGTGAACATTTTGTTACAATATTATGAAAGGACAGTAGATTCTAACATACTTGAAATTAAAAATATATGCTCTGAGGTTCAAAAGTTTGAATCCTCTTTGAAATATCAGGATAATATTAAAAAACTATCCTTAGAACTGATGGAGCATGAAAAAACTTTAAAGGAACGTAAAATTAAGAAGTTTCATTGTGATTTTTCTGATTATCAACGGGGTAAACCGTTTGATTTCAGCAGATCGCTTAGATTTGCGGATACCAATCAGGTTAGAACAGGGCCCAGTCGCACCAAAAAGAGACCCCGGTCAATTCTTAAAAATAAGGGGGATAGTTCATATAGTACGTCTGGTGATGAATCCTCCCTCACTGATTTTGAGGGATCAGGGGAGAGGGTTTCACCTAACAGGAAGAAAACTAATAAAATTTCCCCTTTAGAGAGAGCAAGGGACACCGGGGGGGCAGAAAGCACAGAAAGACCGATCGCTCCGGTCTCCTTTCAAGGACTTTTGGACAACTTCCTGAAATAGGAGATATATCAGGGCCAACTCAGAATGTGTTGAATTTATCTAAGACCATACTAACAGATGAACAGGTTGCACTACTGAATAAGGGTTTAAACTATATTCCCTCATTTTTCAGCCAGGAATATCACATAGTACAGGATTTACAGGCTTTTTGTAGGACATTAAATCTTAGATTGTTCTTTGAGGATAACAAGTCAGAACCATCTGAGGACTTCCGTTTGGCAAGTCGATTCCAACCTCCTATGAATAAACATGTTTCCATTTTTATGGACACCATTTTGAGGGATATTCATTTTGAGAATATGGGACACATCATGTTGGCCAGCAACCTAACCCCTGAAGACAGGATAGCTTTGAATACCTTGTGTGACAATAAAGATATAGTTATTGTCCCTGCTGATAAGGGAGGTGCAGTTGTGGTTTGGAATACTGCGGATTATGTCCAGGAAGGGTTAACCCAACTGTCAGATGCTAAGTGCTATATGCACATGTCCATAGATCCTACACCAGTATTTAAGGATGAGATTGATTCTTTTTTGCGGCTGGCCTATGAGGAGGGTATTATAAACAAGAAATGTTTGGATTCACTTATGGTTTCTGAACCGTCTAAACAGATATTGTATCTTTTACCCAAAATCCACAAGTCTTTAGAAAAACCACCAGGCAGACCAATAGTTTCAGGAATAGGCTCTCTGACCGAACCATTATCGGCCTTCCTTACCAAATATCTTAAACCTCTGTTGGAACATATAAGATCTAGGTTGCAGGACACCACACAGTTTCTACAGTTAATCAGGGAGACCCAATTGGAACCCGAATGGTATTTATGTACTTTGGATGTAAAATCATTATATACAAGTATACCCCATTGGGCGGGTCTCCAATCTATACAATATTGGTTGGAAAGGGTTAACCTATATTCACCGGGGTTCAACACTCTTTTGATATGTATGTGTGAACATGTGTTAAATAAGAATGTTCTGTATTTCCAAGGCCAATGTTATTGGCAGCTACAAGGAACAGCTATGGGGGCATCCTTTGCTCCTATATATGCTGACCTTTTCATGGCCTATGTCGAAGAATATATGATTTATGATATATCACATAACATCTTTCAGGTGGAAATGGACATTTGGAGACGTTACCTGGACGACTGCTGGTTGGTGTGGCGGGCTGATGTGGGTTACTTACGGGAATTTGTTGAGTATCTTAATGAAAATGTCTGGGGACTTGAATTTTCCGTGACATATGATAAAAACTCCATTAATTTTTTGGATGTAACTGTATACAGGAACCCAGACAATACCTTGTCTACTAGGGTTTTCCGTAAGTACCCGCAATATAACACCTTGTTACATGCATCAAGTTTACATCCCCGTCACACCATCAGGAGTATTCCCATATCCCAATTTATACGTATCAAACGGCTCAGTTCCAACATTGAGGAATATCAATTTGCCAGTAGGGATCTCAGTCAGAGGTTTACCAATAGGGGATATGATAGATTTGATATTGTGTCTGCTCAGAGTAGAGCTAATAGTCTTGAGAGGGATGACTTGTTACATTATCAGAATAGGAACAAAAATCAATCCTCTCGCAGCACATGTGTCAGATTCATCACCACTTATGGTAGAAACATTAACATGATCAAAAACATTATCAATAAACATTGGAATATTCTACTGGCTAATGACAAGCTGCGAAGTATTTTGGGACCCGTTGTCTTTTTCATACAAACGTGGTAAAACCTAGGCTCCTACTTTTCACATTTCAAACATATGGCAAGTGGGGGGACTACCCATAAACAATTGACACTTCATGGTGATGAACTTATTGGTTCATTCCCTTGTGGTCATTGTGGATCCTGCCAATATATGCATAAATCCAAGGAGTTTACCAGTCGTAATACAAGTAGAATTTTTGATATTAAGATCTTTGGTAATTGTAGTAGCGATTGGGTGGTGTACCTGGCCTCCTGTTACTGTGGGGGATTTTATGTTGGACAAACTTTTAGAGCTTTGAGATTTAGAATGAATGAACACCGCAGTGATATGAAAAACCATAAGGAGACCAGCGCCTTATATCAACATACACTTAAACATCCTCAGGCCAGGTTCACCTTTATGGTTATTGATCGTATTTCTGGAGACAGAACCAACAAACAGGGTTGGCATGGGTTACTGGATCAAAAAGAGAAATATTGGATTACTACATTGGGGGGTCTATTTCATCCTGGACTGAATGATCATTTATAGGAGAACATGGTTATTCTTTAACAATAATGTTGACAAATTTGACACTAAGTTGTGGATTATATTTGTCTCCTGTTTTCATGTCGCTCTGTATATATGGATAATGAACATACAAACACTCTGGTTTGGTATTGATCATAGTCTCTGATATTGAGCCATATGGGCCCTACCTCAATAATACATATGATATGGACGATGTCCATGTGTAGTCAATGACCAATCTGATTTCTTGTGGTTGTAGGAATAATAGGTACCCAATATGCGGTCCTCTGACTAGCATTCATATATGCTAGTTTAACATATCCTTATTTATCACCTTAACTAGTTGCATTTATTATCACATCTTTAGTCTTGGAGGTCAAGACTTTATGTTTAGGGTTTTAATTTTTGATCAAAGCCTCATATTATGGATAATGCTGATTATTTATTTTGTTCAATTGCATACCCACATACACTCACATATACCTACTCCAACCCCTTAAACACATGCCCTATATTTCCCCCCCCCCTCTTTTTTTGATATAGCATGTCTGAGCCTTCTCAATCTAAGTATTTGATGTATAATACCTTTGGTGCTTTTGATGAATATTTGTTTAATAGCTAGTGCCAGTGGCTACTTAAATACAGATTGACGAAAATATGAGTATGAGTATATGGCTGGATGGACAAGCCACAATATACTAACAACTTGTCCAATTCTATGCATGTATTTATTTGGGGTGGTTATCTTCACTGTTTAGGACTGACTTTATCAGTATATATGTTACCCACTGTATATTTGTATGACAAATTTCAAGTGTTTAAAAATATGTTTCAAACTTATGAATATTCATGAGCTTAATTTTGATTGGCTCTTGTTAAGTATTTAAATGATGACTCAAAAGGAACTTGACTATACTGTTTTACACTGAAGAAGGCTGTTTGCCGAAACTAGTCTGTTATTTATACAAGTATTTAATAAATTTATTGAACTCTGTGCTGCCTTGCTGGTCTATGGCATTCCTCTCTTTTTTGGTAGAGTGTGGAAGTGAAACCTGTAGCCCTTGTCTATTGTTTGTAAAGTCCATTTGTCTCCTGTAATACAATGCCAATTTCTTGAGAATAAGGCTAGCTTTCCGCCCAAGGGTGCTTCCAGCTGTTCCCTGGTAGGTGGAATCAGAGCCAAGTCATTGTGTCTGTCCTGTAGAAGTAGTTGCAGTCGCAGCTGTGGCGGCACTTCTTTGATTGGCAGGTTGCCACTGACGACCCCTGTAGGCACCTCTAGATTGACCTCTGCCTCTTGGGCGTCTATTTCTGCCTCTCTGTGCTCTGGAGCTGTCTGGAAAGGACCAATTCTTTGAAGGCCAATTTCTGCTAAACCTCGGAGGTTGGACCTGCAAAAAATCCTTGACTGTTTGGACAGATTTTGCTTTTTCTTCCACTTTCTTTAGAACCTCCTGTGCAGGGGAGCCAAACAAACTTTGTTTCTCCATAAGGGCATCCAGGAGTTTAGACTTAACATGGTCTGGTAAGGATTGTTCTTTTAACCAGGCATGCCTTCGAATCACTGCTCCAGTCATAGCTGATCTAAATGAAGCCTCCAGTGCATCATAGCCACATTTTAAGAAATGATTACTGACCTGCTGAGAATTGTGTACCAAATCCTGAAGGGACTTACGGTCTAAAGGTTCAGGAGAGGCCAGCTTTTTATTCAGCTGATCTAGCAAAAATTCATGGTACTGTATCATGTGAAATTGATAGTTTAAAGCCCTGGCAGAAAGCGTAGCAGATGTATAAACCTTTTTACCCCATCTCGCTAAAGCTCTAGATTCTCTTTCAGATGGTAGAGGATTTTTGGCAGAGGCAGCTGCAACACCTTTCGGGCCCCGAGAAATGGTTTCTGGGTCTGCAGCATGAGCCTTATACAAGTGGTAGTGAGAATCCGGGACCCTGTAGTATCTGTCAGGCTTTGCAGGGGCCGGGGGAAGAGAATCAGGGGC
This sequence comes from Protopterus annectens, assembly GCF_019279795.1. Taxonomy (NCBI): domain Eukaryota; kingdom Metazoa; phylum Chordata; order Ceratodontiformes; family Protopteridae; genus Protopterus; species Protopterus annectens. Next base: position 336,940,627 of record NC_056747.1, on the reverse strand, counting down.
AGTACTGGCATCATTGTATGCAACAACAACTGATAGTACAGGTGGAATGGCTAAAGGCCTATGCTGTGGTAAGTGTAAAAAAGTCCTTAGCCTTTTCCTAGAATCAGAAAAATCCTGACCCTGCCATTGGAAGTGTTCCCTCATTGAGTGTAGGGTTTCCCCAAAAGAAAATTCTTCTGGAGGTGAGGTAGAAGGAATGGAGTCTTCTGCATCAGAATCCTCATAAGGTGAGTATGGGCCTTCCTGATGGTCCGATACATCTGAACCATCCGAGGAGTAGTCAGAGGACAGAGGTTCAGGGGGTTCAGTCCTAGGCCTCTTTTCAGGAGGAGGTTGTGAGGCCCTGTCTGGGTGAGGATGGGTTCCCCTGATCAGAGAAATAAGGTCCTCAGCAAGGCTGAGAATCTGGGAACTGGAGGTAGGCCTGTGAGAGGGAGTTTTTGAAGGTAAGGCCTTGGAAAGTTTGGCTGCTTTAGCCCTGGAAAAGGCCTTGATAGACATCGAAGCAGGGGGTCTAGCTGCCCCACGTGCAGGAGTAGAGATGTCCAACGGAATAGTGTCAGACAACTCTTGTGTGCCTGCTACTTCAGCAGGAATTTCTGTAGCCGACTCAGCCATGGCCTGTGTGGCCTCGGTTATCGGAGGCATGCTTTCGGCCGAAGGAAGAACCGAGGTCTCAGTTTCAGCCGAAACCAAGACACTCGCGGTAGGCCTAACCGTGGTTTCAGCCGAAACCGCGGGCCGCGAGTGTCAGTCCTTTTCTTTGCGTTTTTTAGCTAAATGTGTAGTCGGAGTCTCCGACGGCATTTTATATGCAAAAGTGGAGCCAAAAAACTCTTCTGCAAAATCCGACCGACGTCTGAGAGTCCGTCGGTTGAAGGAAGCACAGGCTAAACAAGCTGATACGTCGTGGTCTGGGCCTAAGCAAGGAAGGCAGTAAGAGTGGAAATCCTTATGAGGTATTTGTTTCCCACAAGTTAAACAATTATTTACTTTGTCTGACATCGGCTGAGGCAAGAAAGAGTCCCCAACGGGGTACTTAGCTTTTAGAAGTCTTGATGCGTTGAAATCTCTGGATCTGACCGACCGGCACTTGCGAACAGCTTCTGCTTGGGCACCGGCAAGAAAGACTGGGAAAATGGCGTCGGCTGATGCCTTTATACCCCAGCAGCTATGACGTCGGGTGAAGTGCGACATCAGCCGAGGCCAGACCCAGACTTTGGAATCCGGCCGACCGAAGGGCTGCCTGAGGCAGGACAACCCATTTGTTATGACTGCAGATGCATCCTTGAAGGACATCACAACTTTGATCTACCCTGTAATAACCCAAGATGCCTCCTGAACAGGCCAACTAGAATCTCTATTTAACCACAGCCTCCAGACAGGCTTTATGCCCAATAAATGGAGGAATACAATGGTTATCGCTCTACACAAGGGGAGTTTTCCACAGATCCAGGGAAATACATTCCTATTAAGTCTGACTGGTCTCACATGCAACACCATGGAAATAATTATCATAGGCATGATAAAGAATGACCTAAAAAGCAGATAGGGGGTCCTACCCAGTACAGCTTTTTGAAAGGCAGGTTATGCCTACCTAACCTGGTGGACTTCCTTCAGGAGGACACTAAAGCTATTAAAGAGAGTAAAACGGGGTACACTGCCTACCTTGGCCTGGCTATGGCATTCAACAATACCTCACATGGGCACTGAAGATGAACTTACAAAATTATGCATAAACCCATATGTCGCCCAATGAGCATCCAGGTAGCTAACTGACAGGATACTAGAAGTCAGGACAGGGGAATCCACTTCCACAAAGAGGCCAGTCATTACTAAAATGAAATCCCACATGGACAGATACTGGAGCCTCTCAGTTTTGGCATCTACTTCTCTGAAGTCAAGGCAAATGTTAAAGTCCTCTGGCTGACCAAGTTTGCAAACAATTGCAAACTAGGTGGAGTTAATGAATCCCTTAAAGACACAGATAACATTCAAAAGGTTATGACACAGACAAACAACTGGCGCCCATGGATTAAAAATCAGTGTGAAAGAAAAAGAAGTTATGTCTTACCATAAAGTTCCATCTGTATTGTTGATCCTCGTTCAGTCATTACGCATGGGTATCGGTTCCGACCTTGGAACCAAGCCGGCCATTTTCCGAGCTCGCGTCAGCTTCAAACTCTCGAGTTAAACTCTTACCCAAAATCCCCCTCTCCCTGTTACCTCAGATTGAGTTTGCAAGTCAAAAGAAGGTAGAGGCTACCTCTGGTCAAATAACCTAAGAGAACCGGATGGTGAGATCCACTAGAAGCCACAGGAGGGGGAAGGAGGGAGTGTTGTAATGACTGAACAAGGATCAACAATACAGATGGAACGTTATGGTAAGACATAACTTCTTTATCTGATATTGTTAACCCTCGTTCATTCCTTACGCATGAGACAGAGTCCCCAGCTACCTCTACTCCTGGGAGACTCTCATGGAAGGACATTCCTGAGCACCACAGAACTGAAACATGCTCTTCCCCTGGTGGCCAGATCCAATTTGTAATGATTGGTGAAGGTATGAGGCATAGCCCAAGTTGCAGCTACACAGATGTCATGTAAAGAAGCTCTGGCACAGAAGGCAGCAGGTTGCCATTGACCTTGTTGAATGAGCTTTCATGGTAGTAGGCAACGAGATATTACGTTGTGCATAAATTAATGTCACACAGTCCTTCAACCATCTAGCTAACGTGACCTTAGCAACAGCAGATCCTAATCTAGGTCCAGAAAAGGCCAAAAATAACTGGTCAGATTTACAAAAGGACCTAGTCCTGTTTAAGTAAAAATGGATTTGCCTGTGGATATCTAGGGTATGCAGGCAATACTCTCCTCTGTTTGAATGATTGAGAAAGAAAACTGGCAATTCAATGGTTTGATTAATGGACATTTCAGAGATCACTTTTGGCAGAAAGGATGGACTAGTTCTCAGAGACACTATCTCTATGAAAAATCAAGTATGGACTCTTGATACATAAAGCTTGAAGCTCAGAAATACGTCTGGCAGAAGTAATGGCGACCAAAAACAAGGTTTTCCATGACAAATGCTTGAGGTCACAAGAAAAGGCTGGTTTGAAGGGTGGCATTGTCAGAGCTTGTAGAACTAATGATAAATTCCATGGTTGAATAGGTTCTCTAAAAGGTGGCTTCAGATGATTCACACCTTTTATGAAGGTCTTGCACAATTTGTGGGACATAAGAGGGGAATCCTGGACACCCTCATGAAAATTAGAAAGTGCTGCCAAATTAACTCTAATGGTAGAGGCCGATAGACCCGATTGAAAAAGGTCAGCCAGATAGTCTAGTATTATCGACACTGGTGCTGAGAAGGGGTCTACTTGTTTATCTTTCAGCCAACAGGTAAATCTTTTCCACATGCTCAGATAAGTAATCCTAGTGGAAGACTTATGAGATGCAATGAGAATATCACGTACTGGTAAAGAAAGATCACTCTGCCTGGCAATCAAGGGAATTGGAGTAGCCAAGCCGTGAGCTTCAGGCTGTTCAAGTTGGGATGAATCAGGTTCTGTGGATGTGAGATCAACTCCAGGGTTGGATGGAGAATCCATGGTCGATCTAGTAGGTGAGGCCAAAGGAAGGGGAACCAAATCTGTCGAGGCCAATATGGTGCTATGAGGATCACCTTGCTCTTCAACCGACGAGCTTTCTTTAGAAACTGGGGAATGAGGGGAAAGGGTGGGAATGCGTAAAAAAGACCCGAGGGCCAATCGTGGACTGGAGCGTCCTTGGGTAACTGGCCTGGAGGGGGAATCAGGGTGAAGTAGTTGCTGCATTTGTGGTTGGTCAGGGATGCAAAGAGGTCGCAGTAAGGATGGCCCCAGCAGTGGAAGATCTCCGCCGCTATGAATTCTGTCGACTGAGGTGGGGTGAGATTGGATTTTTGCCAGTTTATGTTTATGCCTAGCCTTTGAGCAGCGAGGAGAGAGTATGCCAGGGCTTCTTCCAGTAGATGTCTGGTGGGGGTGGAAATGAGCCAGTTGTCTAGGTATGGAAACACCTGGAATCCTTGAAGTCACAAGTGAGCTGTGAGAACTGCCATGCACTTTGTGAACACTCTGGGGGCTGTAGAGAGTCTGAAGGGCAGTACTCTGAACTGGTAGTGACTGACTCCCGCACAGAAGTGCAGAAATCTTCTTGATGGCCTGTCCACTTTTATGTGGTAGTACACATCTTGAAGATCTATCGCGCACATCCAATAGTCTTTTTCCAAAAGCAGGAGGATAGACTGTACTGTGACCATCCGGAATTTTTGTACTCTCACAAACTTGTTCAATACACTGAGATCCAAAAGTGGTCTCCAGTCCCAGTTTTTTTTTTTTTTTTTTTGGCACCAAAAACAGTCTTGAGTAGAATCCGGACCCTATCTGGTCTGGAGGGACTATTTGGATGACACTCTTTCTTAGCAGCGTTTCTATCTCTAGTGCTGCTTCTTCCCTTTGACTGGGTGGAACATTGGGAAGGTTTTGTGAAGGGGCAGGACAAAGATCGAAGTGGATATAACCACCTCTGGTTATAATCCTTTGTACCCAAGAATTGGTGGTGATGGTTAGCCAGGCAGAAGGGTACAAGCAGAAATTTCCCCCAACCACATCCAGAGGAAAGGAGTTGGGCCGCTCTTCAGGAGGGCTGGTAGAATTTACCAGGGAAACAATCCCTGGAACCCTGGTTACACGGACCCCCTCTGCCCTGAAAGGAGCGTCTTCCCTGTGAGTTTCCTCCTCTGCCTCTAGGGGAGAACTCGGCCTGTGTGTCACAGAAAGGACCCTGAGATTTCTTGAACCATATCTTTCCACTCTTTTGGTTTTGGGAGAAAGCACGTAGAGGGGAAGAATAACGGACACCTACAGTAGAAAAGGTCTTACCGTCCTGTTCACATCTGGCCAGTGTGCTTTTAACTTTGGGCCCAAACAACGAGGAGGCCTCAATGGGAGCGTTAAGAAAGGAAGTCTTAAAGGGTACCGCGAAATTGCACAAGCACATCCAGGCATGTCGTCTCAAGACTGCAGCTGAATCCGCTGCTCTAGCTGCTCCTTCTGATGCGTGAGATATCAGTCGCATAGAGGAGTTAGATATTGATTCAATGGTGGCCAGCTGAGAGGCCACTTTGTGACGGACCTCATCAGACACGGCACCAGCCAAGATTTCAGAGAGCTTAGAAATCAGATCCCTTTGAAGCCTGGTAAAAAGTGTGCCATATAATTCAGGGATCTGATAGTAAAGGTCGCTGACGCAAAGGTGTGCTTCCCTATCCTGTCCAGGACCCGGGACTCTGTTAGGCGGATGGACTCTCTGGCTTTCTTCTTCTGCCAGATCCTTTTTTGTTGCAGCCGCCACCACCAAAGCATCCACAGGAAGACCTTTTGACCAATGGGGATCCGAAGCAGGAGGGGACAAAATCTTATCTGGCTTCTGGGAAATAGCTTCAATGGTATCAGGAGCCTTCCAAGCATGCTGCACGACAAGCCGAACAAATTCATCGGCAGTTGGAATAAACCAGGAATAAACCAGGAGGTAGGGGGCTGGGTGCAAAAGGCCTGCAGGAACACAGATTCCTCAGAGGTCGGATTAGAGGACTGCCAGTCACCTCTCTGTTTCAGGATTTCGAGGATATCACCAAAGGATACCTCAGCAGGTGACCGGGGGGGATCCTTCCCCCTCATCAAAATCTGTGTCTTCAATGAGGGACTCCTCTGTGGAGTCCATGTGCTTACTCTTACACAAACTTTTCCGGTGGACCTCCTCAGCGGGAGAAGCTGGAGAAGACAGCGGAAAAGGGGATTCCTGTGGGAATATGTCCTGAGGCCCTTGCACCCAGTGTCCGCTAGGTGCGACTTGTGAAACCCATGTACCAGAGGAGGGCGGAGGCATAGACAGACAAGTATCGCCAGTAGCAGCGAAAGTCTTCTCCATCAGTTGGAAGGCTGGTCCACCTGAAGAAGAGTGAATGTCTAGGACAGGGGTCACCCCTCCCCTAAGTGGCTCAGCCTGCCGACCAGGAGTCACTGGATGGATGTGGAGCAGCAAACTATGCGTGTCACAACTGACATCCTGGGTTGTAGCAAAACTTTCCTGCCACGAAGGCAACTGTGGTTCCTCAGTGAGATCCATAAAGGGAACCACAGAAGGGGAAGACTGTGCTATATCCATGGACTTCAAAGGCAATGAAGGAGGAGAATAAGAAGGGGTCTTTGGAGACGGGTAATCATCTCCCAAGGAAGGATAGTTCTTGAAGAGTGGGATACCTCTGGCCAAGAGCACCTGATCCACAAGACGCAACACATCGTGTTCGGAAAAGGTTCTAGTGGACCTCACGCAGATGGAGGGAGAAACAGGCCTGTCCACAGAAGCAGCAAACTCGGTGCTCATCTCACCAGTCTGCACCGAGGACAATGGTGCCGAGAGAGACTTGACTACGGGTGTCTGCACAGAACAAGTCATCGGTGCCGAGGTCATGGTCTGCACTGGCACAGGGATCGGTGCCGAAGTGGTTGTCGGTACCGAAGCTAGAACCGACAAAACTGGAGTCAACAATAAAGGCGTCTGTTCCGAGGATGATGTCTGAACCTACGTGGTCAAGGTTTGCGCCGACTGAACGACTGGTGCCAATACAGTGGTAATAGTCTGAACCGAGGAGCCCCTCGGTGCCAATATAGTGAAGGCTGCAGGAGAAGATGGAGCCGAGATCACTAAAGGAGCCGAAGGCCTAGGTGTCGAACGTCTAGGAACCAAAAGCACTGGGGCTGACTGAGTGAGCTCCGAAGCCGAAACTTTAGCCTTTTTAGGTTTTGGTTGGCGGGCGTCCCAAGCCGAGGATGAAGGCAAAGATTTAGCCTTGGTAGGAACAGCCAAGATTTTCTTATGGGCTCTAGGAGGGGTTGAGGCCTCCGACCCAGAAAAAGCCTCTGAAAAGGGATATTTAAGAAGTCCCTTCAGCAACAGCTTGTTTTTCCTTTCCAACAAAGTTATACTTGAAAAGTTTTCATAGACAGTACAGGGCAGGTCAACAGACAAGTGGGACGCCCCCAAACAATAAACGCACAAAGAGTGTGCATCAGAAGTAGGTAGCTTGTGTCCACAATCATAACACCGCTTAAACCCTGGACTACCTTTCTTATCTGCCATGACAGCAAATTAAGTAACAGAAAAGGGTATCAGCAATGGTACAAAGGAATACCTGAAGGTATGAGAAAAAAGGGGAGGACTACCAACGATGGTAAAGAGAGAATACCTCGCGGTAAAAAGGTAGAGAAAAGAGCAGAAAAACCTGAAGAAAATATGTACGCTAGATGCAATAGGGTAAGAGACAATGAAATAGAAACTGGTCTGACAGAAAAGTAATATGAAAGACTGTTAAACAACAAATAACTCTACTTAGCTCAAGAAAAGCAGCTTGACACGACCAAATGGCAATGCGGCAAATGAAATCTGAGGTAACAGGGAGAGGGGGATTGTGGGTAAGAGTTTAGCTCGAGAGTATGAAGCTAACACGAGCTTGGAAAATGGCCGTCTTGGTTCCGAGGTCGGAACAGATACCCATGCGTAAGGAATGAACGAGTATGAACAATATCAGATTGTATATTATTACCCTTTAGAAAGTCACCCCTGGAAATTACCACAATGATAATACACCACTAAAAGTAGACAGAATAATAAGCAATCTGAAAAAGCATGTTGATGGTACCTGACCTTTGACCATCATATGTCCACTGTTCATTTTACCAATAAGTATATTGTGCAACTTATAAGTAATGGCATAGCATCCAGGTCTCAAGAGGTCACAGTTCCATTGCATTCCACTCTCATCAGCCCAATCACAGAGTACAGAGCACCCTTCAGCATATACCTGACCAGGTACCTGCAACAGTTTGAGAAACCACAGAGGTTCCTCACAAAAAGAATACAGGGAGTAAACAGCAAGTCTGTCTCAAAGCCCTGTCCCTGTAGTTGGTCTCCTACAGACTGCTGAGCAGCAGTCTATGACTAGACTGCAAAGCATCTGCTGATCCAACAATGATGGATCTGCTGCACATCCACAAAACAATTAACATCAGAAATAATCCCCTTGTCATTCTAAGGGGATCCAGTATCTGTCTGCTTGGGATGACATGGTCGACAGACCACAATGCTTTGCCACAGATGGCCTGCACCTGTCTCCCCTGGGAGTCCAGATACTGGCTAAGGCTCTTGCTGCCCCTATAGTGCCTTTTTAAGGCAAGGTTCGCCACCGTAACAGGAACAGGCAAGCAAAAACTGAGGGTAATGCTACTCAATGCTAGAAGTCTAAATCTCAAAATGCACTCACTCGAGGCACTCCTTAAAATGAAGAACATCGATAACTGTGCAGTGACTGAAACCTGGTTCAAGGCTCCAGAGAGCACCCCTGCACTATCAGGCTATAACTCATACCACACTTTTCGGCCATGTAACCTGGATCGAAACACCAAAGGTGGTGGCGTGTCCATATTCAATAAGGATATCCACACCTCCAGGCTAGTTGCTCAGCATAACACATCTGAGGTTATCCAAGTGCAACTAACTCAGGGCAAAACTGCAATCCAAATTGTAGCTTGCTACAGATCCCCCACCATGCTCCAGGATTCTCACTCCTCTTTTCTTGATGTATTGGAAAATATTAGGGTTCAACCAAACACCCTAACAGACTTCAACTACCCCACCATTAACTGGGAAAACTACTCGTGTACCAACTCCTTAGCTCAACGCTTTCTGGAATTCATAAACTCCAATGTCCTGGATCAACTTATCCACACCCCCACCAGGGGCAACAATATCCTAGACCTAGTCATTACCAACACGAGTGACCAGTGTTCCACACCTGAAGTTAACTCCTCGTTGGTCAAATCCGATCATAAGCTAATCATCCTTGATATCCACATCCTGCCCCCACCCCACCATTAAGGAAACCACGGTAAAAAATGTCTCCAAAGCCAACTTAATGCTTCTTAAGACAGAAGTGAACTTCATGACACCCATGCAGATGGACAACACAGTTACAACTGCTGAAACCTACACAAATGTACTTTATAAGCACTTGCACGAGTGCATCGATCATGCTATCCCAAACAGAGCCAATATGCTATCCTCCAAAAAAAGGAAGCCAATCTGGTGGTCCCCTGCCACAAACAAACTGTACAATAGAAGGAAGAAACTGCTGCAAAAGAGAGTAAAATTCCATGAGTGGAGGAGCTCCCTGGTCAGCCTCAGTAAGAAGCTGAGATCCCTTATAAGATCCTCCAAAGCTACCTACGAAAACAAAATTGCCACTAATTCTAAGGGCAACCACAAAGCATTCTATAGCCATGTCAAGAATCTCAATGGCAACACCCAGATCTGCTCTGCGTTACAGCACAAAGGCAAGAAAATTATAGAACCAAGTGATATTGCCAACATCCTGGCAGATAGTTTCAGTGCTAACATTACCCCCCACACCACCTAAAGGGCCCATATCTATGCAGGAAGAATGCAGAGTCCCTGTAATCACAACTATGCAGTTAAAAGCTGCACTCTCTAAAGCCAAAAACACAGCATCCATGAGACCAGACAACATCCCAGGCTGCGTTTTACACGAACTTCAGAACAAACTGGCTCCCCACTTAAGCACCATGTTATATAATAGCCTCGCATCAGGCTTTGTACCCACTGAATGGTACACAGCAACAGTTATCCCACTCCACAAAGGGGGAGCCACCACTGATCACGGGAACTATCGACCTATTAGCCTGACGAGCCTGGACTGCAAGGCCATGGAATGTATCATCATGGAACTCATAAACAAAGGCATTGGTAACCTCCAAACTCGGTATCCCACCCAGTTCAGGTTTGTGAAAGGCAGATCATGCCTCCTGAACCTGACTGACTTCTTTGAGGCAGTCACCAAAGCTGCAGATGAGGGGAAGGTGGGTTCACACAGCCTATCTCGACCTCGCCAAGGCTTTCAACACCATCCCCCATTCTGGAATTATAGCTAAACACACTAAACTACGTATAAATCCCTACATCACAAGATGGATTGCCAACTGGCTCACTTACATAACCCACACTGTAAAAGTTGCAGACTCCAAATCTGACCTCAAAGCAGTGACAAGTGGAGTACCACTGGGTTCAGTCCTGGGACCTCTCCTGTTTGGTATCTACTTCTCTGAAGTACAGGCTAACACAGAAGGCCTCTGGCTAACGAAGTTCGCAGATGACTGCAAACTAGGAGCCACAGTCAAGTCCCCAAATGATGTGGACATCCTACAGAAGGGCCTCGCTGAGACAGATGCCTGGTGTCAGAGCCATGGCCTCAAGCTCATGGCCAAAAAGTGCAGTGTCATCCCCTTTGGTAAAACCTCTGTACCCATGAGCTACCACATCATCAGCAATCTACTTCAACACTGAATGTGTGATAAGAGACCTTGGGACCCAGGTGGACAGTAGTCTCTCCTTTGATAGTAGCCACAGTAGTCAGGAAGTCCTTCTATGTGGCACACCTCATCACAAAAAGGTTCTCATCCAGGAAAAAAGAGGTCATTGTTCCCCTCTGCTCGACACTCATTAGACCCATTATAGAGTACAACGCCCCTTTTGGAATGTACCTCACAAGACATCTGCAGCAGCTGGAAAGGCCACAGAAGTACCTCACAAAGAGGATTAGTGGCCTGAAACAAATGCCCTACACTGACCGCCTCAAAAAACTCCAGCTTTACTCCGGTAGCATATCACCTACTCTGAGGTGATCTCTGCCTAACATATAAAGCTATGTCAAACCGCAGAGCTGTTAGACATGCTACACCTAAAGAAATCCCAATCCCTCCGAGCTACAAGCTGTAGGGACATTAACCTTGTCACCACAATAAACAGGACATGCTGGAGGGATAGATTCCTGTCCCAGAGGAGACTTCCCATACTCGGGAACAGGCTACCCATCTATGTCAAGCAAAGGTCTTCATTTGCACTCTTCAAGAAAAATCTTGATGAGTGGATGGGAAATAGGAAATACACCCCGGGGATCACTTCTGTGTCTCTGCTCGACAGTGGCACAGGAAAATAACTTTCTTGGGTGGCATAAACCAGGGAACCTTGTTGGCTAGGCATACGTAGGCCCTTGGGCTGATAGCCTAGTACCTACCTATGAACAATCTAAGAACTTAAACCTCATCTCAACAAACAGGACATGTTGAAGGGGACAGGTACACATCTCAAAGATTACCCCTTCTATGAACAGGCTTCCGCATACATGAGAAGCAAACTCTTCCTTAACCCTATTCAAATGTAACTTGGACCAATGGAAGGGAAATTAAAGATTTACTTCTGGTTTGCACCCATGTCCCCAATGGACTGGGGCAACATGTGAAAACTTGATGTGTACAAGCCTATGCCATAACCTGTGGGTGGTAAATTTGGGTTAAGCTGAGCTAGGCTTAAAATGGCTCTTTATGCTGATAGCCTAGTAACCACCTATGTCGTACGATTAAATGCAACTGAAAATGTACTAACTCAGAGAAACACAGGTTCTGTACATCATAATGCATAATTCTGGTCAAGCATATGTTCTTGTAAAAGTTAGAATAGTACAAGGAAATTTAAAAAACAGTTTAGCAATAGCAAACCCTCACCCCATTCCCTGACACTCTGGTGCCTCTCACTGTTGCAAATCACAGGAACAAAGAACATCCTGTAACAATTGTTTTAACAGGAAAACAGAGAATTTGGGAAACAAAATAAAGTTGGTCAGAATATAAGCAGACCATCCCTTACTGATAGGAGTTTCCATTAATAAAGCAAAGTATAGCCACAGTCACAGCATAGCATAGGTACATAAATATGCATTCTATGCCTTCTTTCTTGTACAGCGGAGAAGGAAATAAAATACAATAAGAACGAATCAGACAGGAGGCTTAACAGACTTACTGAAGATGAACGTGAATATTACACATTTCATTAGAGCTATGATAATTCCAGTCATTCACCATCTATTCAAACTGCACAGCCCCACCCAAAAACAAATTTTGTGCTGAAATGCTTAATATATACTTGCAGAAACACCCTTTTCAGTCCACTGCAATTTTCCTCTTTCATGCTGTACGATTCCCTTAACTCTTTCCTAAGCCTCTCTTCTATACTCTCTTCCCTTACTCCTTCCACAACTGCCCTGTAAAAAAAAAAAAAAAAAATTGTATGCTGCCCTTTCTCTCTCACTTCCTCCAGCATAACATTCTTTGTGTCCTCAGATAGCTGCTGCTCGCCCACAAACTTCTTTAATAACACAGCACAGCACACCCAGTAAAAAATAACGCTGAACACAGTTCTCAGTACATTTTCATCCAAGACTTCAGAATTCTGATGAAGTCTTGGACGAAAATGTACTGAGAACTATAACTGTGTTCAGCGTTATTTTTTACTGGGTGTGCTGTACTGTGTTATTAAAGAAGTTTGTGGGCGAGCAGCAGCTATCCGAGTGCTTTTTTCTTTTGAATTGTGACTGTGGCACTTGGTCCTTGGTTGTTGCTTTATTTTGGCACTCTGTGTCCTCCTTTTGTGTACACCTTATCTTTACCATCTCCCATTTCCAGCAGATCTATCTTCCCATTTCCAATCATATTAAGATGCCAATCAAGGTGCCCACATAAGGACACCAATAAATTCAGTATACAACACCTTATCTTTATCTTCACTTTTACAGGGTTACACTAACTTCTGCTCTTGTTCACGGAGAACCAGCAATGTGCGCAAATGTAAACAAGCCTGTGCACACCTCCGAATTATGAAAACAGCCAAAAGCTATCAGCAATTTACACTAGAAGCTTTACATTTAGAAAAAACACACAATTTTAATGTACAGTAGAATCCCTCTTATCTGGTCTCGCTTTAACCAGCCGTAGCAACAGACAGAGAAGTACAATTGTGTACACTTACCATAAATGTAGATGTTTGAGTGTATTCATTGTTGCAGTCATCACACTTGGATTATCTGCCTGCAGGTAGCCCTCAGTTGGCCCGAACTCCAGAGTCTTCGGATCTCTGCGTCAGATGCTGTCACCTCTTCCATGACGTCAGGTCTTCAGGGGTATAAAACATGCAACTAATGCCATTACATCAGTTTTTCTCGTCTCAGATGTCAGGAGCCCCCAAAATAGGAAGCTATCACATGGTGTGGAACAACTTCAGTAAAAAGTAAATACCCCCGCCATAAAAGATGGCCATAAAGAGGATAGGTAGAAAGGACAGAGAAAGCCAGGGGGCTGGTGGGAGGGAAACCAGGACTGCAACAATGAATACACTCAAACATCTACATTTATGGTAAGTGTACACAACTGTACTATCTTCTTTGTGTTTCACTGTTGCAGTCATCACACTTGGGTTGATTCCCAAAGCTGAGGAAGGGTGGAGGTAGTCAAGAAGTGTTGGGGCTGGTTAGCATGCCTTCTAAGACTGCTGTAGCAAATCCAGCTCTGGATTAAGAAAAAATAGGTAAATGGTAATGCTTGGTGAAGGTGTGTACAGAACTCCAGGTTGCAGCTTCCAGGATGTACCTGGTAGGGACTCCCCTGTGAAATGCTGTAGAGGTTGAAGTAGCTCTAGTGGAATGAGTTCTGATCCCCTGAGGGTTAGGTTTTCCATGGTGCTTGTAGCACAAATGGATGCAGTGTGCTATCCATTTGGAAACTGTTTGCTTTGAAATGGCTTTGCCCTCTGCCCCTGTAGCAAAGCTGACTAGCAGCTGGTCAGATTTTCTGAAAGGCTTAGTCTTGTCAAGGTAGAACCTGAGCTGTCTGTGCACATCCAAGAAGTGCAGGATCCTTTCCCCTTTATTCTGAGGAGTAGGGAAAAAGGTTGGCAAATGGATGCAGTGGTTTAAAGCCACACTGGATATCACCTTGGGCATAAAGGATGGGTTAGTTCTGTGGGAAACCCTGTCAGCATGGAAAATAATGAAGGGCGTAATAGCTAGAAGTAAGGTTGTTTTCCAAGAGAGGAATTTTAACTCTGCTAAAGCAGCAGGTTCAAAAGGGGGAAGTGTGAGCTTCTCCAGTACTAAGTTAAGGTTCCAAGCTGGGGTGGGAGCTCTCCTAGAGGGCCTTAAATCGTTAGCTCTTCTCAGGAACTGTTTGATGAGAGGGTGAGAAAAGAGAGGTGGCTCAGTATTATAATGAGCTGAGATGGCAGAGGCATGAATCTTAATGGATGAGAAGGATAGGCCTCTGTGGAGCAGCTCTGCTAGGTAATCAAGGATTTGAGGTAAGGTGGGCACAGCTGTGTCCTTTCCTTGAGACTGACTCCAAGAACAATATCTTTCCCACTTTTCAGCATAGGATTTCCTAGTACTAGGCCTTCTGGCCTCAAGGATGACGCCCAGCACATGTTTGCTGAGGGATGCTGGCGGTGTATTCAGTGGATAAGCCAGGCTGCAATGTTTAGGGTTGGCAGCTGTGGATGTAAAATCTGTCCCTCCTGCTGAGACAGCAGGGAAGGTGTCTGATGTAGGTGCCAGGGTGGCACTGCTGTCAGACTGTGTAGGAGTGGATACCAGTGCTGGTGTGGCCAGTCTGGTGTGAGAAGGATTGCTCTTGGTCTGTCCTGTTTGATCTTGAGTAGTACTTTTGAGAGGAGGGGCAGAGGAGGAAAGGCATAAATTGAGAGGTTTTCCCATATAAAGGATAGAACATCCACCTTCCAGGCTCTGCTGTGAGGGTTCCTGATGCAAAATTTGCTCAATTGGTGGTTTTGGGGGGAGGCAAAAAGGTCCACCTCCGGTGTCCCCCACCTCTGGGTTAGATGTTTGAATGAGTTGGGTTCCAGTTTCCACTCATGAGGGTCCAGTAGATTTCAGCTTAAGTCGTCTGCCAGTGAATTTTGCTTGCCTGGCAGGAATTGAGCTTGTAGGTGCACTTGGTTGCTCAAGGCTGTGTTCCACAGGGCCATGGCTAACCTGCAGAGTGGGTAAGAATGAGTTCTCCCTGCTTGTTTATGCACCACATAACTGTGGTGTTGTCTGTCTATCAGGAGCTGCCCTGGAAGGATAAGGTATTTGAAGGCTGTCAGAGCATTCTGTATAGCCAGCACCACTTTTTGATTGATATGCAAGGAAATTTGTTCTGGGCTCTATTTGCCTTGAATGCATTTGCTTGCCATGTGAGCCCCCCATGCAGTCTGATGCGTCTGTTGTCAGGGTTTGGGCAGCGAGGGGTTGAGTGAAAGGAAGTCCCTTGTTGTGTTTGCATGCTTCTGCCCACCAGAGGAACTCTGCCCTTAGACAAGGTATGATAGGAATCACTGTTTCCAGGTCCAGAGAATGTTGACACCAGAGACTTTTTAAGCACCATTAAAGTTTCCTCATATGCAGACTTGCATATGGAATTAGCAGAATGCATGAGGCCATGAACCCTGGGGTTGCAGTATTTTCCTTGCAGATAGCTGGGTTTGGTGGCCAATAGTTTGTCAAATAGATCTGTGTTTCTAGAGTGAGGAATGCCATCTGGGAAGTTGCATTCAAGCTTGCTCCCAGGAATACAATTTGTTGGCTGGGCATCAGTTGTGATTTCTTTTCATTGATGGTGTACCCCAGTGAAGTTAGAAGTCTTTTTACAAATGCCAGATGCTGAAGTAGCAGTTCCTGACTGTCCGCCTGAATCAGGCAATTGTCCAAGTATGGGTAAATTTGAATATTTCTCTGCCTACAGTATGCAATGGCTGGAACCAGGCACTTCGTGAACACTCTGGACAGAGTAGATAAGCCAAAGGAAAGTGCAGAGAACTGACAGTGCATAGAGCCTGCCCTAAAACGTAGATATTTCCTGCAAGACTCCCTTATGGGGATGTGCAGACAAGCTTCTTTTAAGTCTACGGTGACTAATCAGGCATCCTTGGCTAGCATAGGAAGAATCTGTCGCAGTGTAAGCATTTTGAATTTTGGGACCACCAGAAAGGTGTTGAGAATTGATAGATCCAGGATAGGGCGCCAAGAGCTCTCTTTTCTGGGGACCAGGAACAGTCTGGAGTAGAAACCCTGTCCCCTTTGTTCTACTGGAACAGGTTGAACAGCCCTGATATGGAGAAGGGAAAGTACTTGCTTTTGAGCCTCTGAACACTGGTTTGGAGGAAGGTCTGGCAACCCGCTTGGGGTTGGCAGTGAGTGGAAGTAGAATCTGTATCCCTGGGATACAATGTTTAGAACCCATCCGTCCTGAGTAATGGACATCCAGTTTTTTTGTATAAAGGGTGAGTTTTCCTCCTAGGGGTGCAAGTACTTGGGCATGGCTGGGAAGGATAATTGGAAAGTCATTGTGAACTTTTTCCATAAATGGGTGGTTTACCACTCCCTGTTTTTGAGGTGGGAACACTCCATTGTTTAGATCTCTGCATACCCCGAGACTGTAGTCTTGGTGGTCTGTTTCCCCTGGGTTTGGACTGAGAAGGCCTGGGAGGGACTGGAAAGGATCAGTTTTTTGAAGGCCAATGCCTACTGAATCTAGGTGGCTGTACCTGTAAGAAATCTTTGACAGTTTGCATAGATTTGGCTTTTTCTTCCATCTTTTTAAGAACTACTTCTGCTTTTGTGCCAAACAAACTATCCTGATTTAATGGAGCATCTAGTAATTTTGTTTTGACATGGTCTGGCAAGACTTGTTCCTTCAGCCAAGCATGCCTTCTCAGTACAGACCCAGTGACAGCAGCCCTGCAAGATGCTTCTAAGGCATCAAACCTACACTGCAAAGTACATTTACTAACTTGGTTTGCAGAATGCATTAACTCTTGTAAATCTTTATTTTCTGCAATCTGGAAGTAACACCATTTTTTGTTTAATTAGTTCCATAATATGTTGCTGGTACTTCAACATGTCAAACTGGCAATTAAAAGCCCTGATGGCAAGAGTTGCAGAGGTATATACCTTCTTACCTCATCTGTCTAAAGCTCTGTAATCCCTGTCTGATGGAGTAGGGTTTTTGGCTGTAACAGCCTTAATGCCTTTAGGTCCCTGGGAAATTGTCTCTGGATCCACAGAAGGATTCTTAAAGAGAAATTTGTGAGAGTCAGGTACTCAAGTAGTACCTCTCAGGTTTTCTAGGAGCTGGTGGTAAAGTGTCAGGAGTAAGACTGGATTCCGTGAAGACAATCTACAATATCCAGGACAGGGAGTATAGCTAGAGGCCTGTGCTGAGGCAAATCTAAAAATTCCCTGAGTCTCTTTTTGGACTGAGGATAGTCCTGGCAATCTCAGCTGAAGTGCTCTCTTAAGGTATGCAAGGTTTCACCAAAAGAAAAATCCTCTGGAGGGGAGGGTAGAGGGAATGGATTCATCTGCATCTGAATCCTCATAGGTAGATAAGGGTATGTCCTGGTAAATCAGAAGGGTCAGAATCATCGGACTCCTGGTCTGTAGAATCAGAAGGAAATTCAATTCTTTGTCTTTTAGCAGGGGAAGGCTGGCTTCCCCTAATTATTCATAGGTTTATAGGTTCATAGGTTCATACTAGGCTATCTGCCCAAGGGCATTTATAAGCCTAGCCCATAGTTATGTGGCTTTCGCCACCCCTTTAGTTTGAATAAAACTATGCCTATTATTTTGCTGTGCCTCTGTCAAGCAGTGACACTGAAGTAATCCCTGGGGTATATCTGCGATCTCCCATCCATTGGTCAAGATTCCTCTTGAACAAGGCCAGCGAGGTGCTCTGCCTCACATGTACCGGGATTTTATTCCACAGCATAGGGAGTCTCTGGGTGATGAATTTGTCCCTCCAGCACGTTCTATTAACTGTGTCAAGGTTTAAGTCTCCCGCCCTTGTGGTTCTGAGGGATCTAGATTTTTTGAGGTGAAGCATATTCATCAAATCTGGGTTTGACATGGCCTTATATGTCAGGCACAGGTCACCTCTGAGCAAGCGGTATGAGACTGAATAGAGCTGGAGTTCTTTCAGTCGGGCAGCATAAGACATATTTTTGAGACCCTTTATCCTTTTGGTGAGGAACTTTTGGGGCCTTTCCAGCTGCTGCAGGTGTCGGGTCAGATACATTCCGAATGGGGTATTGTACTCAATCATAGGTCTAATGAGTGATGAGTACAGGGGGACGATGACCTCCCTTGATCTAGATGTGAATCCCTTCATGATCAGGTGGGCAATGTAGAAGGTTTTCCTAACTACTTTAGCAACATGAGTGTCAAACGAAAGGCTACTGTCAACCTGGGTCCCCAGATCCCTGATGACTTCTTCTGTGCTCAGTGGATTGCCACCTATATGGTAGCTAGGGGTAACCTTGTTTTTCCCGAAGGGTATGACTATGCATTTCTTGGCGTTTAACTTTAGGCCATGGCTCTAGCACCAGTTATTCATTTCTGTGAGGCCCTTCTGAAGGATATCTGTGTCAGATGTGTTTTCGACTATGGCCCAGTTTGCAGTCATCTGCAAACTTTGTCAGCCATAACCCTCCTGTGTTTGCTTGTACTTCAGAAAAGTAGATGCCGAACAAGAGTGGACCCAGGACTGAGCCCTGTGGGACACCACTTGTGACAGGCTTTGAGTCTGACATGGCTCCAGCAACTCTGACCCTGTGGGTTCTGTCACTTAGCCAGTTTGCAACCCATCTTGTGATGTATGGGTTTACATTCAAGCTGATGAGTTTTTCGATGATACCTGAGTGGGGTATTGTGTGAAGGCCTTTGCCAGGTCGAGGTAGGCTGTATGGACTGCCTTTCCCTCATCAATGGCCTTGGTGACGGTCTCGAAAAAGTCAACCAAGTTTAAAAGGCATGATCTGCCTTTGACAAAGCCAAACTGGGTTGGATCCAAAGTCTGCAAGTTCCCTATGTCTTTATTTATGAGTTCCATTATGATCCTCTCCATGGCTTTGCAGATAAGGCTTGTCAAGCTAATGGGATGGTAATTACCAGGGTCGGTGGAGGCACCGCCCTTGTGAAGTGGGACCACAGTCGCCGTGCGCCACTCCTTAGGTACGTATCCTGAGGTGAGGCTAAGATTAAACAGCTGTCCTAACTGCGGGTTTAATTTCTCATTGAGTTCGTGGAGCACACAGCCGGGGACACCATCCAGTCCCATGGATGCTGTGTTTTTTGCCTTGGAGAGGGCAGTTCTCACCTGGGCGTTGGAGATGTTTGGGGGGCTACAATCCTTTGGTATAGATATCTCTCCTTTTGGGGGGGGAGAAGTTTGCACTGAACCTGTCAGCCAGTATGTTGGCAATGTGTGTAGGTTCAGTAATCTTCACATCATTTTGAACTAATTCTGAGCATATCTGGGAGCTTCCTCCTAGGTTTCTAACATAGCTAAAGAAGGCCTTATGATTGTCTTTTGAGTCCTTGGCGATTTTTCTCTCAAAATTTGCCTTGGATGATTTTATGAGAGCTCTTAGTTTTTTACTTATAATGATCAAAGGTGTCTTACCTTTCAAGGATTTTGCTCTATCTTGTAGTAGCTTCCTCCTTTTGTTGTAGAGCTTGTTTATGGCTGGGGTCCACCAGACTGGACGCTTGCCTTTGGTACAAAGAGTCTTAGTTTTGTTTGGGATTGCCTGATCCATGCAGTCCTGTAGGTGCTGGTAGAAGGCATTTGTAAGTGATTCAGCGGTTTGAGTAATGTTTACCACTGGCTCAGGGGCCTTAAAGGAGACCACGCTAGTTTTTAGAAGTGTGAAGTCGGCTTTTGAGAAGTTTTTCACTTATTAGAGTAATAAGGTCTTCAGCCATTCTAAGCATTTGTTTTTGTGGCATGGGAGCTTGAGCATGGCTTTGGACATCGGTATTCTAGGCGTAGTGTGAAGTCTGGGCCTGAGAAACTCGGTAGTTTTAGTTAAAAAAGTCAGTTTAATACGAATATCGGAAGGTTAGAATACACCCTCAGAACCCAGTGCCTGCACAGCGGCTCCGGACCCATCCAAGGTAGAGACATCCGCAGGTTCCATAGTTGAAAAAGCATCTCGCGGCATACCGGACTCTGAATGGGTCTCAGCAGAGGCTTGCAAATCTGTAGAAGCGGGCATCAGGGGCTGCAAAGGCGCCTGAGTACCGGCGGACTGGCAACTAGCTTAATGGAAGCGTCGGCAGTTTCTGACCTACGCAGTCTGTCTCTGTCTTTGCGCTTTTTCGGAAGATCTGTAGTCGGATGGCTTACTGAAGCACTTGTTGTGTACCTACCATAAATGTAGATGTTCAAGTGTATTCACTGTTGCAGTCATTACACTTGGGTTATCCTGCTGGAAGGCTATCCGCAGTCGGCCTGAATTCCAAAGTGTAGGTCCGGCGCCGGTTGCTGTCGCCTCTTCCCAGACGTCAGTGCACCAGGGGTATAGGTATAAAAGATGCAGCCAACGCCATTTTCTTCAGTTTTTCTTGCCCCAGATGTCAGGTGCCCCCAAAATGGTAGGCTAAAAATTTATGCGAATAAGTATGCATGCAATAACAAACATTTCCTTCATCTATAAGCAAATACACCACATAGGTTGTATAGGATAGACAAGTACAGATAAGTCCCAGCAAAGAAATGGGGGATGGTGGGTGGGTAACCTGGACTGCAACAGTGAATACACTCGAACATCTACATTTATGGTAGGTACACAACTGTACTATGTTCATCGTGTTTCACTGTTGCAGTCATTACACTTGGATTGAGTCCCAAAGCTGAGGTAGGGTGGCTGGGTCTAAATTGGATTAGGATAGGCTATAAGGCCCTGCAAAACTGCAGTGGCAAAGCCTGCTCTGGATTTAGAGTAGAGAGGTAAATGGTAGTGCTTGGTGAAAGAGTGCACTGAACTCCAAGTTGCAGCCTCTAAAATGTCTTTGGTTGGTACCCCTCTGAGGAAGGCTGCTGAAGTGGCTGCTGCTCTGGTAGAATGTGGCCTAATGTCCTTAGGAACTGATTTGCCATGTTGTGAATAACAGAATTGAATGCAGTGGCCTATCCATTTCAAAATAGTCTGCTTTGACATAGGCTTTCCTTGTGATCCTGCAGCATATGCCACTAAAAGATGCTCAGTTTTTCTGAAAGCTTTAGTTCTGTCCAAGTAGAAGCGTAGCTGTCTGTGTATGTCCAAAGAATGCAGGAGTCTCTCACCTTTATTCTGTGGGTTTGGATAAAAAGTAGGCAAATGAATGGTTTTGGTTAAGGGCTACACTGGACACTACCTTAGGCATAAATGTTGGGTTAGTCCTCAGAGAAACCCTGTCTGGATGGAAAATGATGAAAGGTTCCACAGCCATGAGAGCCTGTAATTCTGAAACTCGTCTTGCAGAGGTTATTGCTAGGAGCAGAGCTGTTTTCCAAGATAAGTACTTTATTTCAGCTGTATTGGCTGGCTCAAAAGGCGGCAGTGTAAGTTTCTCCAAGACATAATTGAGGTCCCATGTAGGTATTGGTGCTCTCCTTGGAGGTCTTATGTTTTTGACCCCTCTGAGGTACTGCCTTAGCAATGGATGAGAAAAAATAGGTGGTTCCGTATTGTAATGAGCTGAAATGGCAGAGGCATGGATTTTAATTGATGAGAAATATAGGCCTTTGTCCAGCATCTCAGTTAGACATTGTAAAATCTGAGGAATACTTGGTACAAGCGTGTCAATTCCTTGTGCCTGGTTTCAAGCACAGAATCTCTTCCATTTTTCTGCATAAGATTTTCTGGTACTTGGCCTCCTGGCCTCCAAAATAACATCCATCACTGCTTTAGAAAGAGGTGTGTTCTGAATGGCTACATTATTCACCATGCTGCCAAATTTAGGGTCCTGAGTTGGCTGTGCAGGATCTGATTGTTTTGTTGGGTCAGTAAGTGAGGAATTGGAGGCAATGTCCAGGCTGGGCCTTGAGACAAGCTCTTTAGGACTGGGTATCAGTGCTAGCGGGGCCAGTCTGGGGCAATCAGAATAATTTTTGTCTTCTCTTGTCTGACCTTTAGGAGTACCTTGGGAAGGAGAGGCACAGGAGGAAAGGCGCATACTGTTAGGGCTTTCCAGCTGAATGATAGAGCATCCACTTTCCATGCTTGCTTGTGATAAGTCCTTGTGCAAAATCTCTGTAGTTGGCAGTTGTGAGGGAAGGCAGAAAGATCTACGTTTGGGCATCCCCATTTCTTTGTTATCATGCTGAAGATTTGTGGATCCAGTTTCCACTCGTGTGGATCCGTAATGTTTCTGCTTAGTTCGTCCGCCAGAGTATTTTTCTTTCCTGGCAGGAATTGTGCTTGCAAATGTACTTGGTAAGTCAATGCTGTGTCCCACAAAGTCATGGCTTGTCTGCAGAGGGGGTAGGAATGTGTGCCTCCCTGCTTGTTTATGTACCACATGACTGTAGTATTGTCCGTCCTCATCAGTAGTTGTCCTGGATGAAGAAAGTCCTTGAAAGCTGTCAGGGCATTATGAACAGCTAGTATCTCTTTTTGAGTGATATGAAGATGCATTTGGCTTGAGGGCCATGTGCCCTGAATACATTTTCCTGCCATGTGGGCCCCTCAGGCATAATCTGAAGCATCTGTTGTTATTGACTGCCTGGCTGTGGGTAGGTTGAATGGCTGTCCCTTGTTGAGGTGAAAGGACTGTGCCCACCATCGAAACTCCTGTTGAAGGCAAGGAATGAGGGTAATCAATGTTTCCAGGCTGTGGCAATGTTGAGTCCAAACACTTTTTGGATACCATTGTAGTTTCCTCATATGCAGTCTGGCATATGGAATTAGCAGAATGCAGGATGCCATGAAGCCCAAGGCCTGCAGAATTTTTCTTGCAGATAACTGGGTCTTTGTTGCCAACATTGTGAAGTAAGAAGTCAGTTGCCTTTGTCTGGCGTGAGATAAACCATCTGGGCAGTTGTATTTAAGCTTGCACCCAGGAATATTATCTCTTGAGAGGGTACTAATTTTGATTTCTTTTCGTTTACTGTGTACTCTAGGCAAATCAATAATCTTTTTACAAACGCCAGGTGCTCTAGTAGAATGTCCTTGTTCTCTGCTTGAATAAGGCAATCGTCTAAGTAAGGATATATTTGGATTCCTCTTTGTCTGCAATATGCATTTACTGGTGCCAGGCATTTTGTGAAAACCCTGGGCACAGTAGATAAGCCAAAGGGCAGTGCAGAGAATTGGTATTGCATTGAGCCAGCTATGAATCTGAGGTATCTTCTGCAAGATTGTCTGATTGGTATATGCAGGTATGCCTCTTTTAGGTCCAAAGTTACAAGCCAAGCCTTCTTGCCCAGCATGGGCAGAAGCTGCTGCAAAGTCAACATTTTGAATTTTGGAACGTCCAGAAATGTATTCAGAACAGACAGGTCCAGTATTGGCCTCCAAGCTTTGTCCTTTCGGGGTACCAAGAAAAGCCCCGAGTTGTCCCTGCTCTTGCTGTGGTACTCGCTGAATGGCCCTCATGTCCATGAGGGATGAAACTTGTTTTTATGCCTCTGCCCATTGATTGTGTGGCAGGTCTGGCATACCTTTTGCCCTTGGCAGGGTGTGAAAGTGGAACCTGTAGCCCTGGGACACTATATTCAAGAACCATTTGTCCTGGGTGATCATGTGCCAATTTTGCGAAAAAAAGGCTAGTTTTCCCACCAAAGGGGGCTTCCAAAAGATAAGTGCTTGGAGCTGGCAGAGGGAAGTCATTGGGACTGTTTACTGTATGGCTGTGATTTGTCTTCTCCGCTTTTGGAGGTAGAAGTGCCCCACTGTTTAGGCCTGTATGAGCCCTGGGGCTGGGATCTGCCTCTAGGGCGTCTGTATCTGCCTCTTTGTGGTCTGTCTGACACTGGAAAGGACCAATTCTTTGTAGGCCAATTCCTGCTAAATCTGGGTGGCTGTACCTGTAAGAAATCCTTTACTGTTTGCATAGATTTCGCTTTGTCCTCCATTTTCTTCAACATCTCCTCTGCTTTAACACCAAATAAAGTATCATGCTGTAATGGAGCATCTAGTAATTTTGCCTTAACATGATCAGGTGGAATCTGTTCCTTTAACCAAGCATGCCTCCTAATGACAGAACCCGTAACTGCTGCCCTGCAAGAGGCCTCTAGAGAATCAAAACCACATTGCAATGTATGCTTTCCCACTTGTTCAGTTGCATGCAAGAAATCCTGCATTTCCTTATTTTCTGCACAATCAGAATTTGCCAACATTTTCTGTTTTAGCAGTGATATTAAGTATTGCTGATATTTAAGCATATGAAATTGACAATTTAAAGCTCTCACAGCCAAAGTAGCAGAAGTGTAAACTTTTTCCCCCCATCTGTCTAGTGCCCTAGAATCCCTGTCAGAGGGGATAAGGTTTTTTGCAGTAGAAGCCTTGACCCCTTTGGGACACTGAGAAATAGTTTCTGGATCAGCAGCAGGGTTTTTATAAAGAAATTTATCTGAGTCTGGAACCCTGTAGTATGTCTGGTTTTACAGGGGCAGTGGGTAAAGAGTCAGGAGAAAGGGCGGACTCAGAAAATACATCATCTAGAATGTGTAACACAGGGGGAATAGCAAGCAGCCTGTGCTGAGGTAGTAAAAGAAAATCTCTAAGCCTTTTCTTTGATTCTGAGTAGTCTTGGCTCTCCCAGTGGAAGTGCTCCCTCATGGTATGAAGGGTTTCCCCAAAAGATAAATCCTCAGGAAGAGAGGCTGAAGGAATAGATTTCTTCAGCATCCGAATCCTCATAGGGAGGAAGAGAATATTTGTGCTCAGAAGAGGAGTCAGAGGAAATGGAAACCTGATATGAAGATTCATATTCTGTCTCTTGCCTAGGCCTCTTATCAAGAGGGGGATGGGAACCCCTGATCAAGGTAATTAGGTCTTCGGCCATTTTGAGCATCTGTTTTTTAGGCATGGAAGTCTGTGCAGGAGAATGCTGTATTTGTTTCTTTGACTTTAGAGCTGCTTTAGTCTTTGCTTTGGAAGCTGAGGTAGGCTTTACATATAACTGTGCAGGTCTGAAAACACCCTCAGAAGCCAATGCCTGCTCAACAGCTCCGGACCCATCTGAGGGAATGGTTTCCGAGTGTCCAATACCTTTAGTATCCAGAGGCCTAACTGGCTCCACGTGAGAATTGGCAGCGGCCTGTGGCTCTGAGGTAGTGGATGTCAGGGGCTGCGAAAGTGCCTCACTGAGAACCGGCGACTGGCTTAGCAGAAGCCTCGTCGTCGGTTTTGGACCTCGGATGCCTGTTCTTTTCCTTTTCCTTGCGCTTTTTATAAACTCCGGTCGTCAGTTGTTCCGACGGCATTACATAATTGAATCTTCGGCCAAAGTAGTGAAAGGCAAAATCGTACCGACGCTTAATAGTGCGTTGGTTAAATCTAGCACAAAACCGACAGCTAGCAACGTTGTGATCAAGGCCTAGGCAAGGAATACAGTAAGAATGAAAATCCTTATGAGGTATTTGCTTCCCACAAGAAATACAATTGTTAACTTTTTCTGACATCGGCCTGGAGCAAGAAAAAAGTTTCCCCAATGTGGTACTTAGCTTTAATGAAGACTTTGCATCTGAAATTCGAATTTGAAAATCTCAGGAGTTGGCCGACCGGCACTTGCGAACTGCTTTTGCTTCTGGCACCGTGCGGCAAGAAAGACTGAAGAAAATGGCGTTGGCTGCATCTTTTATATCCCTGGCGCACTGACGTCAGGGAAGAGGCGACAGCAACTGAAGCCGGACCTAGACTTTGGAATTCAGGCTGACTGCGGGTAGCCTGCCAGCAAGATAACCCAAGTGTAATGACTGCAACAGTGAAACACGATGAACATCTCCTTCGGGCTCCTTCTCGGCAAGAAAGACTGATGTAATGGTGTCGGCTGCATGTTTTATATCACTGACAACCTGACATCATGGAACAGGCGACCGCATCCGACGCAGAAATCCCAAGACTCTGGTATTCGGGCCGACTGAGGGCTACCTGCAGGCAGATAACCCAAGTGTGATGACTGCAACAGTGAAACATGAAGAACATCAACACTTGCGCATCCTCTGTACACTTCGGAACGTCTCGGCTTATCGTTTTACTATAAAAATGTTAAAATAATGAAACAAAAATTAACTTGCAAGTTCATTTTGTTTCAATATTTTAACATTTTAGGAGTAAAACGATTAGCCGAAATGTTTCAAAGTGTCAGGTTGCTAAGAATAAATTATTGTAAAGCTTTTTCTGATTAACCGTCCATTCGTTTATCCAGCCTAAAGTCTTTGGTCCCAGCGAGACCGGATAAGAGGGAGTCTACTGTACTTTACAAACTTATAAACAGCCCAAAAGCTTACGGGAGTCTCTGGGCAGGCCTTCACTTTTGCTTATTCAGCAAAGCATATCTACACAAAGGCCCAGCAGTGCTATTTGCCATTTTCCCAATACACAAATGAACTCTGACTATGAATACCATCCCATTTCTCTAGAGGAACTACTCGGAATCTGCCCATTCATTTACTTACAACTGTTTGGTAGGGACTTATTTTTACCAGTTTAAGAGAGAGATTTTATAGGCATGCAAAAAGTAATACACTGTCAGTTTTCCCTGGCTATTTTAAGTACGGTTAATGAGGGGAACTGAAGAAAAATAAACCATAAAAAGCTTTCTAACTTGAAATACACACTGTATTTATATACACAAACGTGTGTGTGTGTGTGTGTGTACATATTTCCATTTACATACACAAACATACATATTATATATATATATATATATATATATATATATATATATATACACATATATACATATATATACACACACACACACAGGATATAAAACGTGTACACACCCCTGTTAAAATGCCAGGTTTTTGTGATATAAAAAAATGAGACCACAATAAATATTTTCAAAACTTTTCCCACCTTTAATGTGACCTTTAACCTGTACACTTCAATTGAAAAACAAACAAATTTGTTAAGGGAAAAATATAAAAAATAAACTGGTTGCATAAGTGTGCACACCCTTAAACTAATACTTTGTTGAAGCACATTTTGATTTAATTGTCGCCTCACAGTAAGACGTCCTGTTCGATTCTCAGCTAAAGCATCTTGTATGTGGAGACATGCGTGACTGCATTACCTTCTGAAGGTTGTCGTCAGAGCTGGCAACTGACGTAAAATCTACTGCCAATCATTAGGGGACCGGAGTTCTGCTGTGGCGACCCCCTAACCGGGAAAAGCCGAAGGATACAACAACAACAGCAGCAGCATTCAGTCTTCTTGGGTACACACATGCCATCAATTAGAGACTCTGATTAACCCAAAATAAAGTTCAGCTGTCCTAGCAGGATTTCCTGACATTTACTCAGTTGCCTGCTACAACAAAAGCCATGGTTCGCAAAGAGTTTACAAAGCATCAAAGGGATCTCATGTTGAAAGGTATCAGTCAGAAGGGTCCAAAAAAATCTCCACAGCATTGGATACACCATGGAACACAGTGAAGACAGTCATCAAAAAGTGGAGAAAATGTGGGACAACAGTGACACTGTAAAGAACTGGATGTCCCCCCAAAATTGATGAAAAGACTAAGATGAAAACTGGTCAGGGAGACTGTGAGGAGACTTACAGCAACACTGAAGGAGCTGCAGGAATTTCTGGCAAGTACTGGTTGTGTACTACATGTGACAACAATCTCCCATATTCTCCATATGTCTGGATTATGGGGTAGGGTTGTAAGATGGAAGCCTTTTCTTACACAGAAAAACATCCAGGCCTGACTAAAATTTGCAAAACAATACATCAAGTCTCCCAAAAGCATGTGGGAAAATGTGTTATGGTCTGATGAGACCAAGGCTGAACATTTTGGCCACAATTCCAAAAGGTATGTTTGGCGCAAAAACAACACTTTGCATTACCAAAAGAACACCATCCCCACGATGAAGCATGGTGGTGGCACAGTAGCATGCTTTGGGTTGCTTTTCTTCAGCAGGAACTGGGGATTTAGTCAAGGTGGAGGGAATTATGAACAGTTCCAAATACCAGTCACTTTTGCCCCCAAAACGTTCAGGCATCTGCTAGAAAGCTGAAGATAAAGAGGAATTTCACATTTCAACACAACAATGGCCCCAAGCATGCATCCAAATCAACAAAAGAATGGCTTCACCAGAAGAAAATTAAAGTTTTGGAATGGCCCAGCCAGATTCCAGACCTAAATCCAACAGAAAATGTGTGGGGTGACCTGAAGAGGGCTGTGTACAAGAGATGCCCTCACAATCTGACAGATTTGGAGTGCTTTTGCAAGGAAGAGTGGGCAAATGTTGCCACATCAAAATGTGCCATGCTGATAAGACTCCTACCCAAGAAGATTGAATTCTGTAATTAAATCAAAAGGTGCTTCAACAAAGTATTAGTTTAAGGGTGTGCACAGTTATGCAAGTAACTCATTGTACGTTTTTTAATTTTTATATTTTTCCCCCAACAGATTCATTTGTTTTTCAATTAAACTGTACAGGTTATAGGTCATATTAAAGGTGGGAAATGTTTTGAAATGATTTGCTGTGGTCTCATTTTTTTATACCACAAAAACCTGGCATTTTAACAGGGGTGTGTACACTTTTTATATCCACTGTATATACAGACACACACACAGATTGGTGCATGTATGTGTGTGTGTGTATGTATGTGTGTATGTATATAGGGGGCATGCACACATACACATGCACAGCAGCTGTAAGAAGACCATGAAACACAGTATGGACCACACCACTGTGGCTAGCACTCAACCAATTGGGGACAAATCCAGAAATAATCA
Organism: Protopterus annectens; assembly: GCF_019279795.1. Lineage (NCBI taxonomy): Eukaryota > Metazoa > Chordata > Ceratodontiformes > Protopteridae > Protopterus > Protopterus annectens. Next base: position 336,911,892 of record NC_056747.1, on the reverse strand, counting down.
GGGAGTCTTAAAATATAGTTCTATTAATTTGAGACATTGAAAGAACAACAGAATGTAAATTAATATACAGTTTCTGAAGTAAAGTAAGTCATTAACTCTATTGTCATTATTTACTACGTATAATGCACAACATAATCTCCAAAATTCACCAGTTTTAGAAGGGGTTAAGAGGGACAGAGCTAAACTTTGAGTTAAAATCATGGACACTTGAGAGATATGGTGTAAGATTAGGTAGTAACATTCAGAAAGCATATACGGCATTATGATCATATCCATCCCTCTGTACTAAACCATATTTAAATTTCATCTGGACTTGGATTTCTGTATCTGAATGGAATTCTACAAGGCAAGGTGCCCTGTGTAGCTTAATGTCATAAAATTATTTAGTTATACAAGGTAAGGTGCCCTGCACTGCCCATATATACACCATATAAATATGAACATGCTATACTACTACTACATCGGTGACAACACTTCATGGGTATCAGAAATAATGTATATCTGATGTGAATGGTCTTATCTATGTGTTACTTTGCTACAACAGTAGCTATAGTATTTTACATTGAAAGGATGCAAACCTGCCCTGCTTACCGTGCCAAATGGATGTCACGCATCTATGTATGCAGAAATATCTATAAATGTTTATCTGTGTGCATATCCATGTATTCAGATGTACATAAAATATTTCGGGGGGGGGGGGCAGAGTGTGATACATGAAATACCTTGTCCTGCACATTTAGGGAACAGGTTTTGTGATAACTGAGGAAGTCAGAAATAATGAACAGAGTTCACTAATCCTACAGTACAAGAGATTTCATAAACAAGTATCACACATACCACACGTCCACATACTTCACAGATGCATTTCTTTCAGAGTCTGTACAAATAGTTTTAGGACTATTGTTTAAGGGCATTGTGCAAGCTTTTATAAAAGGAATATCTTTGCAAGTGGCTTTGTTCTGTAGTTCTGAGTTAAACTTTAGATTTTTTTGTAGTGTCAGACAATCAGACCACTTTCGCTGTAGTTTATAAATAAAATGAGGGATATTTAAGATTTGAGAGTTTTACAGTTTAGCTGCATTTTATTTATTTTTTTGTAGTTACATATCTGGCAGTCTGACTGACAAGCTGTGTTTATTTATTCTTTTAATTTTTTTCATTCTAAAAAGAGGGAGCAATTTAGTCTGGCAATGTTGTCACTGGGGGACTGTGCAGGAGGTCTTGATATATATTGTACAGCACATTTTTTTTTCTTTTTACAATGAAGCAAAAAGAAGATTGCTCATTTTTTACCCCTTTTTCTTTAAGTGTACATGTGTGCATCTGGTTCAAGTTTTTAGGTAGGCTACAGTGCTTGTCATTTTGCAGGCAAGTGTGTGCACATTTGTGTATGTGTTTTGCACATACAGTGAGTGAACCTGAAGTTCACATGTAAATGGCTGTAATGGAAACAAGCATATTACTTCAGTTTCAGCCATTCTGCACACTTCTCCTTTCACTGAGCAACCAAATATGATTATTTTTTTTCCAAAACCATAATGTCAAGGTTATCATTTATTGACTGTTATGAAGCTCAACGGCAGAACTGCTGAACATGCTCACTGTGCTGATGGGACTGGCCTATCTACTCAACAGACACAAAAGTAGTTAAACATTCAAATCAACACCTAATTTTTAATACCAAGAAGATACAACAGTAACTATTATATATTAAAAAACACATTTGAATGAAGGAAGTTGTAAGTTGTGATACAGCATAACACAAGAAAAAACATCAACTTTCTACAATGCACACTTCTTTTGTGACACCCTTCTTCAAAACACAGAACTTTTTTTACATTACTGCTGAAAATGTAACTAATCTTATCTGCTGTCTGAGTGTATCGCTACACGAAATTCTTGAAAAATAACACTTGACTATACTCCAAAATTTGCTGTACACTCAGACATGCCATAAAGATGAGACACGCAGTGACATGCTGTTGGGAAATAACTTGCCTAGGATGCTGCAGAGCTACAGTAAAGTGCACGCAATTTAAAGTATTTTTTTATCATGTAAATTATCCTTGTTTCATGAGACGTAGGGTAACTCACAAGACTACAGAAATGGAATGATGCATCAGGACCATCTTACACAGATATGCATTCTTGACTGCATTTGTTCTTTTAGTAAGCGGCACAAACATGGTAGGTTTAGGGCATATTTTGCAGCTTTGGTAACGCACCAAAGCTGTTGACAAACTGTTGATAACATACAAAGAGATTTGATAAATTCTTGTTCTGAGTGCATCAGATACACATATTTATCAAAACCCTTTATCTGATCTCTACCATTATATAGGTCCATAACAAATGCAAGAAACTGTAAGACGAAATACTGTAATTGTGTCTGTAAAACTAAAAAAAAAAAACTGCCTAAAATTGTAGAAGGGAGAAAAAGTAAAACCTTATTCAAACTTTTACGTAAAATAAAACAGATCAACACTGTGTACATCCTCAAATAATCAAGTTATTATCATCTGCAACAATGTACTCTTAATAGCAGACACTACATTTAGACAAAACTCTCTTCATATGTTAGTTCTATTCCTGTTTCCTCCATTTGAACAGTGCATTTTAATGGCTCTCAGTAATCAACCACACAGTTTTGTTCCTGCTGCATAACATGCAATACAGCAGAAATGTGCAGATTTTCTTCAGCTCAAACTTATCATTGCGTGCCATGAACTAACAGTATACTGGGCCCCAAGAAATCCCACTACATTCGGACAGTTAATATTCCAAAATGTAATATGATTACGTCCAGCAATGGTCTGCATATCCAGTTTTACTAAATACACACTTCCAGTACCTTAGAAGGGGAGAGGAGACTAAAAAAAATAGCAGTTTTTTTTGTTTGTTTAACTGAACTGCAAAGAAAGACATCTCAGCCATAAACACCTGTAAGCTTTTCAGACTGCACTTTCCTCCAAGGGATATATGACACTCATGTTGAATGCTTTCAGTTTACTAACAGGAAAGGGTGTTAGATAATCACTAACAAATGCTCGAATCATGTATTTTATTTGTTTATCTATCAATCCTTTGTTGACTGGGTTATTACCACTAGACTAGTAGCCTCTTTTCAAGGGAGACCAGAGGTGGTATTTGCACTATGAGCAGAAATTTAGCCAGGGCATCAGGGAACTCCTCTACTCTTTCTGATAGGCGCTGTAGAATCTATATATCCACTTGAGCTACCAACAACTCAAGCAGATATGGCCTTAGTTTAATGTTTTGTGCGAAGGATGGCACAATAAGGAAAGCAGCACTCCCTTTACGATGCACTGTAGTGTCAAGCAATTGATCAGGACCCACAGCCTTCTGTACCAAAGGCAAGTGTGCTACCTATTGTACCACTGACACTGCAAAAAACTACATTTTCTAACAACTTAAGCAGTCCACTGAAGGCTAATATGCACTTTTCCTCTATTTTTAAGGCACAAGAGCAAACAATATTAGCAATACCTTCTTCTATTTGATCTTACTCAATACAGCCATACACAGATTGCTACCTACAAACCATAGGAAATGTTCTATCCATTGCAAGCATTTTAGAATTCAAAGATCAATTACATGACTCCTTGGTGATTAATGTCAAAGTAAGAAGTCTGTCTACTAAAGATTCACACACCTTGCACATTACCTCTCTTACTGTAAAGAAGACTGGATTAAATTCATGCACTGTGAGAACAGTCTTTCCCATGGTTTGCTGTAGTCATACTACTCCTGGTTATACTGATGAAGTGTGTATCTGGATGGCAGATTGCATATCACATCTTCATTCAATCTATAGTAATAATGCAGGGCAAGTCTTAACTGCATTAATCTGTAATTCTTTTTTAATCTAAAGAAAACAAGATTATTAGATTTATTCATGGAATGCAAAGACACAACTCTATCACAATGTAAATGGTTGCCATTTTCAACTATTTCTCACATTTAAATTACTTCAAATTGGCTGCTACTCACCTTTAAAATCCACATTATTACAATTTATCATTGCTGGAACATGTGTCTAACAGAACTATTTTCAAACTATCTGGAAATATACAGAGCCAAGTATATTTTTTGGTTCTTCAGAATTGTGTACTGTAAATTGTTGCTGTACTAATTTTATTCAGAGTTGTGCACTGTTATTTTTGATTCACTGTATAGTTTTTCAGATCTCTGCTGAAAGTGTTTTGTCCCACCCACTCACTATCTCTGGTTTGTTGTTTAAATTTGGTGGCTTTTGCAGTTGCCTGCCCCACTGTAGATTTAATCTGGGACACTCCCCCCAATCCCATCTTTTTACCACATTCTACCTAATACATTCCTTCTGCACTTGTCATTTTTAATTTAACTGCAATTGTTTAAACTGTGTTTGGTCTAATACTGCTATATACTCAATTTTGCTAGCTTGCACTGCATTTGAATTGTTTTTACTGCTGTTTTAGTTACTTTACTGTAAAAAAAATGTAAGCCTGTTTCCTACCTTTCCTGTACCTAGTGTAGTCCAGTTACATATTTGCTGTATTCAGGACTGTATGTAAGCTTCAGAGCCCCCCCCCCCCCCAGCCTTTCTGTGTTGGAGGGAAGCCTTCTCAGTGGGAGTGGTAAGCACTAGGTAAACTGTCTACCACATAAGGAGTGATTCTGGCCCAGAAATTGTAGCTATTGGCCATCTGGGCAATTTTTTCCATCAACTTTCTGATTTGAAAGCCTGCATTTGCACTTGTTTCTTTCCTGTAACTAGTCTAGTGCAGATACAGATTCTTAGTTTTAGCACTTGAATTTGCTTATTCATGCTCAACACTTGTTCAGAACTTGTAAGCACTAAATAAGCTACTAATTACGATGGCACTAAACCTTTCTCATTATCTAGAGGAAAACAGGTTTTGCACTTACTTTTCTCACTTGCTTGGAGAAAAAACAACTATTTTACTCACTTTCCTCACTTATCTAGAGGAAAATAGTTTTTTATTCAGACATGTCCAAGGGTCAGCTCCCAGTGTTCTCTACTATCCGATGAATCTGGGCATCTTGGGGCAATGTAGAAATTGCCTCATGCACACAGACAACCTTCTCCTCCTACCACCCAACAATACAACCTGTGAGAGATGCACTTATCTAGCCAAACTGGAGTTAAAGCTCTCTCCAACCAAGACCAAACTTGACATTCAAGAGGAGAAGGTAAACACTTGCACCACACCACACATCACATAGTCTCACTAAATCTACATCACCAAAATCCACACACACAAACACATTCGCGGAGGCTCTCAATAATTATCTGCCCAAGCAACAGAGACCTCCAAAGCAGAAACGCAAGCAACTTCCACCACCTCAACACAACCCAAATGACACATAGCCCACAGACTCAGTGTGCCACTCAACCACAGCCAATAGGGCAAAACAACGTATCCAGCACACTAGTCATAGGTGACTCTATAGTCAGGCACACTGATGTCCCACTCACCAGGCTAAACAAGGAGAAGGTTACTGTCAGCTGCCTGTCAGGTTCCAGGATCCACCACATAACCAACGCACTCAGGTCACTCCACAACAAGTACAAATATGACTCTGTCATTGTCCATGTTGGTGTGAACGACCGGAGGTGTACCTCCCTGGACTACATGAAAAGAGACATGGAAGAGCTCTCCGATCTTGTAGCCCAGGCAGGTATGACCCTAGCCCTGAGTAGCATTCTGCCATCGCCCAGAATGATACCGCAGTACAAGGACAAAATGATTGACTTCAACAATTGGCTGAGCTTCTGGTGTCATTCTAGGGGGATCCAGTATCTGTCTGCTTGGGATGACATGGTCGACAGGCCACCATGCTTTGCCAGAGATGGCCTGCACCTGTCGCCCCTGGGATTCCGGGTACTGGCTAAGGCTCTTGCCTTTTTTAGGCAAGGTTCAAATGACAAATTCACCACAGTAACAGGAACAGGCAAGCAAAAACTGAGGTTAATGCTACTCAATGCTAGAAGTCTAAATCTCAAATGCACTCACTCGAGGTACTCCTTAAAATGGAGAACATCGACATCTATGCAGTGACTGAGACCTGGGTCCAAGGCTCCAGAGAGCACCCCTGCACTACCAGGCTATAACTCATACCACATTTTTGGCTATGTAACCTGGACCGGAACACCAAAGGCGGAGGTGTGTTCACATTCATTAAGGATATCCACACCTCCAGGCTAGTTGCTCAGCGTAATGCATCCGAGGTTATCCAAGTGCAACTCACTCTGGGCAAAACTGCAATCCAAATTGTAGCTTGCTACAGATCCCCCACCATACCCCAAGATTCCCACTCCTCTTTTCTTGATGAATTGGAAAATATTAGGGTTCAACCAAACAACCGATTTCAACTACCCCACCATTAACTGGGAAAACTACCATGTACCAACTCCTTCACACAACTCTTTCTGGAATTCATAAACTCCAATACCCTGAATCAACTTATTTACACCCCCACCAGGAGCAACAATATCCTAGACCTAGTCATTACCAACATGAGCGACCGGTGTTTCACACCTGAATCAACTCCTCGTTGGTCCGATCCGATCATAAGCAAATCACCCTTGATATCCACATCCTGCCCCCACCCCCCATTAAGGAAACCATGATAAAAAATGTCTCCAAATCCAACTTCATGCTTCTTAAAACAGAAGTGGTGAACTTCATGACACCCATGCAGATAGACAATACAGTCACAACTGCTAAATCCTATACAAATACACTCTATAAGCACTTACACAAGTGCATGGGTCGTGCTATCCCAAACAGAACCAAGACGCTATCCTCCAAAAAAGGAAGCCAATCTGGTGGTCCCCTGTCAAACAAACTGTACAACAGAAGGAAGAAATTGTTGCAAAACAGAGTAAAATCCCATGAGTGGAGGAGCTCCCTGGTCAGCCTCAGTAAGAAGATGAGATCCCTTATAAGATCCTCCAAAGCTAGCTACGAAAACAAAATTGCCACTGATTCTAAGGACAACCATAAAGCATTCTATAGCTATGTCAAGAATCTCAATGGCAACACCTAGATCTGCTCTGAGTTGCAGCACAACGCCACAGAAATTACAGAACCAACTGATATTGCCAACATCCTGGTAGATAGGTTCAGTGCTAACTTTACCCCCCCCCCTCACCCCCTAAAAGGACCATATCTATACAGGAAGAATGCAGAGTCCCTGTAATCACAACTACGCAGGTAAAAGCTGCACTCTCTAAAGCCAAAAACACAGTAACCATGAGACCGGACAACATCCCAGGCTGCATTTTACAAGAACTTCAGAACGAACTGGCTACCCACCTAAACACCATGTTCAATCATAGCCTCACATCAAGCTTTGTGCTCACTGAATGGTGCACAGCAACAGTTATCCCACTCCACAAAGGGGGAGCCACCACTGATCCTGGGAACTATTGCCCTATTAGCCTGATGAGCCTGGTCTGCAAGGCCATGGAACATATCATCATGGAACTCAAACAAAGACATTGGAAACCTCCAAACTCTGGATCCCATTCAGTTTGGCTTTGTGAAAGGCAGATCATGCCTCCTGAACCTGATCAACTTCTTTGAGGCAGTCACCAAAGCCGTAGATGAGGGCAAGGTGGTTCACACAGCCTATCTTGACCTCGCCAAGGCTTTCGACACCATCCCCCATTCTGGAATTATAGCTAAACTCACTAAACTAGGTATAAGTCCCTACGTCACAAGATGCGTTGCCAACTGGCTCACTGACAGAACCCACACTGTAAAAGTTGCAGACTCCAAATCTGACCTCAAACCAGTGACAAGCGGAGTACCACAGGGTTCAGTCCTGGGACCTCTCCTGTTTAGTATCTACTTCTCTGAAGTACAGGCTAACACAGAACGCCTCTGGCTAACGAAGTTCGCAGATGACTGCAAACGAGGAACCACAGTGATTATGTGGAAATCCTACAGAAGGGCCTCGCTGAGAAAGATGCCTGGTGTCAGAGCCATGGCCTCAAGCTCAATGCCAAAAAGTGCACTGTCATCCCCTTTGGTAAAAACTCTGTACCCATGAACTACTACATAGACAGCAGTCTACTTAACACTGAATGTGTGATAAGAGACCTTGGGACCCAGATGGACAGTAGTCTGTCCTTTGATAGTCACATCCCCACAGTAGTCAGGAAGTCCTTCTACGTGGCACACCGCATCATAAAAGGGTTCTCATCCAGGAAAAAAGAGCTCATTGTTCCCCTCTACTCGACACTCAGACCCATTATAGAGTACAAACTCCCCTTTTGGAATGTACCTCACAAGACATCTGCAGCAGCTGGAAAGGCCACAGAAGTACCTCACAACGAGGATTACTGGCCTCAAACAGATGCCCTACACTGACAGTCTTAAAAATCTCCAGCTTTACTCCGTAGCATATCGCCTACTCCAAGGTGATCTCTGCCTAACAGATAAAGCTATGTCAAACCCAGAGCTGTTGGACATGCTACACCTAAAGAAATCCCAATCCCTCCAAGCTACACAGTCTAGGGAACTAAACCTTGTCACCACAATAAACAGGACATGCTGGAGGGATAGATTCCTGTCCCAGAGACTTCTCATACTCTGGAACAGGCTACCCATCTATGTCAAGCAAAGTTCTTCAGTAGCACTCTTCAAGAAAAATCTTGATGAGTGGATGGGAAATAGGAAATACACCCCAGGGATCACTTCTATGTCTCTGCTTGACAGTGGCACAGGAAAATAACTTTCTTGGGTGGTGTAAGCCAGGGAACCTTTTTGGCTAGGCTTGTGTAGGCCCTTGGGCCGACAGCCTAGTACCTACCTATGAACCTATGAACAAGGGACAAACATATACCTTAAAACTAGCCAATACCATGGTAGCTGGCCAAACCTGTTACAGGCTAGCTATAACTTAAAGGGCTTTTAATAAATTAGTACCAACATGTTGGAATGCCGTTCCTGAGAATTTCAGGTTTATTACAAATCTAACACTTCTTTTGTAAAGATAACGTCCCACCCAGAGAAAGGACATAAAAACAACTGCTCCAGGGAAGCAGATTAGTTGCTACATTCAATGACTTACCACAGCTAAACATACTTTTCCTTCTATAAACTGCACTGCAAATGTAGATACTAATAGCTGTCCTATCTGTACAGTATAGGTTTTCTTTGTAATGCATGCTACACATTTTTATTCATGTTGAAAGTCATCTACCATTGATTATTCTTGTACATAACTGCCAATGTCTTATGTTCACTGCTTTATACCCCTTGTCCTTTTCCCTTAGACTCGTCCTTAAGATGTGGGATTCATATGCTGCCTGTTGTATGCGGGTTATTAATTTTTGAACAACCATTTGAAGCATGTACACTGGATGTAGGATTTGTTTTCTGTACTGAGCCAGAGGTCCAGTGTTGTGGTTGAAAAAGTCCCTATTAACACAAAACATAATTTTTGAGCAACCATTTGAAGCATGTACACTGGATGTAGGATTTGTTTTCTGTACTGAGGCAGAGGTCCAGTGTTGTGGTTGAAAAAGTCCCTATTAACACAAAACATAAATGTCAGAGACTCCAGTGTTGCAGGACCTGATGACTGTGCTGTTCCTCAACTCTTGTCTATCAACTACAGAAATGGTCAAACATCTTCCTCAGCAATACTTCAACATTATGAAACTGCAGCCTCAACAGGCCCTTGCACCTAGTGCTTTCTCTTCATTATGGAAACAGCTGTCAATAACAAGTCATCTTTTAATTTTGTGAGATTCAGTAAACAGAAAAATGTTACCTAGTAACCTTGGCACTACTGACAAAGTACATTCAAAGCTAGATGAGCCTAATGAAAATAACACCACATTTACAAAGCTGACATCACACTGCCAAGTACACTCCATACATTTTATTCGAACACCTCCAAAGCTATTGTTGCTTATACATACTTTTTTGACACTGTTCTCATTTGATCAACTCATGGCTCTGTACATATATGCCAGTGAGTGACTTGATGAATACTTAACTACTTGTAATAGTTTTACTGGCCAATATATCTTTTTCTGATTTAATATACATTTTCTTGGGCTAGTTGTAATTAAGATGGTTCTGATGATGGCCCTGCATTACTTGCTACTGGTTCTCTAAGTACTTAAAATATTTAAAAATGTCGTCAACGACTTAAATCCGTTTTGTAACTTAGCACATGTGAGTGGTAATTAGGGAAGCAAATGACTGATATTTAAATTTGTTTATAGTTTCTCTCTCGACATTTCTGTGAGGCATTTGGCCTTGATATAGGTCCATAGGCAAGCATTAGGCTAGCTGCTCTTGCGGGCCATTGTAAGCCTAGCCAATTTCCCTTTTTGTGTTTGAAATAACCTACCTCATCTGGTTACAGATCGGCCTTACCCATCCAATGGTCGATAATTATGCATTACTCCTAAAGAAAATAACTGGAATCATATCACAGATAATTTGAGGAGACCCTTTCATGGGATAAAGCATTTAGGAGCTGCCTCTGCTCATTATTAGCACAGGGAGCAGTCCTGGGGTAAATTTTCTGTTTCACATCCATAGATGCACTTTAATATGGACAGAGATGAACTTTGTTTTATGTGAATGTGAAGTCTGATCCAGTAACCTCTGCGAGATAGATCTGTCCTTGTTCTGTTGATGTTGCAAAAGAGGTTTAGACTCCTAGATA